>NC_069503.1:209226627-209581127 GCF_027579735.1 Bombina bombina
GCTGGGACTGTTTTCTCTCTGCACCTGTGTAACCCTTCCTAAAACACCACTCCTACACAGGTGTTAAAAAATGGGCTGGCATTTAAGATGACATTTCTTAATGAAAATGAAATTCAAGAGAAGGAAGAAAAACACTGAAAATAGCATGACAGTAAAGAGGTGATTTTAATTTCTACTGTATCTAATTCATGACAGTTTAATGTTAGGTAGACTATCCCTTTGAGCAATCATCTTAAGATTATATTGAATCAAACATCATTCGGTTATTAAAATCATTGTCAGAAATATTACACTGTGTGGCCTAATGTCATCATGAATGTTTATCTTTAATACTAATTCCACACTTATAAATGCTTTGAAAGTATAATACACAATGTAACAAATGGCACTTCCAAGTTCTGATGAGTGATCAATGACTCAAGTATAGAGCAATTTGATTCGTTAGTGATAGTAGAAAATATATATTTCAATCAGATTGGCTGATTTCATTAATCACATTAAACACTAACGGCTAGATTTAGAGTTTGGCGGTAGCCGTCAAAACTAGCGTTAGAGGCTCCTAACGCTTTTTTTGGGCTACCGCTGGTATTTAGAGTCAGTCAGGAAAGGGTCTAATGCTCACTTTCCAGCCGCGACTTTTCCATACCGCAGATCCCCCTACGCCATTTGCGTATCCTATCTTTTCAATGGGATCTTTCTAACGCCGGTATTTAGAGTCTTGGCTGAAGTGAGCGTTAGAAATCTAACGACAAAACTCCAGCCGCAGAAAAAAGTCAGTAGTTAAGAGCTTTCTGGGCTAACGCCGGTTTATAAAGCTCTTAACTACTGTGCTCTAAAGTACACTAACACCCATAAACTACCTATGCACCCCTAAACCGAGGTCCCCCCACATCGCCGCCACTCTATTAAAAAATTTTAACCCCTAATCTGCCGACCGCACACCGCCGCCACCTACGTTATCCCTATGTACCCCTAATCTGCTGCCCCTAATACCGCCGACACCTACATAATATTTATTAACCCCTAATCTGCCGCCCCCAATGTCGCCGCCACCTGCCTACAATTATTAACCCCTAATCTGCTGACTGCACACCGCCACCACCTACGTTAGCCCTATGTACCCCTAATCTGCTGCCCCTAATACCGCCGACCCCTATATTATATTTATTAACCCCTAATCTGCTGCCCCCGCTATCGCTGACCCCTGCATATTATTATTAACCCCTAATCTGCCGCTCCGTAAACCGCCGCAACCTACGTTATCCCTATGTACCCCTAATCTGCTGCCCCTAACACCGCCGACCCCTCTATTATATTTATTAACCCCTAATCTGCCACCCCCAACGTCACCTCCACCTACCTACAATAATTAACCCCTAATATGCCGACCGGATCTCACCGCTACTCTAATAAATGTATTAACCCCTAAAGCTAAGTCTAACCCTAACACTAACACCCCCCTAAGTTAAATATAATTTAAATCTAACGAAATAAAATAAATCTTATTAAATAAATTATTCCTATTTAAAGCTAAATACTTACCTGTAAAATAAACCCTAATATAGCTACAATATAAATTATAATTATATTGTAGCTATTTTAGGATTTATATTTATTTTACAGGCAACTTTGTATTATTTTAACCAGGTACAATAGCTATTAAATAGTTAATAATATTTAATAGCTACCTAGTTAAAATAATTACAAAATTACCTGTAAAATAAATCCTAACCTAAGTTACAATTAAACCTAACACTACACTATCAATAAATTAATTAAATAAAATACCTACAATTATCTACTATTAAACCTAACACTACACTAGCAATAAATTAATTAAATACAATACCTACAATTAAATACAATTAAATAAACTAACTAAAGTACAAAAAATAAAAAAGAACTAAGTTACAAAAAATAAAAAAATATTTACAAACATTAGAAAAATATTACAACAATTTTAAACTAATTACACCTACTCTAAGCCCCCTAATAAAATAACAAAGCCCCCCAAAATAAAAAAATGCCCTACCCTATTCTAAAATTAAAATAGAAAAGCTCTTTTACCTTACCAGCCCTTATAAGGGCCATTTGCGGGGCATGCCCCAAAGAATTCAGCTCTTTTGCCTGGAAAAAAAACATACAATACCCCCCCCCAACATTACAACCCACCACCCACATACCCCTTATCTAACCCAAACCCCCCTTAAATAAACCTAACACTAAGCCCCTGAAGATCTTCCTACCTTATCTTCACCACACCGGGTATCAGCGATCCGTCCAGGCTCTGATGTCTTGATCCAAGCCCAAGCAGGGGGCTGAAGACATCCATCCTCCGGCTGGAGTCTTGATCCAAGCGGGCAGAAGAGGACATCCGGACCGGCAAACATCTTCATCCAAGCCGCATCTTTTATGTTCTTCCATCCGATGACGACTGGCTGATCTTCAAGACCTCCAGGGCGGATCCATCTTCACCGACGACTTCCCGACGAATGACGGTTCCTTTAAGGGACGTCATCCAAGATGGCGTCCCTCGAATTCCGATTGGCTGATAGGATTCTATCCGCCAATCGGAATTAAGGTAGGAAAACTCTGATTGGCTGATGGAATCAGCCAATCAGATTCAAGTTCAATCTGATTGGCTGATTCAATCAGCCAATCAGATTGAGCTTGCATTCTATTGGCTGTTCCAATCAGCCAATAGAATGCGAGCTCAATCTGATTGGCTGATTGGATCAGCCAATCGGATTGAACTTGAATCTGATTGGCTGATTCCATCAGCCAATCAGAATTTTCCTACCTTAATTCCGATTGGCTGATAGAATCCTATCAGCCAATTGGAATTCGAGGGACGCCATCTTGGATGACTTCCCTTAAAGGAACCGTCATTCGTCGGGAAGTCGTCGGTGAAGATGGATGTTCCGCGTCAGCGGGATGAACTACATGGATCCGGAAGAAAGAAGATTGAAGATGCTGCTTGATAGAAGACTTCAATTGTGTGATATAGTGAGCGCTGGGAAGCTTAAAAGGACTGTGAGGTATGGATATGTTAAAAATGGAATGTATTTATTACAGTTAATATACAATGAAAATACAATATAATACATACAAATTAAAAAGCTTCTAAAATTCTTCCTAAAATCTCTATGGATCCATGAGATATAAGTCTTAAGGATATAGTGTTACCTATATCTGTGGTGTTGGAACAAATATTACGTTAGCTCCGACAACAGTCTAAGACCATAGTATTATGGTCTATAAAGTGCAGTTTAAGCACAGCTATTTACAAACAGCAGATGTGATGTAAATGGCCAAAATTGGCGTAGTACAATGTCAATAATACAGATGTCAACAATACAGATGCAGTATAAAAGTATAAGTGATAGAAATACAATATAAATAAAAGTGTAGGAGAAATCCAATTGTGTAAAAATGGAAATAAAATTTGTTGAAGAAATGAAGAAATTTATGTCTCTCAAATAGTTTCTTAAAAAATGTCTCTTTGGAAAATCACAGTGTTCCAAAAAATATATATATCAGAGTGTTCCACAAAAATTGCAAAAGTGTTCCACAAAAATTGTAAAAAATTAATCCACAAATAAATATCAAAGTGTTCAAAAAATATGGTGGGTAAGTGCGTTCAAAGAAATCCTAGATGATTAACTTCCAAAATAAACTCCAATAGCTGTGGTAGACATGAAGGAGATTATAAGAATGCAGAATATAAAAAATATATAAAAAATGTAGAATATAAAAATGCAGAAGAAAAAAAAAAAAAGTACAATAATGTGGCGGGTAGGTCCAAAGTCGTCCTCCTAATCTGTGGGTGAAATAAAGTGCAATAGTGTAATAACGTCTAGATGTGGTATAATAAAATCAGAAATTTGCTCACCAGTATGTCGACGCGTTTCGGCCCTCCTAGTCCTTTCTCAAGACAATTGTAGGAGGGCCGAAACGCGTCGACATACTGGTGAGCAAATTTCTGATTTTATTATACCACATCTAGACGTTATTACACTATTGCACTTTATTTCACCCACAGATTAGGAGGACGACTTTGGACCTACCCGCCACATTATTGTACTTTTTTTTTTTTTTCTTCTGCATTTTTATATTCTACATTTTTTATATATTTTTTTATATTCTGCATTCTTATAATCTCCTTCACGTCTACCACAGCTATTGGAGTTTATTTTGGAAGTTAATCATCTAGGATTTCTTTGAACGCACTTACCCACCATATTTTTTGAACACTTTGATATTTATTTGTGGATTAATTTTTTACAATTTTTGTGGAACACGTTTGCAATTTTTGTGGAACACTCTGATATATATATATTTTTTTTTTTTTGGAACACTGTGATTTTCCAAAGAGACATTTTTTAAGAAACTATTTGAGAGACATACATTTCTTCATTTTTTCAACAAATTTTATTTCCATTTTTACACAATTGGATTTCTCCTACACTTTTATTTATATTGTATTTCTATCACTTATACTTTTATACTGCATCTGTATTGTTGACATCTGTATTATTAACATTGTACTACGCCAATTTTGGCCATTTACATCACATCTGCTGTTTGTAAATATCTGTGCTTAAACTGCACTTTAGAGACCATAATACTATGGTCTTAGACTGTTGTCGGAGCTAACGTAATATTTGTTCCAACACCACAGATATAGGTAACACTATATCCTTAAGACTTATATCTCATGGATCCATAGAGATTTTAGGAAGAATTTTAGAAGCTTTTTAATTTGTATGTATTATATTGTATTTTCATTGTATATTAACTGTAATAAATACATTCCATTTTTAACATATCCATACCTCACAGTCCTTTTAAGCTTCCCAGCGCTCACTATATCACACAATTGTAATCACATCCCAAGTCCACCAGTGAGCATAAGGCTGTAAAATACTAGCGCTCGGTCTACCACACACACGTTTTTGATAGAAGACTTCAGTCGGATCATGGACCTCTTCAGCTCCCGCTTGGATGAAGACTTCAGCCGGATCATGGACATCTTCAGCCCCCCGCATGGGCTTGGATCAAGACATCGGAGGCTCTTCTGGATCTATCGGTGAACCCGGCGTGGTGAAGACAATGTAGGGAGATCTTCAGGGGCTTAGTGTTAGGTTTATTTAAGGGGGGTTTGGGTTAGATTAGGGGTATGTGGGTGGTGGGTTGTAATGTTGGGGGGGTATTGTATGTTTTTTTTTACAGGCAAAAGAGCTGAATTCTTTGGGGCATGCCCCGCAAAGGGCCCTTTTCAGGGCTGGTAAGGTAAAAGAGCTTTTCTATTTTAATTTTAGAATAGGGTAGGGCATTTTTTTATTTTGGGGGTCTTTGTTATTTTATTAGGGGGCTTAGAGTAGGTGTAATTAGTTTAAAATTGTTGTAATATTTTTCTAATGTTTGTAAATATTTTTTTATTTTTTGTACTTTATTGATAGTGTAGTGTTAGGTTTAATTGTAACTTAGGTTAGAATTTATTTTACAGGTAATTGTGTCATTATTTTAACTAGGTAACTATTAACTGTTATTAACTATTTAATAGCTATTGTACCTGGTTAAAATAAATACAAAGTTACCTGTAATATAAATATTAATCCTAAAATAGCTACAATATAATTATAATTTATATTGTAGCTATATTAGGATTTATTTTACAGGTAATTATTTAGCTTTAAATAGGAATAATTTATTTAATAAGAGTTAATTTATTTTGTTAGATTTAAATTATATTTAACTTAGGGGGGTGTTAGTGTTAGGGTTAGACTTAGCTTTAGGGGTTAATACATTTATTATAGTAGCGGCGAGATCCGGTCGGCAGATTAGGGGTTAATAAGTGTAGGTAGGTGGAGGAGACATTGGGGTGGCAGATTAGGGGTTAATAAATATAATATAGGGGTCGGCGGTGTTAGGGGCAGCAGATTAGGGGTACATAGGGATAACGTAGGTTGCGGCGGTGTACGGAGCGGCAGATTAGGGGTTAATAATAATATGCAGGGGTCAGCGATAGCGGGGGCGGCAGATTAGGGGTTAATAAATATAATATAGGGGTCGGCGGTGTTAGGGGCAGCAGATTAGGGGTACATAGGGATAACGTAGTTTGCGGCGGTGTACGGAGCGGCAGATTAGGGGTTAATAATAATATGCAGGGGTCAGCGATAGCGGGGGCGGCCGATTAGAGGTTAATAAGTGTAAGGTTAGGGGTGTTTAGACTCGGGGTACATGTTAGGGTGTTAGGTACAGACTTAGGAAGTGTTTCCCCATAGGAAACAATGGTGCTGCGTTATGAGCTTAACGCTGCTTTTTTGCAGGTGTTAGGTTTTTTTCAGCTCAAACTGCCCCATTGTTTTCTATGGGGGAATCGTGCACGAGCACGTTTTTGAAGCTGGCCGCGTCCGTAAGCAACGCTGGTATTTAGAGTTGCAGTGGCGGTAAATATGCTCTACGCTCCCTTTTTTGGAGCCTAACGCAGCCATTCTGTGAACTCTAAATACCAGCGGTATTTAAAAGGTGCGGGAGGGGGAAAAGCACGAGTAGCTAACACACCCCTTTGGCCGCAGAACTCTAAATCTAGCCGTAAATAAATAAATATAAATATAAATATAATTAACCCCTAAACCTAACCCTAAGTCTAACCCTAACCATAACGTAACACTAACCCTAACACCCCTAACTTTAATATAATTAAAATAATTCTAAATAAAACTTACTATTAATAACTAAATCATTCCTATTTAAAAATAAATACTTACCTGTAAAATAAACCCTAAGCTAGCTACAATATAACTAATAGTTACATTGTAGCTATCTTAGGTTTTATTTTTATTTCACAGGTAAGTTTGTATTTATTTTAACTAGGTAGACTAGTTTGTAAATAGTTATTAACTATTTACTAACTACCTAGTCAAAATAAATTCAAATTTACCTGTAAAATACTACCTAACCTGAGATACACTAACACCTAACATTACACTAAAATTAAATAAATTAAATTAAAAAAATACATTTATCTAAATTTCAAAAAATAATAAACACTAAATTACGCAAAATAAAAAAAGAAATTATCAAAAGTAAAAAAGAATTACTCCTAATCTAATAGCCCTATCAAAGTAAAAAATCCCAATAGGATTGAGCTTTAATCATATTGGCTGACCCAATCAGCCAATAGGATTGAGCTTCAATCCTATTGGCTGACCCAATCAGCCAATGGGATTGAGCTTGCATTCTATTGTTGCAATCAGCCAATAGAATGCAAGTTCAATCCTATTGGCTGATTGCATCAGCCAATAGGATTTTTTACCCTTTAATTCCGATTGGCTGATAGAATTCTATCAGCCACTCGGAATTCAAGGGACGCCATCTTTTATGTCGTCCCTTAAAGGGAACCTTCAGTGTATGGCTGGGACCGTATGAAGAGGATGTCCCACGCCGGATGTCTTGAAGATGGAGACGCTCTGCGTCGGAAGGATGAAGATAGAAGATGCCATCTGGATGAAGACTTCTGCCCGCCTGGAGGACGACTTCTTGCCACTTGGATGAAGACTTCTCCCGGCTTCGTTGAGGACTTCTTGCCGCTTGGATGAAGACTTCTCCCGGCTGGATGAGGATGACTGTCTGGTCTTCAAAAACTGTAAGTGGATCTTCGGGGGTTAGTGTTAAGTTTTTTTAAGGGTTTATTGGGTGGGTTTTATTTTTAAATTAGGGTTTTTGGGCACCAAAAAAGAGCTAAATGCCCTTTTAAGGGCAATGCCCTTCCAAATGCCCTTTTCAGGTTTTTTTAGTTAGGATTTTATTTGGGGGGTTGGTTGAGTGGGTGGTGGGTTTTACTGTTATTTGTATATTTTTTTACAGGTAAAAGAGCTGATTTCTTTGGGGCAATGCCCTGCAAAAGGCCCTTTTAAGGGCCATTTGCAGTTAAGTGTAGGCTAGGGTTTTTTTTATTTTGGGGGGGCTTTTTTATTTTGATAGGGCTATTAGATTAGGTGTAATTAGTTTAAATATTTGATCATTTCTTTTTTATTTTTTGTAATTTAGATAAATGTATTTTTTTAATTTAATTTATTTAATTTTAGTGTAATGTTAGGTTTAACTGTTAGACAGGTTAGGTTTTATTTTACAGGTAAATTTGAATTTATTTTAACTAGGTAGTTAGTAAATAGTTAATAACTATTTACTAACTAGTCTACCTAGTTAAAATAAATATAAACTTACCTGTGAAATAAAAATAAAACCTAAGATGAGGGGCGGAGTAGCCAGCCAGGGAGATGGCCGCGGCTTAATAGAGCTCCAGTGCCCAAACTGGCTGAGAGGAAGAAAAATCTAAGAAAAACGGCAGTAAAGGAGCCATCAATATAAGGGACAACTGCACAATAAGTACGGATCTGATCTGCGCTGATTTGAGGAGCACCGGATTATCGGAACGATGTGAGCAGTGACTGAGGCGCGCTTCACCCACGCCGCCATAGCATCTCTGGCGCTCAAATACACAGCACGCCGGGTCCTGCAGCTACATGCCCGACTGGATCTGCGGTAAGACAGAGTGGGAAAACACTTACCAGGAGAGAGCACGTATGTGCTAACATAAAGAAACAAACACACAGCCCATTTTAAAATTACGGCCATACACAGTATCGGTGTAATAGGCCGCGCTTCTCACGGAGCACCTTACACAGGGTACCGGAAGGAGAAAGGTGGGGTGCATATTATACGAGCATTCCTGAAAACCTGAACCCCTATACTAACTTTAAATAACTGTCCATCTCTGTGTCTGTGGAAACAAAGGGGAGAATGCACAGAGTACTCCTACATGTGTCGCCGCATGGTGGATTATAGGCCCTAAAAGAAACCTAATATAGAAGAAGGTGGGTGATATGCGGCCCTATGAAACTTAGCCTACGATATAATAAAGCAATAAGGACATAACTTACAGCATCTTATACCATGAGACAGACATTATGGTAATCCGTCTATCATAGAGGCCCCCTTGTCTCTTTCTCTGTAATCTGCACCTGGCACACCGTTTTCATGCTTTAGAGACTCATTTATAAATATACTATAGCGGGTCTCACAGGCCTCAATTAACAGTTCATAAGTAAGACTTGAACAGGGTAGCTGCACTCCCAAGAAATAACTATGTCCCCTAAGAAGCTGAGCAAAAAGGGACTAGGCCCCAAGCCTCGTGGCCACACAACTCCTTCTGTTAACAACTACTTTAAATCAGTAGAACCTCAATCCACTGCTACCAGTATCACAGAAGACCCTGAATCACTTGCAGCATCTTCTTCGTCAGAATCTGACCCAGAAACCACAACTGACACTATTACAATACCAAAAGCCTTGTTTGAATCCCTGCCCTCAAAAAAAGACTTTTCCACCTTAATCTTGCAAGTAAAGCAATGCATTAAAGATGAAATCAGTGACCTAAAAAAGGAAATAGCAGAAATCGGTCACAGGGTGGAAGTAGTGGAGAACACACAAGATGCACATGCATTAGCAATAACAGACCTGCATAACATTATCCATAAACAGCATGAAGATATCAGAGACCTAGAAGAAAAAAATGGACGATGCAGAGAATAGAGGCAGAAGGCACAACATTAGAATCAGAGGCATCCCCGAAGCTATCCCTACCAATGACTTAGACCAATATCTACAAGACCTCTTTAACTTCCTAAAACAGACGGAGTCACCCTCAAAAATAGACACAGATAGAGCCCATAGGGCACTGCGACCAAGGCCTCTGGAATCACAGCCCCCAAGAGATGTGATTGTCCGCATTACAAACTTCAGGGAAAAAGAAGAAATTATGAAGCAGGCCCGTGAAAAACAACCCATCAAGTATGAGAACGCTTATATACAATTCTTTGCGGACCTTTCCCAGAGAACACTCGCTAAAAGAAGGGAGCTTAAGCCGCTCACTGTTCTACTTCGAAAGATGAACATTATCTACAGATCGGGATTCCCCTTTCAACTCATAATTCTACGGCAGGGTAGGAGATTCACTTGTTCTTCACCAGAAGATATTCCAAAGGTGTGCACAGACCTAGACATCCCAATCCCGGAAGGGCTGAAAACACAAGCCACTCAGGATCAATCAAGCCCGGAGCCAACAGTGGCCCCTTGCCACAGAGAAAAGAGTGGCAACAAGTCCAGCAAAAAAAGATTCGTCGAGCCAATTCAAACAGTCAGTCGCAGATGAAGGAGAAGGGATTATCGGGACTGTCTCAATAGTATCCTTTTCCTTTTCTTTTTGCTATCTTGTAATGCAAACTTAATATAATCCTATTTTTTAGGTGCTATGATTTGAGGACTACTCCAAGATTACACATGTGTGTCATGAGACATAGGTAGCACCTAATGTACAAGTAATGGTTATCTAAAGTTCTTACTGTTAGTGATAAATTTCAGGTGCCTGGGGTGCAGATCTCGGGCGCCCGACGTCTAAGAGACAAGGCCGCAAGTTGTCAAATTTCATGTTGACTTAATAATTTAGTTTTTTTTTACATTTCTATGTATTAACCCACAGAAATATGTTGTTATAGTTTTGTTTGGCTCACTGTTGGACCTTGCTTTCTCTCAGCCAGTAGGGAGAACTATTCTCCCTTAGTTTTGATGGTACAACTAACACTCCTCATACTAAGAGGTAGTGCTTGGAATGTTCATTTGTTATTTGTAAATTTTTTCTTTATTTTCTTGTTATTGTTTTTATTTATCTCCACAGAGAAAGGTACTCGTTTTTACACTTCGGTAGGTGTGGCAGGAAGTCTCACCTCTCTAACATAACATCCAACAGGGAGTACAGGTATGAGTAGGGATAACACACAGGATGTAGTCATCCTCACTCAAAATGTCAAGGGATTTAATTGCCCAAACAAGCGCAGAATGGCTTTAATAGATCTACACAAGAAAGGAGGACACATCCTAATGTTGCAGGAGACACACTTCAAACATGGGCATGTTCCTAAGTTTTTTTCCTCTAACTACCCCCTACACTTTCACAGTTCCAACCCAGCCCAAAAAAATTAATGGCGTTAGCATATTGATACACAAATCCATTGCCTTTACTAAAACCCACATAGAACATGATAAGGATGGTAGATTTCTATGCATCACAGGACTTTTATTCGGTAAACCTATAACATTAGTGAATGTTTATGCCCCAAATAGATTCCAAAGCAAATTCATTAATACTATTACTAATTCCATTCTGTCACATACTAAAGGATCTTTAATTCTAGCAGGCGATCTTAATGTCCCCCTAAATCCTAAAATAGATTGCACCAATCCAGATACAAGACTTAAAATACCCAAAATGCAAACTATCTGGAACAATCTTAAATTGTTAGGGGTACATGATTCATGGAGATATATGAACCCACAGAAGAAAGATTTTACCTTCTTCTCAAACCCAAATAGGTGTTACTCTAGACTAGATTATATTCTTATAGATCACCTGGTACTCTCCTACATGAAAGCGGCCGATATCATACACACTACCTGGTCCGACCACTCCTTGGTCTCCTGTAGAATATTGTGGCCCTCAGCCCCTCTCAGAACTTTCCAGTGGAGACTTGACGAATCACTATTAAAAGGGAAAGCACAAATAAACAGCTTAGCTAAACATATCAAATCTTATTTCTCCATGAACGAATCCCATTATGTTAACATCACAACTTTATGGGAGGCCCACAAAAGTACGATCAGAGGGGAGCTTATTAAGAGCAAAGCATACATAACGAGGAAAAGGAGGGAGAAATACTCCTCCTTAGCCAAAGACATAGCCGACTTAGACTGCCAACATAAACAACACCCTGATTGCCCGTTAATCTTGGAAAAACTTAATATCAAAAGATACCAAATTAATAGACTACTCCAGCTGAACACACAGAGGCAATTACTGTCCTTCCAACAAACATTCTATAGGGAAGGTAATAAACCAGGTAGATGGCTAGCAAGAGCCTTAAAGAAAAGACAACAACGCACATATGTACACTCAATTAAGAGCAAGTCAGGTAGACAGGTTGAAGACACTCACAAGATAGCAGAGGAATTCAAGGCATACTACCATAAACTTTATAATCTATACCCAAACAGGAACGCACAGTCTCACCTATATCACTGCAAACAGTATTTAGACCAAATACAGGTCCCGCAGTTAAATGCTGAACAGGCCAAAGTCTTAGATCAACCCTTTACCCTCAGGGAATTGATAGCAGCAATAAAAACCCTAAAGTCTAACAAAGCGCCAGGTCCAGACAGCTTCTCCGGCCTTTATTATAAGACCTTCTCCAAATACCTCGCCCCCTATCTGACCTTATTATTTAACTATGTGTCAGAAAGTTCTTGTTTCCCAGACACCATGCTTCAGGCCGTTGTGACAGTTCTGGAGAAACCAGGTAAAGCACCAGACCAACCGGCCAACTTCAGGCCAATCTCGCTACTTAATACAGATCTAAAGCTATACGCAAAAATTCTAGCCACCCAAATAAATAAGGTCCTACCACTACTAATTCACCAAGATCAAGCAGGCTTCGTGCGACTTAGGGAAGCAAGAGACAACACAGTGAAAGCCCTAAACTTACTAGATTTTGTGCACTCGACAGAGATCTCAACTCTATTTGTATCTACCGACGCCGAGAAGGCATTTGCCAGACTTGACTGGACCTACTTACAGACGACTCTCAGACGGTATAACTTCCCTGATCATTTCATACAAAAAATAATGTCCCTCTACACTAATCCAACGGCACAGATCAGGGTTAATGGGACCCTGTCCGAACACTTTGAAATTAGAAACGGATCCATACAGGGTTGTCCCCTCTCACCTTTACTGTTCATTCTATCTCTAGAACCACTAGCAATTAAAATCAGATCTAATGATAACATTCAGGGGATTCAGATAGGTTCTAGGAACCATAAACTCGCCATTTATGCTGATGACTTATTATTAACCCTGACAGACCCACTGACATCTATCACCCACGCTCTATCGGAACTCTCATCTTTTGGAATGGTGTCTAATTTTTCAGTTAATATGTCAAAATCTGAAATCCTACCAGTAAAGGTTCCACACCCGGTTTTAGAAGCTATTAAGTCACAATGCCCCCTTAAAGTGCAAATCAAATGCCTTAAATACCTAGGTATTTACCTTACCCCAGACAGACAACTCGCACGCAAATATAATTATGAGAAATTGATTACTGAATATCAATCACTAACCTCCTCCTGGCTACTAAAGAATGTCTCTTGGCTGGGCAGGATCCAGGCAGCAAAAATGGTACTGTTACCCAAAGCACTATACATACTACAGACTGTGCCTATCCAGAACATCTCCAGAGAGATTAGTACACTACAAAAAATAATGAATGACTATATCTGGCGACGCAGACCCCCCGCGTATTAGCAAAAGCACAATCTATAAACTCACAACACAGGGGGGTCTTGGTGTCCCTCACCTTAGCTCATACAAGTTAGCTGTTTCACTTCAGAGAGTTATGGAATGGTACAGATACGAGATTGATCAGTCTAAGGGATGGGTACAGATAGAAACATCTTTAGCAGACACAGATAACCTAGGCAACAGGTGCTGGAATCCCTCAGCCGTGAAAAAAACAATCATATATCACCAATGAGACTTGGAAAGATTGGTTGTCTGTTCTTAAAACACATCCGAAAATTTCCACTAAATACTCTCCACTCATGAACCTACTATCAAATCCTGAATTCCCCCCTGGCCTACAGGTAGAGAGAAGCACAAACACAAATACCATATTGAATTCCCAGATCCCAATACATACATTATTAGATAAAAATAAACTAATGACAAAACAGCAAATTGACTCATTGTCCCTACCCTTCTTCACCTCCTGGTTCAACTATCATCAGGCTAGACACTTCATTTTTTCACATAAATACAGAGCAGACCTCACACGCCCACTTACACAGTTTGAACAAGCCTGTTCAAATAGTTCAGAACATCTGGGATCAATCTCCTCCTTATATAAATTAGTATTAGACAATAGATTTGACAAATTGCCTTCATATACAATAGGGTGGGATAGGGAACTAGCATTAGATACGCCTCCCAAAGAATGGCTCTCTAGATTTCGAAGATTGTCTCAGTCGACACACTCTTCAAGAGCAAAAGAAACAAATATTAAAATTTGCATGCGCTGGTACATGACACCTTCAAGACTAAGACGAATATATAAAAACAGTCCAGGCACATGTTGGAGGGGGTGTGACTCGGAAGGAAGCATGAAACATATATGGTGGGAATGCGAGCCAATTAGACAATTCTGGCTGGAGATCTTTGAAAACGTTAATCAGGTTTTATCCACTCAATTGATTCCAGACCCGGAGTTGATATTGCTTCAAAAGACTCCCCAGGTAGCTTGTAAGTTGCGCAGACAGTTATTCCAAATCATGATAAATACAGCAAAACAAATGATACCCAGACATTGGAAATCCACAACAATACCTAGTGTTAGTGCATGGAGAAAGCTTGTCACCTCGGATTTAGTATTGGAAAGATTCCACTATCTTAGTACGGATAATTTAGAATTTTTTGAAGATATGCTCTTTCTATGGGAGTCATTTACACTAGCCCTACCCAAGTAAAAGTCTCAGGGAAATTTAGGCAAGCTCACTCCCTTACTCTTTTCACATAATGCAATACTGTATACTTTATGCTTTCACCCACACGATATTCCATTCATTTTCTTAGGAGACCTGCCACGCTTACACCCGAGTACACTTAACCTTTTGTATTTCACCTTATCTTTTACTATTTGTTCTAGTTAATTTATTATTTATTTTTATTATTATTTTTTCTTTTATTATTGTTATAATTGTTAGAGAATATTGTAACTCTGCAGAAGGGTCCGGTCATATTGGGATCTGGCATTGAACACTACTCTAGAACTTTAAGCCTTTCCATATTTAGAAGACTGCCAGAATTTTTACTTTTAGCACATATGAAGAGACTAAATATCACATGGACTTTTTCTACTATTGTCGAGGGAAGCTCAAACTCCCTCCATTTATAAGATCTGTTTTCTAGCGATTGTTTATGTCTCATGCTAATCTCTTTGTTTGTATAACTTGTTTTTTCATTTATTGTTGTTTGAAAATCGAATAAAAACCAAATATATATATAAAAAAAAAAAAAAAACCTAAGATAGCTACATTGTAACTATTAGTTATATTGTAGCTAACTTAGGTTTTATTTTACAGGTAAGTATTTATTTATTTTTAAATAGGAATTATTTAGGTATTAATTGTAATTTTTATTTGGAATTATTTTAATTCTGTTAAAGTTAGTGGGTGTTAGGGTTAGGGTTACGTTAGGGTTAGACTTAGGTTTAGGAGTTAATAAATTTAGTATTGTGGCGGCAACATTGGGGGCAGCAGATTAGGGGTTAATAAGTATATGTAGGTGGCGACAACATTGGGGGCTACAGATTAGGGGTTAAAAATATGTAACTAGTGTTTACGATGCGGGAGTGTGGCGGTTTAGGGGTTAATATATTTATTATAGTGGCGGCGATTTCCGGAGTGGCAGATTAGGGGTTAGTCATTTTTTTTTAGTGTTTGTGATGTGGGAGGGCCTCGGTTTAGGAGTTAATAGGTAGTTTATGGGTGTTAGTGTACTTTGTAACACTTTAGTTATGAGTTTTATGGTACAGCTCTGTAACTACTGACTTTTAGGTGGTGGTACAGATCTTGTAGTTATGGGCTGTACCGCTCACTTTTTAGCTGGACAGGCAAACTCGTAATACCAGCGCTATGGGAGTCCCATTGAAAAAGGACTTTTTGAAAGGTGCAGTTGTTACATTGCGTGACGGGCAAAAAAATGTGAGGCACAGCTGTACCTACAAGACTCGTAATAGCAGCGGTAGTGAAAAAGCAGCATTATGAAGCTTTTTCACTCATAACGCAAAACTCGTAATCTAGCCATTTGTTAACTACGGTGGATCAAATTTGCATCAAATTTGTTGCGGGATTCCAGCGTATTATCAGTTGAAGCATTGATAAATCGTCCCCGAAGTGTGGAATTATGTTTTTTTGCTGGTAGTGTGAGAGAGTTAAGGGTTATTGTACTGGAGTGTAATATGGTCAAAATCTGAGGGAAAGATTACAATTTTATATTTATTATCGATTTCATTTATTTTATTAGATGTTTTATGTTTTTGTACAGTTATTTATAACACTTTATTCATTATCAGATTACATAAAATGCACTTGTTTTGGCCTGAAATCCAGAATGCTTCAAGTGGCATTTATTGAGCTACAACAATGTCTAGCAAAAGTACAAAAATGAATAAAAAATAATAAAGACAATATCAACTTTGTGTCCATAACTACCCCAATGCATTGTTAACCCATAACAGTCAAGCCTCAATGTAAAAAAAAACCCTTCACTGTTAACCCCTAAACTGTCATAACCGTACAAAAAAGTGTTGGGGTTAATAACAGCTATGGGTTCTAGCATAGTTTGTTTTTTTTCAAAGTGAGTTGCGGTGGTTAAGGGGTTACTAACCATTAGGAAGGTTTAGAGGTAGGGGGTTGAGATGAGATTTTAGTGGCTGGGGGATTAAGAATGAAGTGGGTAGGCAGAGGGGGGTTTAAGAAAATAAATAAAACATAAAGAATAAAATGCATTTGGCATTATTTGACATGCAGAACAAAATAACATCACACATATAATAATGCACAAATTCAGATTTTTAATAACATTTACATAGATTTACCATCACTTTAATATAAGCTAGAAAACCATCTGCCAATATTGCAAAATTTGAATCAAAATTAAAGAACATCTAGACTTTGAGTTAAGATACTGTGAATACAACATTGCATACAAAAATGCTACTTTTGATGTCATTTGTGCACCCTACAGAAGTTTGGCATAACCAGGGGACATAAATCACAAGCTTCTTATAAGGTTCCATAATTGCCAGCCTTATGGGGTTTCAAATCATTAGTTTGAGAAATAACTACATCCTTTCTTAATATTACACTAATATAATTTGCTTTTTATAATTATACATATTCAACTGATTACTTTATCCAAGTGTACATGGTTTGAATTTCATGATTTTATTGTTTCCATAAATACATTATTTTCCAGTATAAACTGATTTAAAAAATATTAACACAAAAGCTAAGGAACAAACTATATTCCCAAAATCGACAGCATTTTGGATGCTACAGAACTTTATAATCATGTTGGAATCCACAGCTATTATTGAATTCTAAAAGTTTTACTGGATTTCTCCCTTAGGCAACAAGTTAGCATACAATTCAGATGTAACCTCTTTAGGGAAAGAATATTGACTTGATTACGTTGGACAGAATCACAAGGCCACTTATTAAAAATAAGCAGGCACATGATCTCAACAGAAGTGTGATAAAGATGATTTAAAGAGGTAGCAGTCAAATATGTCCTGAAACTCACAGTACTACTATTCAGAATTTATGTATTAAAGAACTCATGAGTAAAATAACACAACTGCAAAGTATAGTAATCAATCAAAAGATAAAAAGTCATTCAAAGTGCCACCTGAAAGTTCTAAAATTATTACAGCCACAATATATTAGTATTGTATGTTTTTAGTATAAAAATGTAAAAAATACATTTGGCAATAAAGATAAAATATGAATGTGCATATTTTATTTAGTGTTATTTCATTTCACATATGTCAAATAATCTATCATTCCCAATACAATTTGTATCTCAATGACAGATGAAATATAGTGTAATTATTAAAAAAATGTACAGCATGATACAAATGCTAGTGTTGTGTAACTAGGGAAACAACAAAATATTTCTACTGAATGTTTGTTTAAAGAACATGACATTTTAAAGATATATATCAAGTACTAAAAGATATCTATATAAAAATACTGGGAAATGTTTTGCATAAAATAGGTTACATTAAAGGGACATATTGTCTTCCTATACATGAAAGATAACTTTGATGAGGTATCCTCATTTGTCTTAAATTTGTATACAATAAATTCTGACTGAATTTTCGGACCCCACTGGCTACTTGTTTAAATAGTTCTGCTACCCCTCCCCCCAGACTGTTAGGTTCTTTTTTAACTTTTGAGAAAACAGGCTGTATACCAAATCTGAAGCAATACCACCTGCTCTATACAACTATTTGTATGACAGGCATTGTTGAACCTTCACCCCAGATTAATGACACCAAACACTATTGTTTAAAAATTAACAATATATTTATTTTGAACTTCAATATGAAAAATTTGCTAAAGAGGACAAGGGTCTGCTGTAAAATGTCACATGACTACATTAAATAAATGTTTAAGAAATACAGGGCTAGTGGAGCACTACGTATAGTGCGCAAGTGATAAGGGGTATATAGAGGATCTTTGCGAGCGTCAGAAATAGAGTCTGTATTATGAGTTGCAAGTAAATGCTCTCACTTAAGCGTAATCAAATTTAATGCGCATCAGGTTAATGTGACTTCAGAGCTCTGGTAAACTGTTATGTGAGACAAAAAAGTGGCACAAAAAAGTCAGAAATACATTAAAAAGTACAGTTACACTTAAACTGTAATACAAATATTGCATTAAAAAGTTATAAGGGCTCAAAGGTATGAGGTCTCAAGTGTTAGAAAAAATAGGTGTGCAAAGGGCTTTACTATAGAGATACATACATATACATGTCTAAATATATACAGTATCTCACAAAAGTGAATAAACCCCTCACATTTTTGTAAACATTTTATTATATATTTTCATGTGACAACACTGAAGAAATCACCCTTTGCTACAATGTAAATGAGTGTACAGCCTGTATTACAGTGTACATTTGCTGTACCCTCAAAATAACTCAACACACAGCCATTATTGTCTAAACCATTGGCAACAAAAGTGAGTACACCCCTAAGTGGAAATGTCCAAAGTGGGCCCAAAGTGTCAATATTTTGTGTGGCCACCATTATTTTCCCAGAAGAAAGGAGCACCAGCCAGGAGTTAGAGTTAAAAATTAACAAAATTTTATTTGAACACTTGTTAAAAAGCCAGAATGTCAGGCCATATGATAAAATAGGGAGGTCAGTCTCTGCTGACCTCCCTATTTTATCATATGGCCTGACATCCTGGCTTTTTAACGAGTGTTCAAATTAAATTTTGTTAATTTTTAACTCTAACTCCTGACTGGTGCTCCTTTCTTCTGTGCTTCTATTATGCTTGACCTACATAGTGAGCACAGCCAGTGAGGACTTCAGATCCCTGATACAGCTCCAGGCGATAAGGTACAGGAGTGGATTACCAATTGAGGGGAAGTTACATCCCATCCAACTGACCACACACAGAGGAGCTGTACAGACGTGCCCCCAGTGACGTCAGAGGAGATCACGGCATGGATGCGTGAGTGTGAAACACGGAACACTACGCTCCAGCAGGGCATTTGATGCAAAGTAAAATACTGCAGGAAATCGAGTGAGCCCGGTGAGTCCGTTCCTACTGACCGACTGTTATACAATTGCAATAGGGGTAAGCTGATATGCTTGGTTTGTTATAACCTCACATGTTGTGGACACTTGGCGGTTTGGTCTGTATTTGAACTTTACTTTGATGAACTTTGTTTATTTCCTCCTCACGCTGATAACACTATTAGGAGATACCTGCATGTGTTATTACACCATTATTTTCCAGCACTGTCTTAAACCCTCTTGGGCATGGAGTTTGCCAGAGCATGACAGGTTGCCACTGGAGTCCTCTTCCACTTCTTCATGACAATATCACAGAGCTGGTGGATGTTAGAGACCTTGCGCTCCCCCATCTTCCATTTGAGGATGCCCCACAGATGCTCAATAGGGTTTAGGTCTGGAGACATGCTTGGCCAGTCCATCACCTTTATCCTCAGCTTCTTTAGCAAGGCAGTGGTTGTCTTGGAGGTGTTTTTGGGGTCGTTGGAATACTGCCCTGCGGCCCAGTCTCCGATGGGAGCGGATCATGCTCTGCTTAATTATGCCACAGTACATGTTGGCATTCATGGTTCCCTCAATGAACTGTAGCTCCCCAGTGCCGGCAGCACTCATGCGGGCCCAGACCATGACACTCCCACCACCATGCTTGACTGTAAGCAAGACACACTTGTCTTTGTACTCCTCACCTGGCTGTCACCACAGACGCTTGACACCATCTGAACCAAATAAGTTTATATTGGTCTCATCGGACCACAGGACATGGTTCCAGTAATCCATGTCCTTTGTCTGCTTGTCTTCAGCAAACTGTTTGCAGGCTTTCTTGTGCATCATCTTTAGAAGAGGCTTCCTTCTGGGACAACAGCCATGCAGACCAATTTGATGCAGTGTGCTGCATATGGTCTGAGCACAGACAGGCTGACCCCACACCCCTTCAACCTCTGCAGCAATGTTGGCAGCACTCATACATATATTTCCCAAAGACAACCTCTGGATTTGACACTGAACATGTGCACTCAACTTCTTTGGAGACCTTGTAACACTAACGAGTCACATGACACCGGGGAGGGAAAATGGCTAATCGGGTCCAATTTGGACATTTCCACTTAGGAGTGTACTCACTTTTGTTGCCAACAGTTTAGACATTAATGTCTGTGTGCTGAGTTATTTTGAGGGGACAGCAAATTTACACTATTAAAGGGGTGTAGGTGAACCAAGTGGAAGACAGATCGCCTTAAGCTGACTCTCAAAAAGTCCCCTAGCGGACTTCAAACAGACAGGGTATACAAAGGTTAGAGAGTGAGCGCTAAAAAGCTAAAAAGGCTGAGGGGAAAGTATATAATTTAATAAACAAATAAACATAGATAATCAGTAATGTAAAACAATGTAAATAAATCTAAAAACATGGGGGTCGGAACCTGGCTACAGCTAAGATGGCTGTGTAACTCCGGTGCTCTGCAAGAAGGGACTCTCCTAAAGCTATCCTGGAGTAGTTAAATCTAACTAAACATTGACCAGAAGTGACCTGGGGCAACCCTAATGTCTGCAGAGGCTGTAGATTGAAGATTACCTCCATATAGTGACCACAAACAACAGCGTGGCCTCCTGAGGGACGGGAGGCCTCACAGTCTATCACCAACCTGCCTATGAGACAACGGACCGACCGCAACACAGTCGTGCTTGATGCGGCACTATTCTGCAGACATTCCGGTCTCATCTCTGCAAGGCACAACTTGATTGCGGCGGACAAACGACCAAGCGCAACAAGAAACTGAGGCGACTCATGACCAGGGGGCCCTTTGATATCGCCGCCCAGACTCAGACACAGTCTACACCGCAAAAGGTATTTACCTACTCTGAATCCGATCTAACGGTCCTCCATAGCCCACATATACACCTCCAAGGGCCGAAGTGACGACGGCTGCTTCACTTCAGAATAACACACAGGGCAAATAAACAGAAAGAAAAGGGCGCCAAGGCGAACGCCATAATTGCGGCCTGCTTTGCGCTATAGAAGTTTCACAACCCGCCCATGGACAGTGTTGAAATAAGATACGGGCATAGATAGAAACACCGTAAACTGCAGAGTTGGATGAGGCATCCTTTACTCACTAGATATACCACAGTTTATCCTAACATTCATCACTCCCTAGCTACCCTAGAACACAGCCAATAGCCAGTGAAGGGAGAAGAAGGAAAATTTACACACAGGGGTGGTATCTCCATCGCCCACCTCATAACCGCTTATCCCTCTTAACAAGCAGGGACAGTAATATAATATAACAAGACAGAACAACACAAGGAGTATACAACATATCTAGTTTTATTGGGGTAAAACCTGTAAAACATATGAGGCGGTTCAACATTGTGCACATAACAAGCAACAAGCTGCTGGTAAATAGAGGTCTGGACTATAAACTGATCCTTATTTGCTTCATAAGCAACTTTCGGTCATCTATACTGAAGCTATACCGAAATTAACCACACAATGATGGCGGCTAGAAGAAATACAAAATCAGAAAAAGCCTTAAAACAAGGCACAACTAAATCCCATACTATGCGGTCTTTTTTTGCCACAGAGCATCCATCGCCTCCGATGACTTCACAAAATAAACATACCTCTTCGCCAACCCCAGACGGCCACATAGCCGAACCCTCGCCCTCACTCAACATCCCAGAAAATATTCCCTCCTCGCTACTATCCCAATTTGCGACAAAACAAGAAATATCCACTATATTTAGAACATGCCTACGTGAAGAATTAATGGAGATGAAACAAGAATTACACAACTTCCAGAGT
The DNA here is from genome assembly GCF_027579735.1 of Bombina bombina. NCBI lineage: Eukaryota > Metazoa > Chordata > Amphibia > Anura > Bombinatoridae > Bombina > Bombina bombina. Next base: position 209,248,906 of record NC_069503.1, read on the forward strand.
GGATATGATAGAAGCAGAAACAGAGGAAGTGAGGGAAGACATTCAAAGATTAGAGGAAAAAACGTCAACGCATCAAGACACAATTACCACTTTAATGGATAAGATCGACGATCTAGAGAACAGGAGCAGGAGAAAAAAATCTAAGGCTCCGTGGTATTCCTGAGTCCGTTCTACCGAAAGACTTTCATGAATATTTACAATCCCTCTTTACCTCCATAAAGGAATCTGCCTACCCAGATGACATACTATGGGTGAGAGCTCATAGAGCCCTCAGACCCAAACCTCCAGAAAATGCTCCCCCCAGGGACGTCATCATTAGATTTAAGAACTTCTTTGAAAAAGAAATGTTATTAAACCAATCTCGCAAACGACAACCTTAGAGGCAACGTTGTACAGTTTTTTCAAGACCTCTCCACAAGAACTCTACAGACAAGAAAAGAGTTTCTTCCTCTCACAACCACACTCCGCAATAAAAAGATCCCGTACAGATGGGGCTTCCCAGTCCATTTAATGGTAATACAGAATGACCGTCGCTACACCTGCCACTCACCTGATGACATTTCATCTTTCTGCAAAGAACTGGGTATAGATCAACCCTCAACAACATCCTCTGCTCTCCCTCCTACTTCAGCACTACCCAAGAGACCAAAATCTAACTCCATGAGATGGCAGACTAAGATGCCACGAAAAACCTCTGACCACAAACAAACTGGAGGACGCAGTGAGGAAACTTTGCAGGAATCACCCGGTTGCCTCAACTCTGAGGATGACTGAAAACACAACCTTTTAATTTGCTGCTGACATTGAAATGTACTGGTTGTTTCTATGGACATACCTAAGAGTCACCTGTTCCCAGGAGGGTAAGAATCTAAGTCAAGTAACACTGACTAATTATATCGTAATGATCTGACCCCCCCTCCCTCTCCCCTCCCACCCCCTACATATTTTGTCCCGCTAGCTTGGACATACTTATTGATACGTTGCCCTAGGTCACCTTAGAACCTTAGAATCTAAGAATCTACCCCAGATGTTTATTAAGACTCTTCCCCACCCTCGGACAATTTGTTGTGAGGGAAGGGATGACCAAGTTACACCACTAAGAGTCCCATTCTCTTGTATTGTTCCCCTAAAGGACTTTTTCTCTATTTTATGTCTACTGTTAGACTTAGAGATATGTTTATATGTTTTTTTATGTTTCTAATTTCAGAATATGTTCACAATGCTTATTTTGCTCTTTCCAGACAATGTGAAGGCTATGAAAAATTGTGTACTCACTGTGCTATTCAGATCTATTCATGTATTATCGATATAATGTATATTCCACTCTATCTACCCCACATACACTTACTCTTACAACATGACATATAGGAATAACAAAGATTCTCACCCCCTGATCATTCTATCACAGAATGCAAGGAGTTTAAACTCACCCTGTGAACGCTCTAAGGCGATGATAGATCTAGCAAAGAGAGGCACAGATATTATTTATCTACAGGAGACTCATTTTAAGAGAAACTGCTGTCCAAAATATTTGGGCCGCACGTACACCCAACATTACCATAACACAGGCCCTACCAAAAAATGTGGGGTCAGTATCCTGCTCAAGAAAACATTGCCTTTCACACTCCTGAACAAAATAGCAGACAATGATGGCAGATTTTTAGGTTTGATAGGCCTCCTGTATGGTAGACCTATAACCCTTGTTAATATATATGCACCTAACACTACTCCAAAACCTTTTTTTAATAAACTATTTAGCAGACTGCTAGACACCTCAAAGGGCCCAATTTATCTAGGAGGAGATTTTAATTTTCCACTCCAACCACAGCTGGACAGCACTAACCCCTGCACCAATCCCAATACGAAATTCCTTACATACTTCTGGAAACATCTCAAACTGCACAATTTATATGATACATGGCGCTACTTACACCCGGAAGTCAGGGATTACACGTTTTATTCTTATCCCAATAAGTCATATAGTCGAATCGACTATATTTTCGCTAACCAGCTAGGCCTATCCCATATCACCAAATGTGAAATCACACCAACCCCATGGTCAGACCATTCTGCAGTCCAATTATACATTAATTGGCCAGAGCGCACCACTAACCACGGTCACTGGACGCTAGATGACACTCTCCTAAATAATATAGAAAATGTTACAAAGATAGATAAAACCATAGAGGAATATTTTCTCATTAACTCCCCTTCTACACCCAATCAGTTTGCAGTCTGGGAGGCATATAAGTGCTTCCTCAGAGGCGAATTTATCAAATTAAAATCTCAGATTAACAAGATACAAAGGCAACAATACTTAGACCTTACCTCCAAACTCTCACATTTGTCCCTCCAACATAAACTATCCCCGACAGATTCCTCTATTCTAGATGAAATTGAGGTGATACGGAAAGCACTAGACGATTTCCTACAGATAGAGTACCTTACACTAAAAAGGAAAACAAACAGCTTATTCCACTTTGAAGAAAACAGAGCAGGCAAATACCTGGCCAGAACCCTTAGAAAAAAGAAACTTAAGTCATACATATATGAAATACGCACTCCAGGCAAACCTTCTCAGAAAACCACCCCAGACATTCTCAAAGAATTCCACACCTTCTATTCAAATCTATATAATATACACTCGGAAATTCCCTTAGACCAACTCTCACAAGATATCTCTAAATTTCTCCAAGGGTGCCAGCTTCCATCTATTGATAAAACACAATTGAAAGATCTTAACTCACCTATTACCCCACAAGAAGTCACATTTGCGATACAGGAGTTAAAATCGGGGAAAAGTCCAGGCCCCGATGGATTCTCCGCAAGGTATTACTAGACGTTTCGAAACACTATCATACCACACTTAACAAAGCTATTTAATTCTATAATAGATGGAGAGCAATTTCCTCCTTCCATGTTGGAGGCACATGTGGTTGTGCTCCCAAAACCGGGTAAGCCAGCAACAACACCTTCTAACTTTCGGCCCATCTCATTGTTGAATCTGGATATTAAACTTTACGAGAAAATCTTGGCCACTCGTTTGAACAAAATTCTCCCTGACATTATACATACGAACCAAGCAGGTTTTACCCCCCGCAGAGAAGCCCGAGACAACACCATTAAAATACTAAATATTATTGAATATGCTACAACTAATTATATCCCCTCCATAATTTTATCACTAGACGCTGAAAAGGCGTTTGATCGCCTTAGCTGGCCTTTTCTAACACAGACCTTGAAAAAGTTTGGATTTGATGACCAATTCACCCATATGATCTTTGCACTATACAATAATCCCACGGCCAAAATAAAATTAAACGACTCCCTATCCCTCCCTTTCCATATAAATAACGGTACTAGACAAGGCTGCCCGCTTTCCCCAACATTGTTTATCCTAGCAATGGAAATCCTTGCAGTATATATCAGAACCACACCCTCGATCAATGGTATCTCCATTGGACAGCAAGAATATAAGGCATCCTTATACGCGGATGACATTATCCTCACACTCACGAACATTCCCTCTTCCATTCCACCATTGATACTTCTATTTCAAGAATATGGGATGCTGTCCAACTTTCGTATTAACCATACAAAATCAGAATTCATTAACTTAGGGACACCCCAAGAGGACCTATGTATATTAAACTTACATACATTCAAATATCAACCAATAGCAATCAAATATCTAGGGATCTTGATCTCCCCCCGCTTACAAGAGTTAGTCCCTCTAAATTTCAATTCCCTGAAATCCCACGTCAGTGCCACACTACACTCCTGGGCCAACTAACCAATCTCTTGGTTGGGTAGGATAAACGCTATTAAAATGGTGATACTCCCTAAAATTTTATATGTCATGCAGGCACTGCCCATCCCTATCCCTGACTCCACTATCTACTCCCTACAGAAGCTTATTAATGCATACATCTGGAGCCATAAGCGTCCCCGGATTGCTATGCAAACTTTATATCGCCCCAAGCTAGAAGGAGGGCTTGGAGTGCCCAATGTGCTATTATATCGCTACGCTACCTTTCTTACCAGGTTAGTGGATTGGAGTAGACATGCACAACACAAAGAGTGGGTGGGTTTAGAGTAGGAAATCACAAAAGAAGGCCAATTGGTAGGGAGATGTTGGCTCACAACAATAAAACATGAAAAGAATAATACAGAACTCCCATTTTTAGTTAAAGAAACGCTTAATGTATGGGGTAAAATCTTAAGAGGATACAAATCTATTTCTACAACTCATTCGCCCCTAACACCTTTCATAGGCAATCCCGAAACTCCATACCAACCTTCTCCTCGTCACAGTAATAATCCCACCCTTACCCAGGTACTGCCTCACTACTCACTTATACAAAACGGTAAATTAAAGCCCAAGGAAGAACTGTCTGACATAATGGGACCGGCTATAAATAACTGGATCACATACCACCAACTAGCACACTATTTCGCAACTCCCGCAGAGAGACATAACCTGACCCGACCCCTAACTCCATTTGAATCCTTATGCTACCTACCTTTTCCGATAACTGGCATCCTATCCACATCGTATAAACTACTAATCACACACCGATCACTTCACCCCCCATCTTACACCGTGAGTTGGGAGAGAGAATTAAGTGAACAACAATCACCTAAGACATGGAAAACAATTTATAAACAGATGAGTTCATCTGCTTCCTCTATGAATATAACAGAAATGAATATGAAACTTCTCTGTAGATGGCACTACACCCCAGACAAACTGGGAAGACTGTTCCCAGGCTCCAGCACTAACTGTTGGAGAGGATGTACAGAAAGAGGCACCTTCCTCCATATCTGGTGGTCATGCCCGATTGCACAATCTTATTGGTCAGACATTAGTGAGGAAATAAAATTAGTGATAGGAACGCTTCCCCCATTCACTCCATGGACCTTTATTTTTAACTACCTGCCACAGACATCATGCTCATTGAGACTTAAACTCCTTACTGTAATGATCAATACGGCTAAAAGATACATCCCATACTATTGGAAACAACCTAATTTACCATCTATACAATTCTGGCGAGATAGAGTTTCCACTGCTATAGATATGGAACAATACCACTACACAAAACAACATAAAATGGAAGAATTCTTATTCATTCGTCTACTTTGGGAGGAATATCTCTACTCCTTGAAACCCATTGCAGTATCAAATACATGTAATTAGGACCTAGGCACGTACACACACATAACAAACTAGACCTTCTTATTGATATTCATAGTCACTGAAAGACAGACATATTCTGGACCTGTTTTCTTTTCTTTTTCTTCTTTTTTCTTTTTGGATTTTTGTTGTGAGAATTGTTATAACTTATATTAAGATAGATCAAGTTGTTTTTCCAATATTTGCTGGAAGAGTTACGACATGCTTACCGAAGAATAATCTTCATTCTCTGAGCACCACAAAAAGTGTAATTACTGCTGATTATACTCTGTTTTATAATGGCGCTACTGTTTGTTCTTATGCACCGTGATCAAACTGTGTTGCTACTGTGTATTGTACATTTTAACTTTATACAATAAAGGTTTTAAAATTGAAAAAAAAAAAAATCTAAAAACATGGATCCATGTAGAAACAGCTGAGATATGTAGCATCTGGCAGTTAAAATACAATGGTATAACAATTAATAAAATAATGTGAATCTTGTGGGGGGTGTCGCACTACAAACAGATATGAAAATCATAAAAAATTAAAAATAATAAAATTCAATTCACGCAAATCGTATACGGTGTGGCATTACAAACAATAAACAAATGGTATAAACACAGTGATAGTGTAGACAATGTGAACAGTAAAATCAAATTACAGTAAATTAAAGTACAAAAGAAAAGAGTCCAAAGTGTGGATCTAAAAATGTGATCCAAAAAAAAGTCCAAATGTCAAACTAATGAGGTGGTGTGTGACCTGTCTTCCTTTGAAGAGCCGTGGTGGTGTGCTAGGCGGTGGTGATTAATACTCCAAAGTGTAGTAGGCAAATATAAAAATAGAAAGATGCAAAAAATAATAACTTTGGGCTGGATATAGGTAAAAATAACCCAATCCAAAAGAAAAATAACCCAATCCAAAAGAAAAAGAAAAATGAAAAGGGCAAATAGGTGCAAAAAGAAGATGCAAATAGGTGCAAAAAATAAAAAATAAAAATGAAAAATAAAAATATCCAATGATGAACCTGAAATAAAACAAGAACAAACAATAGTGCAAACCGTATGTACACAGTTCAATATAATTGAAAATAAGCTCACCAGTATTTCAATGCGTTTCGGCCTTTAGCAGGCCTTTTTCAAGACTTGAATATATTGAACTGTGTACATACGGTTTTGCACTATTGTTTGTTCTTGTTTTATTTCAGGTTCATCATTGGATATTTTATTTTTTATTTTTTTGCACCTATTTGTATCTTCTTTTTGCACCTATTTCCCCTTTTCATTTTTCTTTTTCTTTTGGATTGGGTTATTTTTCTTTTGGATTGGGTCATTTTTACCTATATCCAGCCCAAAGTTATTATTTCTTTTGGATTGGGTTATTTTTACCTATATCCAGCCCAAAGTTATTATTTTTTGCATCTTTTTATTTTTATATTTGCCTACTACATCTTTGGAGTATTAATCACCACGGCCTAGCACACCATCACGGCTCTTCAAAGGAAGACAGGTCACACACCACCTCATTAGTTTGACATTTGGACTTTTTTTGGATCACATTTTTAGATCCACACTTTGGACTCTTTTCTTTTGGACTTTAATTTACTGTAATTTGATTTTACTGTTCACATTGTCTACACTATCTCTGTGTTTATACCATTTGTTTATTGTTTGTAATGCCACACCGTATACAATTTGCGTGAATTGAATTTTATTATTTTTAATTTTTTATGATTTTCATATCTGTTGTTCTTGTGACACCCCACACAAGATTCACGTTATTTTATTAATTGTTATACCATTGTATTTTAACTGCCAGATGCTACATATCTCAGCTGTTTCTATATGGATCCATGTTTTTAGATTTTTTTACATTGTTTTACATTAATGATTATCTATGTTTATTTGTTTATTAAATTATATACTTTCCCCTCAGCCTTTTTAGCTTTTTAGCGCTCACTCTCTAACCTTTGAATACATTTACACTGTTAAACAGGCTGAACACTCACTATGTTGTAGCAAAGTTTAATTTTTTGAGTGTTGTCGCATGAAAATATATAATAAAATATTTACAAAAATGAGAGGGGTGTACTCACTTTTGTGGGATACTGTGGGATACTGTATATATGTAATAATGTGTATGTATGTATTTATTTATGTATTTATGTGTTTTACTGTATATTCACTGTCAATATTTCATATTCCAATGTTCTTTACTTACAGGATAATTGTTATTTTAAATACATATTTCTATATATATTGTACATATCTATATACAGTCATGGCCAAAAATATTGACACCCCTGCATTTCTGTCAGATAATGCACCACTTTGCCCAGAAATGTTTTCAATTATAAATGTTTAGGCATTATCATGTTTATTTCTTTTGTTTGTATTGGTATGACACAAAAAAGTGGTGGGAAAAAAAGCCAAATCCGACACATTCCATGCAAAATTGCAAGAATGGACTGGACAAAATTATTGGCACTTTGTCAAAATGTGAAATAAATGTGATAAAATAAATTATATACATGTAAATGAGTATTCCAATTTTTTAAGTGTAATTCAAGTGATGTGTCAAAAAGATAAATGTCCAACTTTGGATTCCTTGCATGATCCCGTTGAATCTTAAAAACAATCTAATATAGTGTAATACATCAAAACATCATATAAGTGCAATATTGGAAAGAAACATAATAACACTTTAAAGAACTACGAAAAGCTCATATATATGGTGGTCCTGATTCACAACGCTGTCAGGATCAGTGATCTAAACGACTGGAAGTCCAATGTACTTCTGTATATATGTACTCGAAAAAGAGAAGGTGATAGTGTGATACCGTAAAACATAACTAACAATATTGTAGTAAAGGTGTATACTCAGTCACACTCTAGGGAGCTGATACACAGCTCTCAATGAATCGCAAGCTCAGTATTAGCCACCGAGTCAGCTATACATAGATGAAGGAACACTTGGTAAAATTACAAATATTTAATAAAAAGCACATCAAATTGATAAATATATAAATATATATATATATATATATCAGTGTAAACTCACTCAGGGGTAGAGTATAAATATCTATTTTAAATATCTATTTTACATTAACAGTATCAAATATATATATTGCAATATATACTTAATAATAAGAAGTACATTATTTCCTATATGAAGAACATAGAAATGTAAAATATGTGTAATGGGCAGTCAAGTTAGCGCACATGCACCTAGATTAGGAGTTTTGCGTTGCGGCTTTTAATGCTGAAAAAATGGAAATTTCAGCGTAAAAGCAGGAACGCACTATTGGGAGTCGTGTCGGTATAGCTATCTTGCAAGCATTGTAGTCTGTAACGCAACGTTTTTGTGTGGGATTTCCATAGCGCTGGTATTACAGGTTGTGCGGTGAGGCTAAAATGCTTGCGTTGAAGCCTATACCGACATGATCCATTCCCCTTGCTGAGACAAGTAGTTATAGTATTGTGCAGGGTAAAATTTACAAAATCATAGCTAAAGGTTGTTATAGGATTTTAATTATTTGTAATCTTTTCTTAGAATGTAGTATTTCTAAGTGCTGTGTTTCAGTGAGTATAAGCATATGTGCTTTCTTTCAGGTTGTTTGTATTTGTTAAAAGTTTGTGCCGGCTGTTCATGTTTTGTTTTACATAGTGGAAAGTTGTTTTATAGGGTAATATTTATCAAGCCACCACCTAAATAAAACTATTAACCCCTAATCTGCTGCTCCCTATATCACTGCCACTATTCTAAAGTTATTAACCCCTATTCCCCTGCACCCCAACATCACCCACACTATAATAAATCTATAAACCCCTATTCCACCGCCCAAGGAGAAGGTCCAGGCGGAGGTCCAATGCGGAGGTCCATGCGTAGGTCCATCGATTAAATAAAGCTATTAACCCCTAATCTGCTGCTCCCGATATCACCGCCACTATACTAAAGTTATTAACCTCTATTCCCCTGCACCCCAACATCGCCCACACTATAATAAATCTATAAACCCCTATTCCACCGCCCAAGGAGAAGGTCCAGTTGGAGGTCCAATGCGGAGGTCCATTCGGAGGTCCATCGATTCGACATGGAGGTCCTCTTCATGCAATCTTCCGCCGCACACTGAGGATTTAAATGCAAGGTACCCCTTTTATACTGCCCCATTGCATTCCTATTGGCTGAAAAATTTGAATCAGCCAATAGGAATTAGGGCTGCTTAAATCCTATTGGTTGTTCAAATCAGCAAATAGGATTTAAGCAGCTCTCATTCTATTGGCTGATTCAAATCAGCCAATAGAATGAGAGCTGTTTAAATAGACCTCCGCCTTGGACCTTCGCCTGGACCTCCACCTCCGCGCATCAACCGCTCCGCCTCCGCAGGGATGAAGAAGATGCTGGTCCCGTGATGGATGAAGATGGAGCCACTGGGATGAAGATCGTTCAAGAGGGACTTCAACAACTGTAAGTACCTAAAGAGGGGTTAGTGTTTTTTAAGGTTTTTTGGGTGGGTTTTTTTTAGTTTGGGATTTTCGTAAAAAGAGCTACATGCCCTTCTAAGGGCAATGCAAACAAGCTAAATGTCCTTTTAAGGGCAATGCCCATACAAATGCCCTTAGGCATTTGTTAGGGCAGCAGATTAGGGGTACATAGGGATAATGTCGGTGGCGGGGGTGTATGGAGCGGCAGATTAGGGGTTAAAAATAATATGCAGGGGTCAGCGATAGCGGGGGCGGCAGATTAGGGGTTAATAAGTGTAAGGTTAGGGGTGTTTAGACTTGGGGTACATGTTAGAGTGTTAGGTGCAGACGTAGGAAGTGTTTCCCCATAGAAAACAATGGGGCTGCTTTAGGAGCTGAACGCGTCTTTTTTGCAGGTGTTATGTTTTTTTTCAGCTCAAACAGCCCCATTGTTTTCTATGGGGGAATCGTGCACGAGCACGTTTTTTAAGCTGGCCGCGTCCGTAAGCACTGCTGGTATCGAGAGTTGAAGTTGCGGTAAATATGCTCTACGCTCCTTTTTTGGAGCCTAACGCAGCCATTCTGTGAACTCTAAATAGCAGTGGTATTTAAAAGGTGCGGCCAGAAAAAAGCACGCGTAGCTAACGCACCCCTTTGGCCACAAAACTCTAAATCTAGGCGTTAGTTAGTTGTTAGTTTAGTAGTTGGTAGTTAGTTTAGTTTAATAGTTATATTAGTTTAATTGTTAGTTTAAACTTAGTTTTTTTAATTTGACAGGTAAGTTTTAATTTTAGATAGGGAAATTGTAATTTTAATCTAAAGTTAGGGGGGTTAGGTTTAGGGGTTACTAGATTAAATTAGTTTATTGCAATGTGGGGGGCTTTCGGTTTAAAGGTTAATAGTTTAAATTAGTATATTTTGTTGCGGGGGGCTTGCGGTTTAGGGGTTAATAGGTTTATTATAGTGGCGGCGGTGTAGGGCTTAATAACTTTAGTATAGTGGGGACGATGTAGGCAGACGGCATATTAGTGGCTAATTATATTTAAATAGTGTTTGCAATGTGGGAGGGCAGCAGTTTAGGGGTTAATACATTTATTATAGTGGTGACGGTGTCTGGGAGCGGTGGAATAGGGGTTAATAAATTTTATTAGTGGCGGCGATGTCGGAAGAGGCAGATTAGGGTTTAATAATTTTAATATAGTATTTGCGATGCGGGAGGGCCTCGGTTTAGGGGTTAATAGGTTGTTTATGGGTGTTAGTATACTTTGTAACACTTTAGTTATGAGTTTTATGTTATAGTTTTGTTGTGTAAAACTCATAACTACTGCTTTCAGATGGCGGTACGGATCTTGTCAGTATAGGCTGCAACGCAAGCGTTTTAGCCAGAACGCAAAACTCGTAATGGCTGCGCTATGGACGTGCCATGAAAAAAAATCATTTTAACGAGTGTGGGACTGACGTTGTGTTACAGGCTAAAAGCCGTGCGGTACAGCTATACCGACAAGACTTGTAATGACTGCGGTGCTGTTTTAACGCTGAAATTACCATTTTTCAGCGTTAAAAGACGAACGCACAACTCGTAATCTACCTGAGAGTTCTTTATTAATCTAACCCTTTAGAGCTTGAATGTACAAACTCAGATTTATAGTAGACATATGTCTCAATATATTTATTTAAACATCTGCTTATTGAGTAGACCTTATTCCATGCCCATCACGGTATATTACTACACCCTTTGGAGTCACTATTATATTGTATAGCACCTACTATGATTAGGTAGTCTGCTAAGGTCAACAAAGATGGTTCCCCCAATCAGTGTAGACACTAGCACCAACTAGATGTTTCCATTTATGTTGTTGTATATTGTGTATCAGTTACTGAGCTTTGCTCTAATATATTTAGGTCGAAAAATGACCAATTTATACTCCAATTTTCCTCCTATCTATTATATGCGTGCAGTTAGGTCCAAAAGTGACCGCTAGTGTTTCTGGAGGAATCTAACATGGAACGCACTATAAAAAGGAGGTTTGAATTGTCTACCTTTATTACTCACAGTTGTTTCTCTCTTTGTATGTGCCAATAGATATTGTTAAACTAAAAAAAAAAGAATGCCCTTATTGTTATATGACAATAATTGAAGTTTGTATACTTTGCATAACCTCAATAAAAAAAAATACTAAACCCAAATTGGTTTTTTTTCATGAATCAGATAGAGCATGCAATTTTAAGCAACTTTCTAATTTACTCCTATTATCAATTTTCTTCATTATCTTGCTATCTTTATTTGAAAAAGCAGGAATCTAAGATTAGGAGTCGGCCCATTTTTGTTTTAGCACCTTGGGTAGCACTTGCTGATTGGTGGCTACATTTAGCCACCAATCAGCAAACGCTACCCAGGTGATGAAAAAAAGATGGGCTGGCTACTAAGCTTACATTCTTGCTTCTGAAATAAAAATACCAAGTGAACAAATAAAAATTGATATCATGAAAGAAAGATTTTTGGGTTTAGTATCCCATTTTAATGTCTTTTTAAGGAACTTACCCTATAAATCTACAACTTTAGGCTTTGATGTGACTCTATGAATACTTTACTTTGAGAAAGTCCTCAATAAGCATCTTGCAATGTTAATAATGGTTTAGTGATATTTTAATCTTAGTTCCAATTAATCTTGTTTGCAGTATTACCAAATATAAGCAATTTACCCTGAACTAGGTGTAGTGGATATAGAAAAGATTTATAAATACACACAATAGAAAGCCAATTCTATAACACACAAAGTTCAAATTTAAAAAGGTGTTAATGAATCCTTTAGCATTAATCTATTATACTGTCATTAGATAAAAGAGGCCAGACTTTTTTACAAATATGATGGAGTATTTAAGACTTTTTAGAATGACTTACACAGTATAATAGATAAAGGTGAACAATAGCAGAAGAGAACAATGAAAACAGTCTGAAGGTTACAACGTATCAATTCTTTTTTTTTTCTCTCATAGTCATCTGTTATATTTGCAGACTCTGGCATTTAGTTAATTAAATTTGTCTACAATATAAGTTGTATTCTTACAATATCTCCTGAGAATGGCATTTTTGGAGGTAGCTTTGGGCAAGAATAATGGATAACCTTGATGATTCAGGTTTCTATTGCAGCAAGTTTTTCAAGAATAAAATGCTTGGAGATTTTGATCAATGGATATGTTTGGTCACACCATTTCTAATGCATTTGAAATTTTTGAGAAAAGAAGGATGGTACCAGTTACAGTTTTAGTGGCATATGATCATACTATGTTTAAAGAGATGTTCAACTCAACATTTATTTAATCTCTCCATAAAATGCATTATTACAGAAAATAAAACAACATTGCAATGTACATTCTTTATTAGTTTCCCTGAATTTGCTGTAAAATACTTCTAAATATTATTTTAGTGCTACTCCTACTAGAGAAGATTGGCTCCATCATAATTAACCCCTTAACTGATTAGTCATTGTTTTAGAGTTGAGCTGGGAGTTTTTAGATGCAGCAGATTAAAATTATACTATTATTTTATTTATATATCATGAATGAACTCTATATAAGGTTTGTCCCCATTTAAGTAAGAGTAAATATGAACTGTACATACAGGTCCCATTAATCTCTATTCAAGTAAAAGCACATTTATTAATTCTAGGTGATCACTACTACTACAGTGATCACTTTTCTGTTATAACCTGTATAGATACTTTATTTCAAATATGATTTTCTAGGCTTTAAGCAAAGACTTTTGGGGTCTTTAGGCTTTTATTTTAATGACCTATTATACGTGCCTAGACAGTCCCATCCTATAATTGCCTCTCAAACATTGGATCTTGGAAGTTTCAATGCATTAAAGGGAAAGTCTAGTCCAAAATAAACTTTCATGATTCAGATAGAGAATGTAATTTTAAACTATTTTCCAATTTACTTTTTTCACCAATTTTGCTTTGTTCTCTTGGTATTCATAGTTGAAAGCTAAACCTAGGAGCTTTATATGCTAATTTCTAAGCCCTTGAAGGTCGCCTCTTCTCTCAGGGCATTTTGACAGTTTTTCACCATTAGAGTGTGTTAGTTTATGTGTGTCATATAGAAAACACTGTGCTCACACACGTGTAGTTCAGGTGAGCCAGCTCTGATTGGCTAAAATGGATGTCTGTAAAAAAACTGAAATAAGGGGGCAGTTTGCAGAGGCTTAGATACAAGGTAATCATAGAGGTAAAAATTGTGTTTATATAACTGTGTTGGTTGTGCAAAACTAGGGAATAGGTAAGAAAGAAATTATATTAAAGATCCCAGGAGGAGAACTTATGGAGGTGCGCTTAAACAATATTGGATGATATATGAGATGTTACCAGAGTTCATTCCCCATATAAAGACAGCAGATATCCAACAGTTTGGGTCTGTGACGTTGTTCAATATTGTGAATGTTAGACGAAGGCAGCTCTGCTTGAACCCAGTGTGAAGGGTAATCTACAGAAATGATACAAGAAAAAGAGGGCGCCTCATAGTGTGGTATGTCCCCAATGGGTCTGTGAGTATGAATGGTAGAAGGCTTACCAGATGAAGTTGCACCGTACTGTGATCGGTGCCAGTGAGCAGGCTAGCACTCTACAGTGGTTAGTACACTGATCCAGGTGTCCCCAATGGTGTTGACAGCTAAAATCCAATGTTGGATGCGCTTCAGATGGGAGTACAAGACCTCTCTGTACCCACCGGTGAAGTCAGTAGAAAGACATAAAACCAAAAAGACAACTTTTGATATGTCAAAGGTAAAAACAACACTTTAATCTTTACAGCAAAGCGTTTCTCGACCAAACAAACAGGTCATTTCTTCAGGCAATAAAATAATAAATACAATACAAAGCATCTCAATTAACAACATTAAATACACTTGTAACGATAAAAACTTGCAATAATAAAAAATTTCAATAAGTATATTGGCGAGCCTGCAGGCTCGCCAGAAACAGCAGTTATGAAGCAGCGGTCTAAAGACCGCTGCTCCATAAACTGCCTGCCTGCTCTGAGCAGGTGGACAGACATTGCTGCAATTCAACCCAATCAAGTACGATCGGGTTGATTGACACCTCCCTGCTGGTGGCCGATTGGCCGCAAATCTGCAGGGGGTGGCATTGCACCAGCAGCTCACAAGGGCTGCTGGTGAAATGCTGAATATGGAGAGCGTATTTCTCTCCACATTCAGCAAGGTCTGGCAGACCTGATCCACCAGACCTTTGATAAATATCCCCCTACATCTGTAGCAAGCCAGTTACAGTTTTCTGACCACGCTACTTCCTTTAAGAGATCAAGTACATGCATAGTGTCCTAAATGAAGCTAGGAGGTTAGTAACTATAGGCTGAAAGATGTTATTCAACCATTCAGACATAGGTTCGAACAACGAACCTATGCCCAAGACTATAGGTCTCCCCTTAACGTTGTAAAGGTTCTTATGTACCTTTGGCAGGTGATTTAATATGGGTACTACAGGATTAACAAACTGTAGATAATGAGCAGTGACTCTATCAAAAATACCCAAATATACCCCATCATCTATTATTATTATTATTATTATACTTTATTTATGAAGCGCCATCATATTCTGCAGCGCTGTCCATGGATACAGATCATTTAAATAAAACAATAGTATAAAACTTCTAAGACTAAGAGACAGGAGAGAATGTACAAACACATACAGGAGGAATTGAGGGCCCTATTCCCGTGGGAACTTACAATCTAGAAGGGTAGGAGGTTGAGAAACATGAGGTGAGGACTGCAAGATTGAGAAAGATGTTAATGCAGAGTTAGAGGAGGGAAATGTTGTTAGATAAAAGGAATATTATTGAGTTGGGTGGTAGGCTTCTCTGAACAGAAAAGTCTTTAGAGAGCATTTAAAGGAAGAAAGATTTGGGCAAAGCCTGGCAGCACGAGGGAGAGTGTTCCAGAGGGTAGGTGCTGCATGACAGAAGTCCTGCAGTCTAGCATGAGAGGGGGTGATAGTCGCAGAAGCAAGGAGGAGGTCATTGTTGGATCTTAGTGGGCGGGCTGGAGTATACTTGTTGATTAGAGAGGATAGGTAGAGGGGAGCGGAGTTGGTGAGTTCTTTGTACGCAAGGGTGAGAATTTTGAATTTAATTCTGCTGTGTATGGGGAGCCAATGAAGGGACTCACAGAGAGTTGCAGCAAGTACAGAGCGACGGGAAAGGTGGATCAGTCTGGCAGAGGCATTTAGGATGGATTGAAGAGGGGAGAGGCGGGAAAGAAGAAGGCCAGTAAGTAGGTTATTGCAGTAGTCAAGTCGGGAAATAACAAGGGAGTGGATTATTTGCTTTGTGGTGTTAGCGCATAGAAAAGGTTGAATCTTGGAAATGTTGCATAGATGGTTGCGGCAGGATGTAGAAAGCGATTGTATATGGGGGTTGAAGGATAGATTTGAGTCAAGTTTTATTCCGAGGCATCAGACTTGGGGCGATGGGGAAATGGTGATGCCGTCAACAGGGATAGAGAAGTCACAAGTCGGCGTAGAGCATGAGGGGGGGATAAGAAGAAGCTCAGTCTTGGACATGTTAATCTTTAGGTGGTGAGAGGCCATCCAGGAAGAAATACCAGATAAGCAGTTGCTGACATGAGAAAGGACAGAGGGAGAGAGAGTAGGGGTGGAGTGGTAGATCTGGGTGTCATCAGCATAGAGGTGATATTTGAAGCCATAACTGTTGATAAGTTTACCCAGTAAAGAAGTATAAATGGAGAAGAGTAGAGGACCCAGAACAGATCCTTGACGTACTCCAACAGACAGAGGCATTAGAGAGGAGGAGTCATTGGCAAATTACACAGAAAAAGACCTGTGAGAAAGATAAGAGTGAAACCAGGAAAGAGCAGTGCCACAGAGGCCAAAAGAGCTAAGGGTCTGTAGGAGGAGGGGGTGGTCAACCGTGTCGAAGGCAGCTGAGAGGTCAAGTAGGATGAGTATGGAGTAGTGGCCAATATTTTTAGCAGAGAGAAGATCTTCGTAACCTTGGTAAGGGCAGTCTCAGTTGAGTGTTTGGGGTGGAATCTGGATCGCAGGGGGTCAAGCAAGGAGTTGGAGGACAGGAAGTGGGTTAGGCAATTATAAACTAGTATTTTAAGGAGTTTTGATGTTATTGGGAGCAGTGATATTGGGCGGTAGCTTTCAGGAGAATTAGGGTCAAGGGAGGGTTTTTTGAGTATGGGAGTGACTATTGCATGTTTGAAAAAAGATGGGAATGAGCCAGTAGAAAGAGATAGGTTGAAGATGTGGGTAAGAGCAGGAGTGAGGGTAGAAGATAGGGAGGGTATTAGATGGGAAGGTATAGGGTCGAGTGGGCAGGTAGTGAGGCATGAGGAAGATAGCAAGGAGGAAACTTCATTCTCAGTGGCTGGATGGAGGATGCAGAGGGTGGCAGAGGGAGTGGCAGGGCCTGTTGATGGAGTATTGCAGGTATTTGTTGGGATGTTGGTTCAGATATAATTTGTTTTATTTAAAAAGTAGTCTGCCAAGTCTTGAGCACTAAAGACAGATGAGGGGGTGGAGCAGGAGGGTAGAGGAGAGAGTTAAAGGTGGAGAAGAGTCGTTTAGGGTTTGAGGAAAGAGTAGATATAAGGGAGGAGAAGTAGGTTTGCTTGACTAAGTGAAGGGCACAAGTGTATGAATGAAGCATAAACTTATAGTGTATGAAGTCAGGTTCAGAGTGAGTTTTCCTCCAGACACGCTCAGCAGTACGGGAGCATTTTTGCAAATAGCGTGTTTGCTGAGAGTGCCTGGGCTGCAACTGACGGCGTGATGTTTTGCGCAGCTGGGGAGGGGCAAGTGTGTCTAGTGCAGAGGAGAGAGTTTTGTTATAGTGGGCTGTTGCGAGATTAGAGCAGGTTATAGTGGAAGTGTGAGGCAGGAGATCTTGAAAAGTTTTTGAAAATTGGAGCGGATCCACAGCATGCAGATTTCTACAGCTGCGGGGGCGGGATGGAGGAGTTGGTTTAGATGTTGCATCTACGAAAGTTTTCAACTCTCTCTGAAAACAGAAGGTAGGGTTGGAATGCAAGTTAACATATGTATTTGTGTCGCTTAACTGGCGCATAGCCTCATCAATATATTGTTGACAAGCTAGAACAACCACACTTCCACCCTTGTCAGGCTGGCAAATGACTATAGAATGATTTTCTTGTAATTATTAAATTGCCATTTTTTCTTTATGTGACAAATTTGAAATTTGTGGTTGCTGTAGTATAGTGCAGTGTAGTAAGATCTTCTATTACTTGTTTCTGGTATAATTCCAGTATTTTATCCCTGCTTTGTATTGGATAAAAGATAGAGTGAGGTTGAAATTTTGGGAAAACTGAAATATCATTTCCACTCTCCAATCATTCTGTTTCATTTGCTAGTGTTTCTTATGTGATTAGATCTCTAGCTTCTTTAACCCCTTAATGACCACAGCACTTTTCCATTTTCTGTCCATTTGTGACCAAGGCTATTCTTACATTTTTGCAGTATTTGTATTTAGCTGTATTTTTACTCTTACTCCATTACTGTACCCACACATATTATATACCGTTTTTCTCGACATTATAAGATAAAACAAGATAAAACCGCTACAGCAATCGTTATCCTTTGAAGAACGTATAAAGGACTGTCTAATTTTTCACAATTGCAAGTGTATTTTCACTACAGTATCTAAGAATTTACTGTTTTCTGCCTTTATTGTGTATATACTCATCTATGATAGCTTAACATTGCCCCATCATATATACTTTTGTTCTAGATTATTGATTATGCTGCATCTTGAGCGCCCCCTTCAGCGATTAGGTTTTTTCAGTATAGTTTTCTCGACATTAAATGGACTTTCTAAAGATACCATTATTTTCATCATATCTTATAATTTACTATAAAAAAATTATAAAATATGAGGAAAAATGGAAAAAAATACACTTTTTCTAACTTTGACCCCCAAAATCTGTTACATATCTACAACCACCAAAAAACACCCATGCTAAATAGTTTCTAAATTTTGTCCAGAGTTTAGAAATACCCAATGTTTACATGTTCTTTACTTTTTTTTGTAAGTTATAGAGCCATAAATACAAGTAGCACTTTGCTATTTCCAAACCACTTTTTTTAAAAATTAGTGCTAGTTACATTGGAACACTGATATCTTTCAGGAATCCCTGAATATCCCTTGACATGTATATATATTTTTTTAGAAGACATCCAAAAGTATTGATCTAGGCCAATTTTGGTATAATTCATGCCACCATTTCACCGCCAAATGCGATCAAATAAAGAAAAATGTTCACTTTTTCACAAATTTTTTCACAAACTTTAGGTTTCTCACTGAAATTATTTACAAACAGCTTGTGCAATTATGGCATAAATGGTTGTAAATTTTTCTCTGGGATCCCCTTTGTTCAGAAATAGCAGACATATATGGCTTTAGCATTGTTTTTTGGTAACTAGAAGGCCACTAAATGCCACTGCGCACCACACGTGTATTATGCCCAGCAGTGAAGGGGTTAATCAGGGAGCATGTAGGGAGCTTTTTGGAGTAATTTTAGCTTTAGTGTAGTGTAGTAGACAACCCAAAGTATTGATCTAGGCCCATTTTGGTATATTTCATACCACCATTTCACCGTCAAATGCGATCAAATGGAAATAAAACATAAAATGTTTCCAAATTTTATGTTTCTCACTGAAATCATTTACAAACATCTTGTGCAATTATGGCACAATTGGTTGTAAATGCTTCTCTGGGATCCCTTTTGTTCAGAAATAGCAGACATATATGGCTTTGGCGTTGCTTTTTGGTAATTAGAAGGCCGCTAAATGCCGCTGCGCACCACACATGTATTATGCCCAGCATTTCAGGGGTTAATTAGGGAGCTTGTAGGGTTAATTTGAGCTTTAGTGTAGTGTAGTAGACAACCCCAAGTATTGATCTAGGCCCATTTTGGTATATTTCATGCCACCATTTCACCGCCAAATGCGATCAAATATAAAATAAAGGCAACTTTTTCACAAACTTTAGGTTTCTCACAGAAATTATTTACAAACAGCTTGTGCAATTATGGCACAAATGGTTGTAAATGCTTCTCTGGGATCCCCTATGTCTAGAAATAGCAGACATATATGGCTTTGGCGTTGCTTTTTAGTATTTAGAAGGCCGCTAAATGCCGCTGCGCATCACACGTGTATTATGGCTAGCAGTGAAGGGGTTAATTAGGTAGCTTGTAGGGAGCTTGCAGGGTTAATTTTAGCTTTATTGTAGAGATCAGCCTCCCACCTGACACATCAGACCCCTCATCCCTCCCAAACAGCTCTCTTACCTTCCCCACCTAGGGGGGAGGTAAGTCCCGTGCCCCGGAAATACTGTCAAATGCCCCGGGCTAAGAGCTCCCCTGGGGCTGGCACAGCACTGACCGCAGATAAAAAAAAAAACAGCTGGCCAGAGGAGCTCATAACCTGGCGGGAGGAGCGACGTTCACAGAACCTGCGCTGTCTGGATGTATGTGTGAGGGAGGAGGAGTGTCACGTGACGCCACTTCCATGTCCCTCGCTGCGCTGAGCCTGCACTGCATGCGTAGATTGTGTAAGGACTCAGGAGACAAGAAGACAGTGAGTGAGCAGAGCTGCGTGCTCGTGCAGCTGGTGACCAGTCCTGTAACTTACTGGGGACAAGTATTTCGTATTTATTTAGTGAGCACAGTGCATTGATTCAACGTTACAAAAAACATTTGACACCAAGTTATAACTATAGTTAACTCATGCTGTTATATATATATTTTTTCTCCTTATGCTCCCTAAGCTCTGCTAAATATAACGTGTTGTTAAGTTAACATTTACAATGTTATTTTCAGCTGGTTGAAAGCTGCCAAGTGGCTGCCAAAGTACAGCGTGTTTTTATAACGCTGCCTACTGGATTTATATTTATTTCTATACCAAATTAGAAAGTATTGGAACACTTTTAATGTCCTGTTATATTCTGATAATGGACTGATATAGCTGGAATCTGGCAATCTGCTTGTATATACTACATGCGCTATTGATACCTCATACTAATTGAGGTCACGTTTGTGAAAACCCTTCTACTGTGCCTAAAAATAAAAGTATTTTATAATTTTCAAACAATATTATGCCATGTGCGATTTGTCTTCTCCTCTCCACATAATACCGACGGAATTTTGAAAAAAGAAAACCGATACCGTGAGAGATTGACAAGGCACCGCCCACGAACTAAAGCAGCCGCCCGGAGACTAACACACCTGAATACTTGTAACAGCAACCGTTCCTTACCTCATAGGATTGAGGTCAGTCGATGTAAGTAGGCTGTGAGCCCATTTGAGGATTGTTAACCCTACTGTTTATTCGATCTGCTAAGAAGTGCCTCAGCTTACGAAAATGAAGCATACTATCCAATATCTATGAACTTTTTGTATGAGTTCCGTATGCGTTCTATATCCACTATTTATGTGTTTAGAGTGTTATCTATTCAGTTTTACATTTAGCACAGACCACCGGTGGTGATAGATCACTGTAACCACAACTGTTATTCTATTCTGTTATTACGATAAATTATTTGCTAAACTATCTCTGGATATAATAGGTTTAATAGTATATCAATTAGCTACTTTTAGCTTGTAGTTTGTGTTTCTATTTTCCTATACCCAAGTTGTATCAATTTAGGTACTTCTTGTAACCATACTATTTTATTGCGTGCTAGATACATCTAGACTTACATACAGTTCTGGGATACCTGGTTATTCCGGTACACTCCTGTATTTCTAGTATCACTATTATTTACTATAGTGATAGAGTGGATTAGCGCTGTGCAGTGCACCATATCTTCTCTTTTTCTAATAATCATACTGTGTGACTACAAGAAAGGGCCGTGTAGACACACATTGTAGGTACACTCCAGCAGCTTTTCCCTTTGCAGTGTCAACTTTAGCGCCTCCAGTGTGGCCTCTACTTAGGTATAGACTTCACATCACAAACCCTTTTTACTATATATATATATATATATATATATATATATATACAGTGGGGAAAAAAAGTATTTAGTCAGCCACCAATTGTACAAGTTCTCCCACTTAAGAAGATGAGAGAGGCCTGTAATTTTCATCATAGGTATACCTCAACTATGAGAGACAAAATGTGGAAACAAATCCAGAAAATCACATTGTCTGAATTGGAAAGAATTTATTTGCAAATTATGGTAGAAAATAAGTATTTGGTCAATATCAAAAGTTCATCTCAATACTTTGTTATATATCCTATGTTGGCAATGACAGAGCTCAAACGTTTTCTGTAAGTCTTCACAAGGTTGTCACACAGTGCTGCTGGTATGTTGGCCCATTCCTGCATACAGATCTCCTCTAGAGCAGTGATGTTTTGGGGCTGTCGCTGGGCAACACGGACTTTCAACTCCCTCCAAAGGTTTTCTATGGGGTTGAGATCTGGAGACTGGCTAGGCCACTCCAGGACCTTGAAATGCTTCTTACAAAGCCACTCCTTCGTTGCCCGGGCGGTGTGTTTGGGATCATTGTCATGCTGAAAGACCCAGCCACATTTCATCTTCAATGCCCTTGCTGATGGAAGGAGGTTTGCACTCAAAATCTCACGATACATGGCCCATTCATTCTTTCATATACACGGATCAGTCATCCTGTTCCTTTTGCAGAGAAACAGCCCCAAAGCATGATGTTGCCACCCCCATGCTTCACAGTAGGTATGGTGTTCTCTCTACTCCAAACACGACAAGTTGTGTTTCTACCAAACAGTTCTACTTTGGTTTCATCTGACCATATGACATTCTCCCAATCTGCTTCTGGATCATTCAAATGCTCTCTAGAATACTTCAGACGGGCCCGGACATGTACTGGCTTAAGCAGGGGGACACGTCTGGCACTGCAGGATCTGAGTCCCTGGCAGCGTAGTGTGTTACTGATGGTAGCCTCTGTTACGTTGGTCCAGCTCTCTGCAGGTCATTCACTAGGCCCCCCCCGTGTGGTTCTGGGATGTTTGCTCACTGTTCATGTGATCATTTTGACCCCACACCGTGAGATCTTGCATGGAGCCCCAGATCGAGGGAGATTATCAGTGGTCTTGTATGTCTTCCATTTTCTAATTATTGCTCCCACAGTTGATTTCTTCACACCAAGCTGCTTGCCTATTGCAGATCCAGTCTTCCCAGCCTGGTGCAGGTCTACAATTTTGTTTCTGGTGTCCTTCAACAGCTCTTTGGTCTTCACCATAGTGGAGTTTGGAGTGTGACTGTTTGAGGTTGTGGACAGGTGTCTTGTATACTGATAACAAGTTCAAACAGGTGCCATTAATACAGGTAATGAGTGGAGGACAGAGGAGCCTCTTAAAGAAGAAGATACAGGTCTGTGAGAGCCAGAAATCTTGCTTGTTTGTAGGTGACCAAATACTTATTTTCCACCATAATTTGCAAATAAATTCTTTCCAAATCAGACAATGTGATTGTCTGGATTTGTTTCCACATTTTGTCTCTCATAGTTGAGGTATACCTATGATGAAAATTACAGGCCTCTCTCATCTTCTTAAGTGGGAGAACTTGCACAATTGGTGGCTGACTAAATACTTTTTCCCCCCACTGTATATATATATATATATATATATATTTTATATACATATATACATATATAAATTTGATTTCATATTAATTTTGAGGCTGTGCGAAGCCACGCTACCAAGCCACAACCCTCCACCGGCATTTAGAAAGTGTCCAGGAATCTTCTGGGCAAAAAGTGACAACCTTACCCCCAGCCCACAATTGTCCCCGCCATCTTAAGTACTGGCAGAAAGTCTGTCAGTACTAAAATAAAAGGTATCCTTTTTTTCTTTCTTTTTTTTTTTGCATATTTACATATGCTGCTGTATAGGATCCCCCCTTAGCCCCCAATCTCCCTGATCCCCCACAAAAAAAGCTCTCTAACCTACCCCTCTACATTTTTGGGAGCCATCTTGGGTACTGGCAGTACCCAGTTTACAAAATAAATGATGTAATTTTTAATTTTTTCTGTAGTGTAGCTCCCCCCCCCAAGACCAACCCCCACCCCTCCCAGATCATTTTTTGGGCATTCCCTGCCCCCCTTTCTCCCACTTATAATACTTTTCCTTCTGTAGTGTAAGCGGTTCCCACCCGCTCTCTCCCCGTGCACACTCCTGTCTCCACCCGTGCACGCTCACGTCCGTGCGCGCCCCCGACGATCCCACCCCCCTCTCAGGCTCAGAACTTATTGATGGCCGCCTACCCGCCTCCCACTTCAGCTCCCACCCACCAACGAATGCGGCCATCGATGTCCGGTGCAGAGAGGGCCACAGAGTGGCTCTCTCTACACCGGAGGGGTAAAAATTGTTATTGCAGGATGCCTTGATATTGAGGCATCACTGCAATAACCAGAAAGCAGCTGGAAGCGATCAGGATCGCTTCCAGCTGCTTTCCAAACCGATGACGTACACCATACGTGCTCAGGCGTTAACTGTATTTTTTCTGAGGACGTATGGCGTACGTCGTCGGTCATTAAGGTGTTAAATGTCAAATCACCAATCTCATTACTGGATAAGCACTCCAACTGTGTTGATTCTAAAGTAGTGGAATCATTAGAAAAAATGTTTTTTTAAGTGTGAGTTTTCTGACAAATTTGTTTACGTCTAATATTGTTCTAAACAAATTAAAGCTTCTAGTTTGGGAAAATCCTAGGCCATAATTCAAAACCTTTCTTTCCATATCATTTAATGTGTGTAAAGACAAATTAATCACATTATCTTTGTTCATTTGCTTGCTGTTTTTACTTCACTTAAGGAGTATCTGTGATGTATTTTCTGACCCAACTGTGTACCTCCCCCTTCTGATTGTTTCTGAACCTGGGGAAAAACCTGTTTTTCAGTAATTTCTTTATGTAAAATCCGTTAAAGTTTTTGAGTAGGCCCTATACAATTCTTAATAGATGCTGTTTTGGTTTTTGCATTAGCATTCTTAGTGGGTACCTTGGGTATTGCTCCCTGATCCACTACTAAAATGGGGGATGCTTTTTTAATACTGGTAACTGTGTTACCTATGGCTATAAAATTGATGCTGTATTCTAGATCATCTATGTCTGGATCTCTAATACGTGATAAAATCACAGTGGAGGGGGCGCAGAATGGTATACAATTCAAATGGTAGTTATTGATAACCCTTAAAGACAATTTAAAACTTAAACAAACTAATGTTATCTTATGAGGTGAAAAATATATCAATATAAGGTTATATAAATCCCTTTTGGAATATACAGGAAAGAAAATGTCTCTTTTTACAAATAAGTTGATAGCTGAGCGGTGGCTGCCTCCTCTCAACCGGATGATCCAGGCAAGAACTAGGAGAAATAAAAAACAGAGGGGCGCCTCATGTGTGGTATAGTCTAATTGAAGACATAAGAAAAAGCAACAGAATAGCCAAATGAGTACTCACATACTCCACGAGCACACACATGTGCTGGTAGGGGCAGGCTGTAGATTTAGATGGGTGTCACAGCTCACCCATTCAAGGATACCTCCAATACTGTAGTTCTGCAACAGGTGTAAAACAAACAGAGAGCACTATATGTGCAGACCATTAAGGATGATACATAAAAATGTGCTTTATAGTATAAAGTGGGTACTCACATACTCCCAAAGCACACCAATGTGCTGGTAGATACAGGCTGCAGATTCAGGCAGGTGTGGCAGCTCACCTAAACAAACGATCTTTTGGTATTGATGCAGTGAAAACAAAGGCAGGTTTAATGCTTCTCAGTAGCTGTGCACTTAATAGTGATTGCAGGCAGACGGTAGGAAATGAGATCCACTCCAAAAGCAAAAATTTGCAAATATTTATTAAAAACAAAAATTTAAAAACAACACCAGGGTTGTTATACAAAGTGGATTACAGGGTCACCCAGTTGGCCCCAATGATTGCAACGCGTTTCTCGGTTGGCAAACCGTTTCATCAGGCATATCATAATCATTCCTACCTCTGCCTTTTATACCCTACAAACAAACAATTGTGTCCATTCTAAGGGGTGTGTTCCTAATTGATTCTCACCTGTGTGAGCTATCAGGTGTCTCTGAGGCTAATTGGTTTTTCACTAGAAAAAATATACTTTGCAACTAAAAAATTGAAATATTCACCCTTTTGTGTATACCAAGTTGTGCATTCATGTGTTACATGTAGAAGAAAAGAAAGAAAGAAAAAATGTGTAGCAAAATAATAAATATATTCCAGTTATGTTACGAATCAATAGTATCGCAATTCCTTTTCAGCTAATGCACACAGAAAAGTCGCAAAGGTCAGCTGCATAAAAGGCTGCTGTCTATGTGTGTTTTTTTGGCATTTTTATTTCAATAAGAAACTGAATATAAACTTCTTAGTATGTGATAATATTTTTAGTAGGTTGGACAGCAAATGCGCGATCTTGTCCTATTGTGGGATATAGAACGTGAGCAGTTTAGTCAGAAGTCTTTAAATAGTCACTTGTGCAGCAGTGTGAAAGAAAAAAACAGTGGAAGTGGAACTGTGATAATACTGGGGTCGATCTGATAAAAATTGTCGCCCGCAAAAGTTGGCGACGCCAATATTTGCGCGGGTTTGGTATCCTATATACGGCGTAAGCTAGAAGTTACGAGCGTAGATTTCTGGCGTCGCCCGTATTTTTTTGGCCCATAGATTGACATACAAAACACGCGCAATTTGCTATCCAATATACGGCGTAAGGACTTACGTGCGCAGATTTCAGAAAATCTACTCCATTCTCAGCTCGCCACAAATTGAAGGCACAGGAACCCTTGCACTGACTTAGAAACCAACGTAACTCTCTGAAGGCCTAACAAATGCATGCTTAACAATATACATAGCAGCAGCTTGATCACAAATAGTTAACCTCTTAAAAGCATTTATTATTCCTGCCCCTGGAAGTGTGTCAAACCAATCACAAACAGCACAACCTCTCACCTGCAGCCTTAAAACACCTGCAAATGCACACCCTCATTAGCCACCATGTTTCCCTTGCAGTATATTGCATTTAGAGTGAGACAGTGTCGTGGGGGAACAAGGGGTGCTGGAACCCCTACAAGCCCCTGTTTTGGATGGTATCCCTGCTGCTGAGGTCCCTGGTCATGGTGCTGTAGCTGTCCCTGCTCCAGCTGCTGATGCTGCCCACCCTGCTCCTCCTGCTGTTGTCCCTGTTCCTGGTGCTCCCCATGCTGCTTTTGCTGCAGCTGGCCATAGGCCAGCAGGGCCTATAAGACGAAGGCATCAGCAGAGGGGAAGAGCACCAAGGGTACACAGGGTTAGGGTCACCCTGATTGGGATGACAGAAGTGGAGGTCAGGGAAAAGTATCGCTTGACTTCTGCAAGCCTCATTAACCTATATGAGGTCTTGAAGGATGATATTGACCCTCAAGCGTATAGGAACCAAGCTCTGACTGATATGCAGAAGCTGTTGTGTGTTGTACACTTCCTGGCAACCGGCTCATACCAGTCAACAGAGGGGCTTGTGTCTGGCCTAGCACAGTCTACCTTCTCCAGGATTCTAGGGGAGGTTTTGACTGCTCTAGATAACCAGACACAACGATACATTCATTTCCCCCGTACCCCCCAGGAATGTAACCGTCTTAAACAAGGCTTCTATCGATTGGGGGGTATTCCCAATGTCATGGGGGCAATTGATTGCACACATGTGCGTATCGTGGCCCCGCATGAGGAGACAATCCTCTATATTAACAGGAAAGGGTTTCACTCATTGAATTGCCAGATGGTCTACGATACCAATCTGAAATTCTTACATGTGTATGCAGGCTTCCCGGGGAGTGCACATGATTCCTACATCCTGCGCCAGACCTCCTTATTCAATATGTTTGAAAATGGAACACTCTCTGGAGGATGGCTGCTTGGTGAGTACCTTAATTCTGTCTGTATATTTCTACTAAAGGGACACTAAACACAAATTATAATCTCATGTTTCAGATAGAGAATACAATGTTAAACAGCATTACAATTCACTTCTATTATCTCATTTTATTTATTCTTTAGATATCTTTTTTTGAAAAAATAGCAATGCACATAGATGAGCCAATCATATGAGGCTTCTATGTGCAGCCACCAATCAGCAGCTAATGAGTATATCTAATATGCTTGTCAGCAAAAGTTATCTATAGAATGGAGAAAATGATCTAATAGAAGTAAATTATAAAGCTGATAAAAATTGCAGGTTCTTATTAAAGGGACAGTCCAGTATAAATTGCACTTTCATTATTCAGATAGGACTTTTAATTTTAATCAACTCTCCAAATTACTTCCATTAACAAAATGTGCACAGTATTTGTATCTTTTATATTTTTGAGTCACCAGCTCCTACTGAGTATGTGCAAGAATAAGTGTGTATGCATTTGTGAATGGCTGATGGATGTCACATGGTACAGGGGGAGTTTCAAAATACATAACTTTTTAAATTGTCATAAAAAATAACTTTGATTTTAGACTAAGTGCTATTGCATTGTCTTGTTATCTTGCATTTTTTGATAATGAAAATCTACTGTGTTGACTGGTCCTTTAAAATAGATTTTTGGTCTAGACTAATACTGGCATAAAAGTAGATTGCTTATAATGCACAAATTTAATGTTTTTATTAAATCTATCTTTAAAATGAAATTCATGTTATGTCCCTTTAAAGCACATGATGTACCTGTAGTAATACAAATACATATGTTACATGACAGGTGACGCAGGGTACGGCTGCAGACCATGGCTATTAACCCCCTTGGTGCAGGTTCAGGTGTCTGGATGTTACAGGCGGAGCACTACAGTATAACCCCAACAAAGTGTGTTCCATTGTCAATGCTTGCTGTATTCTACACAACATTGCTGTGGACACACATTTGTTGGGGGACATTGACCCAGAGCAGCAGCAGCAGCTGGTTCCTGTACCTGAGGATGTGGACAGGGGGACACTGAGGGGGAATGAAGTGAGGGATTATGTCATCCGGGAATACTTCAAATGTAAGTTACTTATTCATAAGTACAGTAAACCGTAACATTCACATGTATTATGATGTTTGACAGTACCTCACCAACCATTGCATGTGTATATATCATGTCTTGCAGAATTACACACTTCGGATTTCCACTGCATGTAAGTGAAACTACTACATCCCAACCCCCTTCCCTTAAAGGGACACTATACCCAAACATTTTCTTTCATGATTAAGGATAGAGAATATAATTTTAAAAAACCTTCCAATTTACTTCTATTACCTATTTTGATTTATTCTTTAGATATACTTTAATGAAGACATAGCAATGCACACAGTGAACCAATCACAGGAGGCATCTATATCCAGCTACTAATCAGCAGCTACCAAGCATATCTAGATATGCTTTTCAGCAAAGAATTTCAATAGAATGAAGCAAAATAAATAATAGAAGAAAATTAGAAAGTTGTTTATACTTGTATGCTCTTTACAAATCATGAAAGAAAACATTTTTCTTTCATGTCCCTTTAACAACCCTAATTACTGTATATTTCTCATTTGTTTCATTCATGTTTAGTTCACTATGATTTATTGACTATCATTAAGAATGAGGATAATGGATATTTATACCTTATGTTCACACCTTCTGTAAATACATTATTAGTTATATATACCCACGTGTCAATTTATATTGGATGTGAGAAACCTTGATTTACATCTTAGAAGTGAATATTACTATATGTACCGTTCATACACAACTATGTGATGTGGTTTATCGAACAGGAATATGTCAGAAACATGATAATAATACCTTTTTGGCCCATTTCAACACAGGTATTATTATATGTTTTAACAATATTACTGTACTAAAACACACCTCACATGGATGTGGATGACAATTATATGGAAATAACAGAGGACAATATTTAGGATGAAATATAACAAGATTTATTTTCTTTTAGGCCTCTTAGATGAGGGGGCTGAGGGGCCTGGAGTGGGTCTCCTGCCTATCCTGGGTTGTGTGGATCCAGTGGATCCTGCAGGAGTGCTGGTCACAGATGAGATGCTTGAGGCAATGTCCTGCTGGTGGGTGAAATGCTCCACCAACACACCCAGCAGTTGGTTCTGTTCCCTCCATCTGTTGTCACTCTGGATTTGCATGTCAGAAATGACTCTCAGCATTTGAGATTGGTTTTGTACCATAGCAGTTAGAGATGCTGCCATGTCCCTTTGCAGCTCAATGGAACGCTGTTGTAATGTCTGTTGGCTCCTATAGAACCTGCGTTGGTCCCTCTGCATTCTCTCGCAGATTGACGTGAGACTCTCGCAGGTCAATGTTTGCCTCCTCTGTAGGGAAATGTATTCTTCGCCCATGGCGGAAGTCAGTGGATCCATGGGCTCTTCCCCAGCAGGGACTATAGGCACCGGTTCCATTTCTCGATCCTCAGCTGGTGACGCAGGCTGTGTAATCTCAGCTGGGGGTGCAGGCCCCGGAATCTCAGCTGGGGGTGCAGGCCGAGGAATCTCAGCTGGGGGTGCAGGCCACGGAATCTCAGCTGGGGGTGCAGGCCCCGGAATCTCAGCTGGGGGTGCAGGCCGAGGAATCTCAGCTGGGGGTGCAGGCCCCGGAATCTCAGCTGGGGGTGCAGGCCGAGGAATCTCAGCTGGGGGTGCAGGCCCCGGAATCTCAGCTGGTGGAGCTCTTCCAACTGCTGCCGATGGTGCAGATGTCCGGATGGACTGATAGTCCCATTGCCTGCTGGTGTGCATCCACTCAGCCTGCTGGTAGAATCCCTGAGTGGCATGATATTCTTGGGGGGGGTAAAGACATCTACCCTTCGGGGCTGGCTTGTCTCCCCCTCCAAGCCAAAGGAATAGTCCTCCGGCCAGGGCTCCTGCCAGGTATCCTCCTGTAATGCTGGCGGCATAACATTGGGATTATCAATTGAGGCAGTCCAACCCAGGTCATGCCTGGCATACTCCTGCTGGACTCTCCGGACCGGTGGTTGAGGTGGAGAAATACTTTGTTCCGGTGTTGGAGGGGCATGCATGGGCGATGGCACCCTGGTGACTGGAGGTTCTGTGGAGGAGTCAAATGATGAGAGGGATTAGTACAGTCAGATATATATCCATGTGGGCATACAATGTACATGCTAGGGCCTATCCACATTCTCATGTCAAACTCTATAACATGCATGTGCACATTGAGATTTGTGATATGATGGTTTTTAATATGCAAAGTATACATGTATGTGCTTCATACAATAGTTCTGTGTACATGTCAGTGATGGAGAAAATGTGTTCTTTAAGTGACACTATGGTTGTGATGACTATAGTGTCCATTTACTGAAAACTCTACATGTGGCTTGTGGCCTGTGTTACTCTGAGACATGTTAGTATTTCACTATTCCACCTCATATCATGAATTTCAATGTGTTAAGTAGCATTAAATGGACATTCAAAGCATTTTTATTCTTTCATGATTCAGCTAGACGAGCATGCAATTTTAAACAACTTTGTCATTTACTTCCATGACCTAATTTGCTTCATTCTCTTGATATTCTTAGCTGAAAAGCATTTCTTGATAGGCTCATAAGCTGATGATTGGTGGCTGCACATCAATGCCTCGTGTGATTGCCTCACCCATGTGCATTGATATTTAATAAACTAAGATTATGAAACTAATGATGAAAAATAGATAATAGAAGTAAATTGGGATGTTGTTGAAAACTGTATTCTCTATCTGAATAATGAACTAAAATTATTGGTTTCATGTCCCTTTAATGTTAAATCTCATTGTAGATTTTGTTGTTAGTAGGCAAAATACCATGCTCCTCATTGTGTACATGAATGTGTGACAATATAGGATGTTATAACTCAAATACATATAATACTGGTGTGTGGGATGTTACTCACCAGCATGCTGCACTGATGTTGCAATCCCTGAGTCACGAGCCCCTGGAAGTCCATGGACTGCTGTGACGCTCAGGGACCTACGAATCAGCTCCTGCCACTTGTTGTATTCCGCCTCATAGTGAGGCCCACCTCCTGTTGCCCTCTGGGACATTGCTTCTTGGCCCATCTTCTCCTTAACTCTCCTCTTACAGTCATTCCACCTCTTCTTTAGGCCATCCACATTCCTCCTCTGCTGGGACACACCATTAACGGCCTCCACCACCTTCTGCCAGGCATCTTTACGCCTACGGGCAACTCCTTTGCCCTTATCTTGTCCAAAGAGGGCAGTATGGTTCTCCAGGACAGCCTGGACTAGAGCAAGGTTATCTACAAACGTGAAGTTAGGGCACCTCATACGCTCCTCGTCCTGGGCCGCCTGGCTCCCTCCCTGGGATGTCCCTGGTGTGGGTTCCTCCCTATCCTCTCCCTCCTCCCCCTTCTATCCCCATGTGCACCCTTTATCCCTCTTCTGAGTGTGCCTGGCCTTGGGGCAACCCCACTCCCATCCTCCCTTCTAGATCTCCCTCTCCCCACTCACTCCCTGACGGGGACCCTGCTGCTCCTCCTGTCCATAATCCTCTCCCTGCAACTCCCCTTCCCTCCTCCCCCCAGCCCTAGCTCTCCCTGACATCCTCACACTACACACACTCACGCACTCACACTCACTCCCACTTCAATCACACACAATCACAACCAAACACTCAGCCTTTCAAACTGTAAAAGATAAATAAAATGTGTAAGGTGTTTACGAGTCGTAGGCTAATTTGCATAAAACTACACTTTATTGAGAGTTTACGTGAACAAAATACTGGCGCAAGTACTTGCGACGACTAAAATGTGTATTTGCGCACATTTTGCCTGCTCGCCGGTTTTTCCTACTTACGCCAGTTAAGCATCTGACGGCGCTGGATATTGGATAGCTAGAGTTGCGAGCTGAAACTGCGGGTGACGCGGGTTCCCTCGCTTGCGCCGCAAACTACGCCGTTTATCGGATCGCGCCCACTGTAAGTAGTGTCTTCTGTAGAGTCAGTGCCCTAAAAAGGTGACATTAATATTAATATATGACCATTTATATGGGCCTAAAAGAAAAAAGATAAAAAGAAAAAAGAAATAAGAGCAAATCCTACGTGTGTGTGTGTCTATGTGCTTAACAAAGCCAATTTTGCTCAGAACTACAAAAAAACACAGTTCTACACTACACTACATTCTTTTGAAGATCACGTTCTATATCCCACAATAGGACAAGATCGCGCATTTGCTGTCCAACCTACTAAAAATATTATCACATACTAAGAAGTTTATATTCAGTTTGTTATTGAAATAAAAATGCCAAAAAAACACACATAGACAGCAGCCATTTATGCAGCTGCCCTTTGCGATTTTTCTGTGTGCATTAGCAGAAAAGGGATTGCCATATTATTGATTGGTAACATAACTGGAATATATTTATTATTTTACTACACATTTTTTCTTTCTTTCTTTTCTTCTACATGTAACACATGAATGCACAACTTGGTATACACAAAAGGGTGAATATTTCAATTTTTTATTTTGCAAAGTCAATTTTTTAGTTGCAAAGTATATTTTTTCTAGTGAACAACCAATTAGCCTCAGAGACACCTGATAGCTCACACAGGTGAGAATCAATTAGGAACACACCCCTTAGAATGGACACAATTGTTTGTTTGTAGGGTATAAAAGGCAGAGGTAGGAATGATTATGATATGCCTGATGAAACGGTTTGCCAACCGAGAAACGCGTTGCAGTCATTGGGGCCAACTGGGTGACCCTGTAATCCACTTTGTATAACAACCCTGGTGTTGTTTTTAAATTTTTGTTTTTAATAAATATTTGCAAATTTTTACTTTTGGAGTGGATCTCATTTCCTACCGTCTGCCTGCAATCACTACTAAGTGCACAGCTACTGAGAAGCATTAAACTTGCTTTTGTTTTCACTGCATCAATAACAAAAGATTGTTTGTTTGGGTGAGCTGCCACACCTGCCTGAATCTGCAGCCTGTATCTACCAGCACATTGGTGTGCTTTGGGAGTATGTGAGTACCCACTTTATAATATAAAGCAAATTTTTATGTATCATCCTTAATGGTCTGCACATATAGTGCTCTCTGTTTGTTTTACACCTGTTGCAGAACTACAGTATTGGAAGTATCCTTGAATGGGTGAGCTGTCACACCCATCTAAATCTACAGCCTGCCCCTACCAGCACATGAGTGTGCTCGTGGAGTATGTGAGTACTCATTTGGCTATTCTGTTGCTTTTTCTTATGTCTTCAATTAGATTATACCACACATGAGGCGCCCCTCTGTTTTTTATTTCTCCTATGTCTGGATCTCTCTGTTCATCAATTTCATACTCTGACCCTGAAGTTTCTTCACAAGAGGTGGAAGCAAACTGAGAGGAGCCTTCATCAGTTGTCTCCACATCAGAAAAAGAAACCTTTTTATTATTTGTGTTGTTGTTATACTGTCTGAATCTACGTTGACACCCTGTCTGTACAGCCACTGTGGTTTTATCAGTGTTAGTAATAAAGTTATTATTATTACCTTTATTGTGTAATATCCTGTTGTTGTGTCTAAACTTTTGCCAAATAAAGACATTCCCTGAGGCATAATCTCTTTGATCTCTTAGAAATGTCATGTTTTGTTTGTACAATATTTTGTTTAGAAGATTCAATCACATTTTGCAACAATTTGTCAAATGCATCATATGCTCTAATATCCTTATAATTATTAAGATCTATTTGCAGTTTCTTGATTTCATCTCTAACTGACTCAATTTGGACATTCTTATTCTTCACAAGCATAGTAATTAGTCTTATGGAACATTCAGACAATATTTCATTCCACTCTTTAATTAACATTGCGTCCGTTACTTTAAAGGTAGGACAGTTTTTTACTCTCAATCCTTTTAGAATCATATTGAGTCCCAAATACTTGTATTACTAGGATCCAAGCATCAGGTTTTAATATAGTTTATTTCAATCTAAGCAGCTCCATAGTATGAAAAAGATCTTCCAATTTAATGTCCTTAGATTCAGATGTAAAAAACTCTTCTAGTTCTAATCCTTCTAAATCATTGTCATCCACAGCTTTAAGAGAGTAATACTGTGTATCCTGTATACTTTATAATTCAACGGGATCCCTTACACGGAAAGATATCATAAGCCAGAAGACGAGGAAATAATAATCAGAAACAGAGAAAGTTTCTGGCTACAAATATCCATCTTGTGAAGCTCAAAAGCACAGTACATAAAGGCCACCAGATACAAATCAGTGATAAAACAAGCACAATCTGCAACCTCAGCCTGTATTAGAATAGGAATAGAAAACAGTCACTGATAGAGCCCGAGCAAGAAATCCTTGAAAGCTCACCTCCTGCTTGTTGCACGTATGCTCCTTGCTGTCTGCTCAATACTCTCTGGTTCAAGCGAATCCTGGTTGCTATAGGGAACTGTCATTGGCAGAATACTCTGGAGACTAAACTGAGGGTAAGAAAACGTATCACCTTCTTCTACCCCTTACAGCAAACTTTCACAGAAGCACTAAGTCATTAGATCAGCAACAGCTCGCTAGCTCTCTTAAACCTCTCATCTCTTCCATCATCTCCTTTTTCTGCCCTGACCAATCTATCTGCCACTATAACTCCACCCTTACATCGGTCATTGACACCCTGGCCCCTTCTACCATAGCTCAGAAACCACACTCTCATCCTCAGCCTTGGCATACTCCTCTGACACGGTACCTATGCAGATATTCCCATACTGCTGAGCGACACTTGAGGAATTCTTGGAGTTCAGCTGACTTTCTTCACTACAAGTTCATCCTGAACTCCTACTATTCTGTCCTTAACTTTATAAGTAACAATACTTCTCTAATCTCATCTCTACTCTTTCCTCTAACCAAAACGTCTGTTTTCAACGTTCAATACTCTTCTCCGCCCATCCCCACTTCCTAATACAACTTCTCTCTCAGCTCAAGATTTTGCCAGCCACTTCAATAACAAATCTGACTTCATCGGAAATAAAATCACCTCTCAACTTACTACCAATCTCCCACCCCCTCAAAAGCTCACAATCATTCAAAACCCAAATACCCTTAAATTTAGCTCTTTTGCTCCTGTTACCGAGGAAGAAGTTTCTGCCCTTATACTGTCCTCCCACCTCACTATCTGTCCCCTTGACCCTATCCCCTAACAGCTACTCCCCTCCCTCTCTTCTACCTTCACCCCCATACTCACACACATTTTCAACCTCTCCCTTAGCACTGATATAGTTTCCTCATCTCTAAAACATGCACTGGTCATACCTATCCTCAAAAAACCTTCCCTCGATCCAACCTCCCCATCCAACTACCATCTTATTTCCCTACTCCCTCTTGCCTCAAAGCTCCTTAAAAAGCTAGTATATGCACGTCTATCTCATTTCCTTACACTTTACTCTCTTCTTGACCCACTGCAATCTGGATTTCGTCCCCATCACTCCACAGAGACAGCAATTGTCAAGGTTACCAATGACCTACTTACAGCGAAATCCAAAAACCACTTTTCTCTGCTTATCCTCCTTTCCTTGATCTGTCTGCAGCCTTGGACAATGTTGACCACCCTCTTTTGTGCCAAACCCTCTAATCCTTTTGCATCTGCGACACAGTTCTCTTGCGGTTCTCTTCCTATTTATCTAACCGTACCTTTAGTACCTTCTCCAGGGGCATCCTTTGCCCCGTTACCACTTTCTTTTGGGGTACCTCAAGGCTCTGTCCTCGGTCCACTTCTCTTCTCAATCTATATGTCATCATTGGGCTCCTTAATAAAGTCCCACAGGTTTCAATATCATTTGTATGCCAATGACACCCAAATCTACCTCTCTGCACCAGACGTACCTCCTTCCTTACAAACCCGTGTCACTAACTGTCTTTCTCATATCTCATCTTGGATGTCCTCCCACTACCTTAAGCTAAACCTCTCCAAAACTGAACTCCTTATTTTTCCCCCTTCTCCCAAAATATCCACCCCCCAATTTTCTATAACTGTTGATTATTCCATCATTACCC
This sequence comes from Bombina bombina, assembly GCF_027579735.1. Classification (NCBI taxonomy): domain Eukaryota; kingdom Metazoa; phylum Chordata; class Amphibia; order Anura; family Bombinatoridae; genus Bombina; species Bombina bombina. Next base: position 209,285,597 of record NC_069503.1, read on the forward strand.
CTACCCCGCATGCCCGAAGTCTTGGGGTCACACTTGACTCAGACCTTTCCTTCACTCCTCACATTCAGTCCTTGGCTAAAGCCTGTCACTTCCACCTTAAAAACATCTCTAAAATTAGACATTTCCTTACACAAGACACAACTAAGATTTTAATCCACTCTCTCATCCTTTCCCGTCTCGATTACTGCAACTCCGTCCTCTCTGGTCTACCTAGCTGCCGCTTAGCTTCTTTACAATCCATAATGAATGCCCCTGCCAGGCTCATCTTCCTTACACGTCGCTCTTCATCTGCTGCACCTCTCTGCCAATCCCTTCACTGGCTTCCTCTTGCCTCCAGGATTAAACACAAAATCCTAACGCTGACATATAAAGCCCTCCCCACTACATTTCAGAGCATATGCTTAATTAACACCGTCCAATAGAATTCAATTGTAAACATTTTTAAATGCTATTTGACGCTTGTTTGTCATGTCTATAATTACGGCGGTCAGACAAAATGCGTAAGACCAGTCATTACCTGTATCTGGTTTAAATGTTTTGAATAAAATCTGTTTTTATTTTTCATCTATGGAGTTCCTGAAAACTTTTTTTGAATGAATACTTTACTTGGGTCTAGGAGGAGCCTCCTATCCTTTAGGAACATCCGTTTGGGATCCCCTGGTACCCTAAGAGATACTCATGGATTATACTTACCTGCACCTTTCTACTGCCTGTTATAGCCTGAACAGCCTGAATTGTATTGCCTGCAAAATATCTAGAAAGCCTGGATAGATCGGGCGGTCGGCTCCCACCACTCCTGGGCATAGCTCGAAGCAACCCATGAGTGACCTTCCTGGGAGGAGCTCGGTTATATGTTTTATTACCCTCAGTTTAGTCTCCAGAGGATTCTGCCACTGACATTTCCCTGTAGCAACCGGGTTTTGCTGGAACCAGAGAGTATTAAGCAGACATTAAGGAGCATACGTGCAATATATAAATAAACTTGCAGCATGCATGGGATAGCGTACATATTATTAGCTGAAAGTAAAAGTTAGCACACGAGCGGAACCTGACATGGGCTTACTGTAGAACTTCACATATCCTAACATCTATCGCTCAGGTGCTAACCCGACACTGTGTTAGACCTATGGTGCTAACCCAAAGTGAGTAATAAATATTTTACATTCCTATGTTCTTCACATAGGATAAAATGTTCTTTTTATTTATTTATTTATATATATATATATATATATATATATATATATATATATATATATATATATATATATATATATATATAAAATCTGGGGTTGCTGTGTTTCTTGTTCATAGAGGAATTGCCTGGTATTTTGGTGCTGGACTGACCGTAATAGGCAGGATCATACTGATATACTACAGCAAAGGTCTTCTCTGTGAAAAAAGCCTTACTTAACTAAAAAGAAGCTGCACCCAGGTGGTAAATCGCCATAGAACAAGCTAAAAAGTTATTGAGCTGGTTGTTTGTTCCTGAGAGTGCACTTCTCTTTATCTGTATTATGTCTCCCTAAGGGAAAAAGGGGTAACCAGACAGGGACTCCTTGCTCAGTGTGCCTAGAGGAATATGACTGCACCTCACTGACGAGGTCCAAAAAAGGCTGAAATGATCAAATGGGGTTGCAGTGTTTCTTCTTAAGAGAGGAATTGCATGGCATTTACTGACTGTAATAGGCAGGATCAGACTGATATACTACAGGAAAATTCTTCTCTGTGAAAAGCATTACTGGGCTAAAAAGAAGCTGCACTCAGATGGTAAATAGCCATAGCACAAGCTAACAAGGTATTGAGTTATATAAACATATATTTTACCTCTGTAATTACCTTGTATCTAAGCCCCGGCAGACTGCCCCCTTATTTCAGTTCTTTTGACAGACATGCATTTTAGCCAATCAGTGCTCACTTCTTGGTAAATTCACGTGCATGAGCTCAATGTTATCTATATGAAACACATGAACAGCCAATAGAATGCAAGCTCAATCTGATTGGCTGATTGGATCAGCCAATCGGATTGAACTTCAATCTGATTGGCTGATTCAATCAGCCAATCAGATTTTTCCTACCTTAATTCCGATTGGCTGATAGAATCCTATCAGCCAATCAGAATTCGAGGGACGCCATCGGTCGAAGAAGATGGCTCCGCGTTAGCTCGTCTGAAGATGACTCCGCTCCACTCTGGATGGATGAAGATTGAAGACGCCGCCTGGATGAAGACTTCAATCGGATGTAAGACCTCTTCAGCGCCCCTTGGATGATGACTTCAATCAGATGGAAGACTTCTTCAGCGCCCCTTGGATGATGACTTCAATCGGATGGAAGACTTCTTCAGCGCCCCTTGGATGATGACTTCGGCCGCTGCAGATGTCCTCTTCTGTTCCATCGGTGGTCGGCTGGCTGAAGACGGCTAAAGGTAGGATGATCTTCAGGGGGGTAGTGTTAGGTTTATTTAAGGAGGGTTTGGGTTAGGGTAGGGGTATGTTGGTGGTGGGTTTTAATGTTGGAGGGTTGTATTTTTTTTTTACAGGCAAAAGAGCTGAATACTTTGGGGCATGCCCCGCAAAAGGCCCTTTTAAGGGATGTTAAGGTAATAGAGCTGTTAACTTTCGTAATTTAGAATAGGGTAGGGCATTTTTTATTTTGGGGGGCTTTGTTATTTTATTAGGGGGCTTAGATTAGGTGTAAGTAGCTTAAAATTGTTGTAATATTTTTTAAATGTTTGTAACTTTTTTTTTTGTAACTTAGTTTTTTTATTTTTTGTACTTTAGTTAGTTAATTTAATTGTATTTAATTGTAGTTATTTATAGCTAATTTATTTAATTAATTTAATGATAGTGTAGTGTTAGGTTTAATTGTAACTTAGGTTAGGATTTATTTTACAGGTAATTTTGTATTTCTTTTAGCTAGGTAGTTATTAAATAGTTAATAACTATTTAATAACTATTCTAACTAGCTAAAATAAATACAAAGTTACCTGTAAAATAAATATAAATCCTAAAATAGCTACAATGTAATTATTAATTACATTGTAGCTATCTTAAGGTTTATTTTACAGGTAAGTATTTAGTTTTAAATAGGAATAATTTAGTTAATAATAGTGTAGTGTTAGGTGTAATTGTAACTTAGGTTAGTTTTTATTTTACAGGTAAATTTCTCTTTATTTTAACTAGGTAGCTATTAAATAGTTATTAACTATTTATTAGCTATTGTACCTAGTTAAAATAAATTGAAATTTGCCTGTAAAATAAAAATAAATCCTAAGATAGCTACAATATAATTATTATTTATATTGTAGCTATATTAGGGTTTATTTTAAAGGTAAGTATTTAGTTTTAAATAGGATTAATTTAGTTAATAAGGGTTATAAAATTTAGATGTATTTAATTAATATTTAAAGTTAGGGGGGTGTTAGGGTTAGGGTTAGACTTAGGTTTAGGGGTTATTAATTTTATTATAGGTGGCGACGGTGTAGGGGGGCAGGATAGGGGTTAATACATTTATTATAGTTGGCGACGGTGTAGGGGGGGCAGGATAGGGGTTAATACATTTATTATAAGTGGCAGCGGGGTCCCGGAGCGGTGGTTTAGGGGTTAAACAATTTATTTAGTTGCGGCAGGGTCTGGGATCAGCAGGATAGAGGTTAATAAATTTATTATAGGTGGCGGCGGTATAGGGGGGCAGGATAGGGGTTACTAGGTATAATGTAGGTGGCGGTGGGCTCCGGGAGCGGCGGTTTAGGGGTTAATACATTTATTATAGTTGCGGCGGGGACTAGGACCGGCGGTTTAGGGGTTAATAAATTTATTTAGTTGTGGTGGGCTCTGGGGGCGCCGGTATAGGGGGTAGAACAGTGTAGTTTAGTGTGGGTGCTTAGTGACAGCTTATCAATAAAGCTGGGAAAAAGCCGAAGAGCAGCGAAATCGGATGAGTGATAACTATCACAGTCCGCTGCTCATCGCCCCGTACTTGGTGCGTGGCTTTTTGAAAGCTTTATTGATAACTTTGGCCAGCGTATTCAGGTCCGCGGCGGCGATGGTAGGCAAGCTTAGGCAGGCGTATTGGGGCCGGAGATGGCAGGTAAGTAGACACGTTGATAACTAGGCCCCAGAGCATGAAATTTAAACAACTTTCTAATTTACTCCTATTATCAAAATTTCTTCATTCTCTTGGTATCTTTATTTGAAATGCAAGAATGTAAGTTTAGATACCGGCCAATTTTTGGTGAACAACCTGGGTTGTTTTTGCTAATTGGTGGATAAATTCATCTATCAATAAAAAAGTGCTGTCCAGAGGGCCGAACCAATAAAAAACGCTTAGATGCATTCTTTTTCAAATAAAGATAGCAAGAGAACAAAGCAAAATTGATAATAGGAGTAAATTAGAAAGTTGCTTAAAATTGCATGCTCTATCTGAATCACGAAAGAAAATAATTGGGTTCAGTGTCCCTTTAATTAAATTAATTTAATTAATCCCTTTAAAGAAAAGTGACCCATTTCACACAATTAATCATTGTCTTGAATTCTGTTTCTAGCCAGAAATGTATCTAATCCATTTTTAATGTTTCTGAGGTAATGGCATTTACTACCTGCTCAGGTAATGAGTTCCACAATTTGATTACTCTTACAGTGAAAAAAAATTTACGTTGCAGGAGAATAAATCTCCTTTCCTCCAGTCTTAAATTTTGACATCTTTTCACAAACAATTTTCTTGAAATAAACAAAACTTCTGTCATCTTTGTATATGGGCCTTGATTATATTTATATAAAGTAATCATGTCACCTCTCAAATGTCGTTTTTTTTTAGAAAAACATACCCGGTTTAGCTAACCTTTCCTCATAGCTTAAATTCTCCATTCCCTTAATTAGCTTTATGGCATTTCTCTGAACTTCTTCTAAGTCTGCAATATCTTTTATTGAGATCGGTCCCCAGAACTGCACTCCATACTCAAGGTATGATATTACCAGGGATTTATATTGTGACAGAATTATGCTTTTCTCCCTTGCATCATTGCTTCTTTTAATACATGCTAGTATCTTATTAGCCTTAGACGCTGCTGCCCTGTATTGTGCACCCATTTTTAGCTTATTATCTATTACTACTCCCAAATCTTTTTCATCCTCTGTTTGGCTAAGTCTAGTCTAATTTAAATATAGATTGCTTGCTTATTTTTACTTCCAAAATATAGAACCTTGCATATTCCAGTATAAAATCTAATTTTCTGTTTACCTGCCCATTCTTCTAATTTTTGTAGATCGACATGTAAAGCAAGTGCACCATGCCCTGACCTAATGACCTTACACAACTTTGTATCATCAGCAAAAATAGAGATATTGCTATGTAATCCTTGCTTCAAGTCAAATATTAAAAAAAACAGGGCCCAGTACTGATCCCTGGGGGACTCCACTGATTACCTTTGTCCAATCTGAGTATGATCCATTTACTACTACTTGTTGCTCCCTTTCTCATATAGATATAAATATATATGTATATATATATATATATATATATATATATATATATGAGTTTATATTTGCTTATATGTGTATGTATCTATGTAGCCTACTGTGCTGCCCTTTTCTCCAGCTTTTTTCCAGGGCAGCTTTATCATCATTATAAATTGTTTAAATAAACTGTAAGTTTTATTTTTAGAGCGTGGTTTTTCCTTTTTTTCACGTATGGATATATATATATATATATATATATATATATACATAGATATACACATAAATACACATTTTGGGGTAGATTGCGAGTGGCGTGGTTGTGGTTTTAGCACGCACAAACATTATGAGTTCATCGGCAGTTTTATCGTGAACTAAGCTTCACAAGCTTCTGAATATTTACACATCCCATTTTTTCAGTGGGCCATGAAAAACAATATTCTGCACTCGTATGTTGCTGGGTAATATGCACACTATCAAGAACATGATATTTTAACTACAGCTCTCACCTCTAGTTAAATAATTGGGCTTCTATGTTTTCAATACGTTTCACCTGCATATGGTCAATAATCATTATTAAGGTGCTCACCGATTGTAATGTTAGTTTTTAGTGTAAGGTAGCTTAGGTTTTATTTTACAGGTAACTTTGTATTTATATTAACTAGGTAGCTAGTAAATAGTTAATAATTATTTACTAACTAGTCTACCTATTTAAAATAAATTCAACTTACCTATGAAATAAAAATAAAACCTAAGATAGCTACAATATAACTATTAGTTATATTGTAGCTAGCTTAGGTTTTTTTTTTTTACATGTAAGTATGTATTTAGTTTTAAATAGGCAGTATTTAGTTAATAATTGTAAGGTTTATTTATATTTATTTTAATTTATATTTAAGTTAGGGGAAGTTAGGGTTAGGGTTAGGGTTAGACTTAGGCTTAGGGTTATGTTAGGGTTAGGTTTAGGGGTTAATAAGTTTAGTATAGTGGAGACGACATTGGGGGTGGCAGATTAGGGGTTAATAACTGTATGTAGGTGGCGGCGTTGTCAGGGGTGGCAGATTAGGGGTTAATAACTGTAATGTAGGTGGCAGCGATGTTAGGGGCAGCAGATTAGGGGTGTTTAGACTCGGGGTTTATGTTAGGGTGTTAGGTTTAAACGTAACTTTTTCTTTCCCCATAGGCATCAATGGTGCTGCGTTATAGAGCTTTTGTTTCCGCAATCGAAAGGTGTTATTTTTTTTTTTTTCCGGCTCTCCCCATTGATGTCTATGGGGAAATTGTGCACAAGCATGTCAAAGCAGCGCTTGATTTCAGTGCGATATGGAGCTCAACGCAACCATATCGCCCGAGCAAGTCTGATTTTTTAAAACCGAAAATGTTTTGGTCGTTAATTTCCCTATAGCACTCAAAACTCGTAAACTAGTTGAATATTTTTACCCCCCAGTTAGACCATTGAACTGTTGCTGTGTTGTCAGCGGCCAAGACGACACGGTAGAGAACACTAGTTTACCTAAAGAAAGTATATGTAAGCTTACTATTTAGGTTTAATTTGCATAATCTTGGGGATTTAGATACCAGAAGTATACTGCAAGCTATATACTCACCATGCTAAGCTGAAACCCACTAGAAATATATTCTCTTTACTATATAAATTTACCAGCAAACGTTATTCACATCTCCCTATAATATATGACTTGCAGAGCCTCTTACCTAGAGCTTATATTGATATTAGTATGTCTCCTTTATTGCGGTGTATATCTCCCTAAGATTTTCTCCCCTACTATGAGAGTAAAATAAGTTCTTCCTGCCACACACTCTGTAGCTACTAGATAGTGGGTACTTATCTAGTGATTACTTTAATAATTAATACTCACTTCCCTATGTCACACACACTTTAACACATGAATCTGTCTGTGCTAGTCCACCAGTACATTTAGACTACATGAGACATTGTTCAATATTACAGAATAGAACTCCTTATTTACAATCTGTTTGCCATAGTTAGAAATTACCAAAACATACTGTGGTAATGAACAACTATATTAGCTATCTCTGATGTAAGAGACAAAGACAAGTTTTTATCTTTTGATATGTTTAGTATAAATGTTTTAAAGTTCATAAGAATTTGTTTATTAGCAATTATATTAAGCCTGGTTGCATACTAATCCTACTAAGGGACACGGTTCGGTATTTTATAGTGCTCTTCTGGACCTTTATGTATTTCCTTTTATGGTTCCTCTGACTATATGATTAGAGCTCTAGATTGGTCCTATCTCACTGATTTATCACGGATAAGCCTCCTAAGAGGTATTATATACTCTTCCTAGGCCTTCTTTGACAGCGATCTGTTTTTATATAATATTCTCCAGCAAGTTTTCTCTATAAAATGTCTTTATATTTTGGTATTTTGGCTCCCAGTTTGGCAGACAGAATTCAAAATGGAACTCAACTAATAGATATATCTTGACATGATAGCTACTTGTATATCCCCTTCATTTAAGGTCAAAAAGTGGTCTTATTATAATATAACCATCCCATCTTATACTCTGTTAGTTACATTGGAGGTCCAAAAGTGACCTCATTTGTTTTAAGGAGATAAAATAAGGGTTTGAGTTTGATATATTCTTTTTTACACTTAAGGAACTATTTAGACAGCAGACTGTATTATTGTGTTTTATAGTCCCTCATATTATCTGTAATTATTAACGTGTATGCCATCTTAATGTCATGGATATTACTGTCTGTAGGATTTATTTACTCAATGTTCCTATACGTGTATGCATCTTTTTCCCTCAATAAAAATTATTTAAACAAAACTCAAGATTAGCATGTTGATTATATAAACTTATTTGTGTGCGCTCAATGTGAATATGTTTAGAACATTGTTCACGCCCTCCAAAAAATTCACTATGAATGTGTTGTACGTTTTTTTAATGTGTGCATGAAGCTATTTCTGTATTTTATTGATGTTAATTTAGTAATAATTGCATGCACAATGTAATCAAATTATTGTTTATTATTGCCCAAGTAATTTCTTGCTTGTTTGCAAAGTATATAACGCCTCCAACATGTTTTACACATAATCATAATGCACACACTTGTGTAGTAGGCTCCAACATGATGTTTTCTTAGTGTACAAGTTTCAGTATCAGTGTTCTTAGTTACCCATGTTTCAGGCTGTGCATATGGTAACATACATTGCAGCCCAGGACAGTACACATGTATTGAGGCTGGATATCACTATTCCTATTCCCCTCTGCACACCCTGCAGCATGTATAAGTCATAAGTGTCTATACTCATGACTGAGGTGCTAACCCTAGGCTCACTCCAGCAATCATTGTAAACTGTGCTAAAGATTTAAATCAAATTTAAGTGATTGTTGTCCTTTCATGTGCTGACCCTATAATTATTTTTTTTATGCATATGCACATGGTAGATGTGTTAATATGCACTTGTTTTTCACCATTTTAATGATTTAGTCTGTTTTAATTGAACAAACGTGTTCATATCCCCTCAATTAATGATATTACAGCCTAGACAGGCCTTTAAATACTTAAGTGGGGTAGCACAAACACGATATCATAGTAAATCCCCTCACACTAATATATATGTTATATCAAAATATTAATAATTATTAAAAATTATAATACATACTATAAAGAATTCTAAATAATTCAAAGTATTATTAATATTTATTAATATTGTATATGTAATATTTCAATAATGCACATTGAGATTAGCAATTATTCATGTATGCTAACCAGACACCGTGTTAGACCTGACACCTGCAGTGTCAGGTTAGTGAATATAAAGAATTATTAATCTTACATGGCATTAATTAAATATTAAATATAATATATTTTAAAAAATTATAATTATTAGAAAATATCATAGATATTGTAAAAAAAACATTCTATGGATTATTTAGCATGTTTTACAGTATCTATTAAAAAAATTAATATGTATATATATATAATTATATATATATATATATATATATATATAAAAAAAATGTAATAATGCCATGTAAATTTCAATAATGCCATATAAGATTAGTAATTCTTTATGTTCATTAACACACTGCTTTAGACCTAAATCCCGAACCCTGCTGCGCGTTACGCATATTTTATATTCCTATGTTCTTCACATACAAAACTGTGATAAATACATATTTATACATATATTTCTATATTAATAGTTTTACAGGTATAGGTATATATATATATATATATATATATTGTATTTACAATGAAAAGTATATTATCATATAAGTGAAGAACATTGAGATGTTAAATATGTACAGTAAATATACAGTTAAACACATAATTGCTTAAATACATCTGTACACACACACACACATATATATATATATATATATATATATATATACACACAAGGGTTTAAGTATCACTAATCCAAGCGTAAAATGCGATTGGGGTCTCGCGATCATGTCTACTTTCAGCTGATAATACGCATGCTTTTTCCAAAGCAAGCAAAAACCCAATATCACTTTCGCACAAACAGTTAGCATACCACTTGTAATCTAGCCTTATGTTTGTTACAGAAGTTCAAATAAAAATGTTTCCTTTTCAAAGTTTTTTTCTGAAACACAGCAGTACTATTAAGACCTAGTGGCCTATTTATCAAAGGGTTAACTGAAAATACGTTGGAATTCCGTGTTGTAATTGTGGCAAGATTGATCCGCCGTAATTTAAAAAAAAAAAAACATATCGCCCGAGCAAGTCTGATTTTTTAAAACCGAAAATGTTTTGGTCGTTAATTTCCCTATAGCACTCAAAACTCGTAAACTAGTTGAATATTTTTACCCCCCAGTTAGACCATTGAACTGTTGCTGTGTTGTCAGCGGCCAAGACGACACGGTAGAGCACACTAGTTTACCTAAAGAAAGTATATGTAAACTTACTATTTAGGTTTAATTTGCATAATCTTGGGGATTTAGATACCAGAAGTATACTGCAAGCTATATACTCACCATGCTAAGCTGAAACCCACTAGAAATATATTCTCTTTACTATATAAATTTACCAGCAAACGTTATTCACATCTCCCTATAATATATGACTTGCAGAGCCTCTTACCTAGAGCTTATATTGATATTAGTATGTCTCCTTTATTGCGGTGTATATCTCCCTAAGATTTTCTCCCCTACTATGAGAGTAAAATAAGTTCTTCCTGCCACACACTCTGTAGCTACTAGATAGTGGGTACTTATCTAGTGATTACTTTAATAATTAATACTCACTTCCCTATGTCACACACACTTTAACACATGAATCTGTCTGTGCTAGTCCACCAGTACATTTAGACTACATGAGACATTGTTCAATATTACAGAATAGAACTCCTTATTTACAATCTGTTTGCCATAGTTAGAAATTACCAAAACATACTGTGGTAATGAACAACTATATTAGCTATCTCTGATGTAAGAGACAAAGACAAGTTTTTATCTTTTGATATGTTTAGTATAAATGTTTTAAAGTTCATAAGAATTTGTTTATTAGCAATTATATTAAGCCTGGTTGCATACTAATCCTACTAAGGGACACGGTTCGGTATTTTATAGTGCTCTTCTGGACCTTTATGTATTTCCTTTTATGGTTCCTCTGACTATATGATTAGAGCTCTAGATTGGTCCTATCTCACTGATTTATCACGGATAAGCCTCCTAAGAGGTATTATATACTCTTCCTAGGCCTTCTTTGACAGCGATCTGTTTTTATATAATATTCTCCAGCAAGTTTTCTCTATAAAATGTCTTTATATTTTGGTATTTTGGCTCCCAGTTTGGCAGACAGAATTCAAAATGGAACTCAACTAATAGATATATCTTGACATGATAGCTACTTGTATATCCCCTTCATTTAAGGTCAAAAAGTGGTCTTATTATAATATAACCATCCCATCTTATACTCTGTTAGTTACATTGGAGGTCCAAAAGTGACCTCATTTGTTTTAAGGAGATAAAATAAGGGTTTGAGTTTGATATATTCTTTTTTACACTTAAGGAACTATTTAGACAGCAGACTGTATTATTGTGTTTTATAGTCCCTCATATTATCTGTAATTATTAACGTGTATGCCATCTTAATGTCATGGATATTACTGTCTGTAGGATTTATTTACTCAATGTTCCTATACGTGTATGCATCTTTTTCCCTCAATAAAAATTATTTAAACAAAACTCAAGATTAGCATGTTGATTATATAAACTTATTTGTGTGCGCTCAATGTGAATATGTTTAGAACATTGTTCACGCCCTCCAAAAAATTCACTATGAATGTGTTGTACGTTTTTTTAATGTGTGCATGAAGCTATTTCTGTATTTTATTGATGTTAATTTAGTAATAATTGCATGCACAATGTAATCAAATTATTGTTTATTATTGCCCAAGTAATTTCTTGCTTGTTTGCAAAGTATATAACGCCTCCAACATGTTTTACACATAATCATAATGCACACACTTGTGTAGTAGGCTCCAACATGATGTTTTCTCAGTGTACAAGTTTCTGTATCAGTGTTCTTAGTTACCCATGTTTCAGGCTGTACATATGGTAACATACATTGCAGCCCAGGACAGTACACATGTATTGAGGCTGGATATCACTATTCCTAATCCCCTCTGCACACCCTGCAGCATGTATAAGTCATAAGTGTCTATAAAAACATGGCTGAGGTGTTAACCCTAGGCTCACTCCAGCAATCATTGTAAACTGTGCTAAAGATTTAAATCAAATTTAAGTGATTGTTGTCCTTTAATGTGCTGACCTTATAATTATTTTTTTTATGCATATGCACATGGTAGATGTGTTAATATGCACTTGTTTTTCACCATTTTAATGATTTAGTCTGTTTTAATTGAACAAACGTGTTCATTTCCCCTCAATTAATGATATTACAGCCTAGACAGGCCTTTAAATACTTAAGTGGGGTAGCACAAACACGATATCATAGTAAATCCCCTCACACTAATATATATGTTATATCAAAATATTAATAATTATTAAAAATTATAATACATACTATAAAGAATTCTAAATAATTCAAAGTATTATTAATATTTATTAATATTTTATATGTAATATTTCAATAATGCACATTGAGATTAGCAATTATTCATGTATGCTAACCAGACACCGTGTTAGACCTGACACCTGCAGTGTCAGGTTAGTGAATATAAATAATTATTAATCTTACATGGCATTAATTAAATATTAAATATAATATATTTTAAAAATTATAATTATTAGAAAATATCATAGATATTGTAAAAAAAAACATTCTATGGATTATTTAGCATGTTTTACAGTATCTATTAAAACAATTAATATATATATATATATATATATATATATATATAATTTTTTTTTTTTAATAATGCCATGTAAATTTCAATAATGCCATATAAGATTAGTAATTCTTTATGTTCATTAACACACTGCTTTAGACCTAAATCCCGAACCCTGCTGCGCGTTACGCATATTTTATATTCCTATGTTCTTCACATACAAAACTGTGATAAATACATATTTATACATATATTTCTATATTAATAGTTATACAGGTATAGGTATATATATATTGTATTTACAATGAAAAGTATATTATCATATAAGTGAAGAACATTGAGATGTTAAATATGTACAGTAAATATACAGTTAAACACATAATTGCTTAAATACATCTGTACACACACACACACACACATATATATATATATATATGTATATATATATATATATATATATATATATATATATATATATACACAAGGTATAATACGCATGCTTTTTCCAAAGCAAGCAAAAACCCAATATCACTTTCGCACAAACAGTTAGCATACCACTTGTAATCTAGCCTTATGTTTGTTACAGAAGTTCAAAGAAAAATGTTTCCTTTTCAATGTTTTTTTCTGAAACACAGCAGTTCTATTAAGACCTAGTGGCCTATTTATCAAAGGGTTAACTGAAAATACGTTGGAATTCCGCATTGTAATTGTGGCAAGATTGATCCGCCGTAATTTTCAAATTGTCAAGATCTGCAAATGTTGAAATTTGGGACGTAAAATACGATCCCTCAATCTCAATCCAACACAGATCGATGTGGGTTGAAAACCGTGGTATTCGAGTGGAATCGTGTTCATTCGCCCTCCTAATCGACACTCACAAAGTTATCAAAAATTCTACAGTTACGCTAGCATCTTTCCCGACTCAGCGTACCTAGTTTTTAATCCGCCACCCTTGAAGTCACGGATGCCATAGAACTCAATTGGAGTCGGAAAACACAGAAAGCTTATGTTCGATGCTGCAAGAGAATGAAGTATATTACATAATAAAAGTAAATTAGAAACTTTATTAAAATTGTATACCCTTTCTAAATCAAACAATATTAGTGCTCCACATTTGGTGCGCTAGTAGATATAGGGATAAAAATGAAAAATACATTACTACTTATAGATTATGCTACAACTTTGTCTCTCATTACAAAGCAAGCAGACAATATTATTTCTACATGTTTGGTGCAAAGTTTTGCCCCAAACTTGTTGCACTAATAGATATAGAGATAAAAATGAAACAAATACCCAACATGATATAGCAAACTTTCTTTTAATTTGTTGGAAAAATCTATATGCACCATGTTTAAGCCATGTAATACAGGTCCCACTCTCCACTTCGCACCATATTTGACTCAACACTTTTCACGCCAATTATGATGCAAACTCCTAAATAAACCACACACTAGTGAATTGTTCCACCATTTTTGATTGGAATATGCATAATCACATGATTTATTTCATCAGCCAATCTGATTCAAATACACATTATAAACTATCACTAACAAATCAAATTGCTTGATATTTGTGTCATTAATCACTCATCAGAACTTGTAAGTGCCATTTGTTACATTGTGCATTATACTTTGAAAGTATGTATATGTGAAATTAGTATTAAAGATAAACATTGATGCTGACATTAGGACACACAGTGTAATATTTTAGACAAGGATTTTAAAATTCGAATTGATGTTTGATTCAATAGAATCTTAAGCTGATAGCTCAAAGGGATAGCCCACCTAACTTTAAACTGTCATGATTCAGATACAGCAGAAATTAATATCACCTCTTTACTGGCATGCTATTTTCAGTGTATTTCTTCCTTCTCTTGAATTTCTTTTTCAGTAAGAAATGTCATCTTATATGCCAGCCCATTTTATAACACCTGTGAAGGGGTGGTTTTTAAAAATAGATTGCAATCAGGAGGGGTTAGACAGGTGCAGAGAGAAACCTGGCCCAGCTCTTAAAGGGACAGGAAACCCCAAAATATTCCTTCATGATTTGGATAGAACATAAAATTTTAAACAGCTTTCCAATTTACTTGTATTACCAAATTTGCTTCATTCTCTTGTTATCCTTTGCTGAAGGAACATCATTGCACTACTGGCAGCTAGCTGAACACATCTATTTAGCCAATCACAAGAGTCAAATGTGAGCAGGCGCCAATTAGCAGCTAGCTCCCACTAGTGTAGGATATGTGCGTAATTCTTTTCCAACAAGGAATACCAAGAGAACAAAGCACATTTGAAAATAGAAGTGAATTTGAAAGTGTTTTAAAATTACATGCTCTATCTGAATCATGCAACTTAAATTTTTACTTTCCTATCTCTTTAAAATATCTATTGATTGCAAATAAATACATATGATACTCTGATTACATGTTATATTCTCAATTATTACTGCTCAGAATAATAATACATTTACAATATATACATATAGTGGTACAAATAAACACAGAAATATGACAGCCAACATTGTTTAAAACAAAAAAAGGAACTTAGGGACATTTTATATGTTTGCAAAAGATTTCTGACATAACAAACACACACACACACACACGTATATATATGTAGCAAGGATATATGTACAAATTCTAGCAATAATAATAATTTAAAAAATAAATAAAAAATATGACTCCTAGAAATACAAATACACATTTATTTTTGTGAAAGTATCATATAACAAATAAATATAAAAATAACTTTCTATGAGATATTGTTTGTTGAGGTATAAATCGATCTATTTTTGGACATTAACAGATGAAAAATAAAAGATTAGCTTTAGAGAAATGTACTTGTTCATGGGCAGTAATGAAATAGTATAAATAAAGTTGGGAAAAACCCGAATAACCGCAACATCGATGGCTGTTAGTTAACACCAGTCCGATGCTCTTCGCACTGTACTTGACGCCCATGTTTTTGACAGCTTTTTTGATAAATAAGGAGATCGTATTAAGGTCCGCGGGAGCGATGTCCGGTGAGCGTATTGACACTGGCGAATGCAACATAGTTGACGTTTTGATAAATAGGCCCTCTAGTTTCTATGGTTTTAATATTTAAAATATATATATATATATATATATATATATATATATTCTTCATTGTCTACAATACTAAATACAATTTAAAAAAAGAGAAACTTAAAATACATAAAATACTAAAATAAAATGTTATATTTGCCACTCCTTTCACAACGGTGCCACCTTTTGTATAGACAAGTCAACTATGTATGTTTTTTTTTAATAGAAAACAATTAACTAGACTCCTATTGATACAGTAAAGTTCACATTTATTGATACTTATTACATTACCTTTAACGAGCTAACATTAAGTAGTCCACATATTTTGGCACTAGAAAAGGGCAAGCATTCTATTGGCTCCATTTATTAAGCTGCAAAGGTAGATTCAGAACTCTAGTGTTTTAAAAGCTAGGGTTGAAACACTAATTAAGTAGTTGCAGTCTTAAGACCGCTGCTACTTAACCTCTCTGCCATCTAAGGGCTAGATTACAACTGCAACACTAACGGTTTTGCCCTTATGCAATCACGATTTTGCGATCCATTTTCAATCTGCTGATATTACAAGTTCAGTGAAATTGCATATTTGGCTTCGCCTTCAATCCTTTCCGCGATCTAAGAGCTGTGGAAAACAGTTTTCAGAAATTAAAAAGTTGCACAAAATACAACAAAAATACATTACAAAGTACACTTATACCCATAAATAAACTGTTAACCCCTAAACCCGCCATCTCCCACATTGCAAACACTAAATAATACTGTTAACCCCTAAACCGCCACCCCACATCGCAAAGTACCTAACTGTTAACCCCTAAATCACCATCATCCCACATTGCAAACACTAAACGATACTATTAACCACTAAACCTCAATCCCCCACATCCCAAAGTTATAAACTAATATATAAAACCCGTAACCTAATTCCCCCTATCTTAACCCAAATTAATATATCTATAATTTAACTAAAAAATATCCTAACCATAAAATAAAAAAAACTTACCTGGAAAAATAACTAAAAACCTAATCTTACCTTATTTTTTAAAAAAAATAAAAAAATAACTTTACAGAAAAAAACTACCATTACTGAAAAAAAAATACCTTTACAAAAAATAAAAAAATCTACCATTACAAAAAAACTAACATTACAGAAAATAAAAAGTGAAATTACCAAAAATAAAAAAATCAATCATATTCTAATACCCCTTAAAAAAACAACCCCAAAATAAAAAAAAACTATTTTAAAAATAAACTAACTATAGCCATTAAAAGGGCCTTTTGTAGGGCAATGCCCTAAAGGGATCAGCTCTTTTGTGAGAAAAAAAACACTAACCCCCTAACATAACAAACCTCCCACCCCCAATAAAAAAACTAGCTAAAAAAAAACTAAATTACCCATTGCCTCATTTGGATGGGCATTGCCCTTAAAAGGTCATTCAGCTCTTTAACTGCCCTAATAAAACAAACAAACTAATCTATAAAAAAAAAAAAACTAAAAAACAAGCAAAAAAAACTAACAATAACCCCATAAAGGTACTCATCGATGATGATGATAGCAGCGCTCCATCGCCCTCATCCAGGTGGAGGTCCATCTTCATCCATGCGGCGGTCCATCTTTTTCCAGGTGACGGTCCATCTTCTTCATCCCTGTGATGGAGCCGACCCGGTCCTCATCTTGCGAGCTTCAACACAGAGGTCCTCTTCATATGGTCTCCAGCTGCACGCTGGATCGTGAATGTGATTTTTATATAGGGGTACCCTTGCATTCCTTTTGGCTGAGTTTAATCTACAAATTCAAATCAGCCAATAGAATGAAAAGATAAAGCTTTTATTCTATTAGCTGATTTGAATAAGATTTTTTTTTGGGGGGTTAGGGGTTGGGTGGTGGGGGTTGTAATGTAGGGGGGTTAGTGTTTTCTTTCACAAAATAGCTAATCACTTTAGGGCAATGCCATATAAAAGGCTCTTTTAGGGCTATTGGTAGTTTATTTTTAGAAAAAAAAAAATTTCAGGCTGTTTTTTTAAAGGGTATAAAAATAGAATTATTTTTTTTATTTTTGTTAATTTAGTTTTTTTATTTTCTGTAATTTTTTTATTTTTTTGTAATAGTAGTTTTTTTCATTTCTTTGTAAAGGTATTTTTTTATTTTTCTGTAATGTTAGTTTTTTTCTATAATGTTAGTTTTTTTTAAAGGAAAGATTAGGTTTTTATTTTATTTTACAGATATGTTTTTTATTTTAAGGTAGTTAGGATTTTTTTGTTAATTTATGGATATTTTAATTTGGGTTAAGTTTGGGGGTGTTAGGTTAGGGTGTTTAGATGTTAGTTTATAACTTTGCAATGTGGGGGATGGCGGTTTAGGGGTTAATAATTTATTTTGTTACTTTGTGATGTGGGGGGATGGTGGTTTAGGGGTTAATAGTTTAGTTACTTTGTGATGTGGGGGATTACAGCTTAGGGCTAAATAGTTTTAATTAGTGTTTGCAATGTGGAGGGATGGCAGATTATGGGTTATTAGGCATGGGGCTTATGGTAGGGTGTTAGTTTTTTCTGTTTTTTTTTTTCGTTTGCACGAGTAGGGTGTTTTTTTCAACTTTTTTTTCTCTATTGATTTCTATGGGGGAACACATGCACCCGTACGCGTAAACTCCTCTAAGGATTTTTTACCACTAGTGTAAAATAGGTTTTCTTTCATCGTGTAATACCAACAGAACCCAAGAAGTGCAAAAAGACTAACACTAGCAATGTTTTATTGCAGCACTTGTAATCTAGCCCTAAATTTGGGAGATTTCAACAATCTCAGTCTGATCTGATTTGGATGATTGACAGCTATGAGCGAGCAGGGGGTGGCATTGCACTAGCAGCAGCTGGTGCAATGTTAAATGTGGGCAGTTGATGGTGCCTGCTCATTGCAAGGCTAAGCAAACAAGTTTCAAGATAGGAACATGATAAATGGAGCCCTATGGGGGGTAGTTATCAAGCTGTCAACCTCAAATATGCTGGAATTCCGCAGCGTATTTGTGGCGAGGCTGATTCGCCTTAGTTATCAAAGGCTAGAGACCGGCAAAAGTAGAATTTTGTGACGTAAGCTTCGATCCGCCAGACTCAGTCCAACACAGATCAATTCTTACGTCACTCCAGATGTGCGGCACAATCTGACTACTTTTGCTAGTTATCAAAAAACTAGCAGGTACGCTCGGCACTGGTTTTCAAACCGCCGCCCTGGAGGTGGCGGATCCCATAGGAATCAATGGGAGTCTGACCATAGCGAACGTTCATGTTCGCTGCTGCCAGACATCCCATTGATTCCTATGGGAGCTGTCTACACCTAACACCCTAACATGTACCCCGAGTCTAAACACCCCTAATCTGTCCCCCCTACAACGCCGCAACTAAATAAAGTTATTATCCAATTAGCCAATCAGATTGAGCTTGCATTCTATTGGCTGTTCCGATCAGCCAATAGAATGCAAGCTCAATCTGATTGGCTGATTCAATCAGCCAATCAGATTTTTCCTACCTTAATTCCGATTGGCTGATAGAATCCTATCAGCCAATCGGAATTGAAGGGACGCCATCTTGGATGACGTCCCTTAAAGGAGCCTTCATTCGTCGTTAGTCCGTCGGGGAAGAAGGATGTTCCGCATCGGTGGGATGAAGATGGATCCTGAAGAAAGAAGATTGAAGACCCCGCATGGAAGATGACATCACCCGGGTGGAAGACTTCTTCAGCGCCGCTTGGAAGATGACATCGCCCGGATGGAAGACTTCTTCAGCGCCGCCTGGATGATGACTTCATCGGATGGAACACTTCTTCAGCGCCCCTTGGAGGATCACTTCTGCCACTCCGGATCTCCTCTTCGGTTCCATCGATGGGTTGGCTGGCTGAAGACAACTCAAGGTAGGATGATCTTCAGGGGGGTAGTGTTAGGTTTATTTAAGGGGGGTTTGGGTTAGATTAGGGGTATGTGGGTGGTGGGTTTTAATGTTGGGGGGGTTGTATTTTTTTCTTTGGGGCATGACCTGCAAAAGGCCCTTTTAAGGGCTGGTAAGGTAAAAGAGCTTTGAACTTTTTAAATTTAGAATAGGGTAGGGCATTTTTTTTTATTTTGGGGGGCTTTGTTATTTTATTAGGGGGCTTAGATTAGGTGTAATTAGCTTAAAATTGTTGTAATATTTTTTAAATGTTTGTAACTGATTTTTTTTATTTTTTGTAACTTAGCTTTTTTATTTTTTGTACTTTAGTTAGTTTATTTAATTGTATTTAATTGTAGTTATTTGTAGTTAATTTATTTAATTAATTTAATGATAGTGTAGTGTTAGGTTTAATTGTAACTTAGGTTAGGATTTATTTTACAGGTAATGCTGTATTTCTTTTAGCTAGGTAGTTAATAAATACAAAGTTACCTGTAAAATAAATATAAATCCTAAAATAGCTACAATGTAATTATTAATTACATTGTAGCTATCTTAGGGTTTATTTTACAGGTAAGTATTTAGTTTTAAATAGGAATAGTGTAGTGTTAGGTGTAATTGTAACTTAGGTTAGCTTTTATTTTACAGGTAAATGTCTCTTTATTTTAGCTTGGTAGCTATTAAATAGTTAATAACTATTTAATAGCTATTGTACCTAGTTAAAATAAATTGAAAGTTACCTGTAAAATAAAAATAAATCCTAAGATAGCTACAATATAATTATTATTCATTTAAAGGTAAGTATTTAGTTTTAAATAGGATTAACTTAGTTAATAAGAGAAATTTTATTTAGATTTATTTAATTAATATTTAAGTTAGGGGGGTGCTAGGGTTAGTGTTAGACTTAGGTTTAAGGGTTAATAATTTAATTACAGTGGCGGCGGTGTAGTGGGGGGCAGGATAGGGGTTAATAAGTGTATTATAGGTGGCGACGGTGTAGGGGGGCAGATTAGGGGTTAATAAGTTTAATATAGGTTGTGGCGGGGTCCGGAAGCGGCGGTTTAGGGGTTAAACTATTTATTTAGTTGCAGCGAGGTGCGGGATCAGCAGGATAGGGGTTAATAACTTTATTATAGAGGGCAACGGTATAGGGGGGGCAGGATAGGGGTTACTCGGTATAATGTAGGTGGCGGCAGTGTCCGGGAGCGGCGGTTTAGGGGTTAATACATTTATAAGAGTTGCGGCGGGGTCTAGGAGCGGCGGTTTAGAGGTTAATAACTTTATTTAGTTGCGGGGAGCTCCGGGGGCGCCGGTATACGGGTAGAACAGTGTAGTTAGTGTGGGTGCTTAGTGACAGGCTAGCAATAAAGCTGTAAAAAAGCCGTAGAGCAGCGAGATCGGATGAGTGATAACTCTCACAATTCGCTGCTCATCGCCCCGTACTTGGTGCGCGTCTTTTTGACAGCTTTATTGATAACTTAGGCGAACGTATTAAGGTCCGCGGCGGCGATGGTAGGCGAGCTTAGGCGGGCGTATTGAACCGGCGAAGGCAGGTAAAGTAGACGCGTTGATAACTACCCCTCTATATATCTTTATGGAGAAATTAATGTCATGCAAATATTAGCTTCAACACATATCATTATCTGCATTTGTCCTTTAAACTGGATAACATCCCATAAATAAGACATAAGAGAGTATAAATGTTCTAATGCATCAAAGCATTTTCCTATTGCAATATTACAATGCCTACAGCTCATGAGGTACAACAGGACACTGGAGTAAATATATATAAATATAAATCTGTAAATAAATATTGTCTTTATAAAAACAAATCCTAAATATTGCTCTGTCTATATTCAGATGCTTTACATATATATACATGTATACACATATGTATAAATAGATTTGAGCCCTTTCCACTCAAATACTGAAAACATGAAAAATCATTGTTAAGAAGTCTCTCTCTCTCTCTCTCTCTCTTTCTCTCTCTCTCTCTCTCTCTCTCTCTATATATATATATATATATATATATATATATATATATATATACTGTATCTAAATATATATACATTTATTTGCATAGAAATATATTTTACAAAAGATACATAAAATATATATAGAAATAAATATTTAAAAAAGAAAAAAGAAAATTTTATGCTATGTGAAGAAAGATGGAATGTAAAATATTAACTACCTTTCGGATTAGCACTCGATCAATGTGTTAGGTTTTGTTTTCTATGGGGGGAAACAGTTAACGCAGCCGCAATATCCAAAGTCCTCAAGTTAGCATGTATCGGATTTCGCTAGCACGCAAATATTTTACTTGTAATATTAAAAGCTTCTTATTGATGATGTTTGCGCATGAGCAAAAGCGTTAAATAGCACACCACTTGTAATCTGGCCCATAATCTTTATCAGAATGAATCTATAAAGCATGCTTTCAAACCTATACAATAATAAGGGATATCATGATATCACTTTAAAAAAATAAACTTCTATACAAATATTTGAAATGACTTATTCTTAAGGGTTACAAATGTTTTCTTTAAGAAAACCACTTATTTTGGTCTCGGTCAGTTTTGCATGGAGGTCTATCAGCAAGTAAATTTTTTTAAGTTATTATCACTTTTGCAGAATAATGATACACTTGATTGATTGCCTCTTTCCAAAATAGTTTATATACTGACACATCAGTGCAAGCTGCAGCTCATTGACCGCTAAGCAAATTTAAAATACGGTTTATGAAAAACTAGGCATGAGCTTTTTTATATTTCATCCCTCATTGACTCTTGGAGGTCAAATATAACTAAACCTATGACAGCCCTGATGTAGGTACTGAATGACATTTGTTGCATAAAATTTTTACTGTATATTTTTAACAGAACTTACGGGGTATCTATTTACAAATCTATGATATAAAGGACTTATTCTATTATTATATATTTCTGTAGAGATTGAAAGATATGAAACCCCAAATTTGTACTTCATCCTTCAAATAGGGCACATAGGGGGATATTTATCAAAGGCTCAACTATGCTGCATTCGCCGGCACCAGTACGCTCGCCTAACATCGCCTAACATCGCGGCCGCAGACCTGAATACAATCTCCATATTTATAAAAAAAAGCCTGCAAAAAGACGCGTACAAAGAACAGGGTTATGAGCATCGGACTGTTGTTAACTAGCAGTCATTGATCTTGCGTCTATTCAGCTTTTTACCAACTTTATTTATACCCTGTCACTAAACGCTGCCACTATACTAAAATGTTTAACCCCTATCCCGCCGCTCCCGGACCCTGCCGCAACTAAATAAAGTTATTAACCCCTATCCTGCTGCTCCCGGACCCCGCCACAACTAATTAAAGTTACTAACCCCTATCCTGCTGCTCCCGGACCCCGCCGCCACCTAAAGAAAAGTATTAACCCCTAAACCTCTGGCCTCTCACATCACTACCATTAACTAAACCTATTAACCCCTAAACCACCAGCCCCCCACATCGCCATAATCTAAATTAAGCTATTAACCCCTAAACCTAACAACCCGCTAACTTTAAATTAAAATTACAACATCCCTATCTTCAAATAAATTAAAACTTACCTGTAGAATTAAAATTAACTATTTTTAAACTATTAATTAACCTACCCTAACTATTACTGTATTACTGTATTACTTACATTAAACTACCAATTAAATTAACTAAATTACATATTTAAAAACCCTAACCCTACTTAAATTATTTAAATCTACTATTAAACCTTCTAAAAAATTACTAAATTACAAACAAACAAAACCGCTAAGTTACAAAAAATAAAAAAACACTAAATTACAAAAAAAAAACACAATATCAAAAATAAAAAATAATTACGCCTAATCTAATAGCCCTATCAAAATAAAAAGCCCAAGCCTACAATAAACTAAAATGGCCCTTAAAAGGGCTTTTTGTCAGGCATTTCCCCAAAGAAATTAGCTATTTTTCCTGTAAAAAAACAAACACCCCCCAACAGTAAAACCCACCACCCACCCAACCCCCCCAAATAAAAACCCTATAAACTCTATCTAAAATAACCTAAGCTCCCCATTGCCTTGAAAAGGGCATTTGTATGGGCATTGCCCTTAAAAGGACATTTAGCTCTTTTACTGCCCAGACCCTACTCTAAATTAAAACCCAAAAAACCCTTAAATAAACCTAACACTAACCCCCGACTTACAGTTATTGAAGTCCCACTTAAAGGATCCATCCAGCTGGCAAGAAGTCTTCATCCAGACGGCCTCTTCCATCGTCATCCATCCGGCGATGTCCTCATCCAGGCAGCAAGAAGTCTTCATCCAGGCGGCCTCTTATATCTTCGTCCATCCAGCGTGGAGCGGGTCTATACTGAAGACATCCTGCGCGGAGCTCCTCTTCAATATGGTTGCCAACGCAATAGGATTTGAGCAGCTCTCATAACCTCGTATTTAAGGGTTAATAGGTTTATTGAGGTATTCGCAATGTGGGGGGATGGCGGTTTAGAGGTTAATAAGTTTATTTAGTGTTGGTAATGTGGGGGGACGGCAGTATAGGGGTAATAATGTAGTTTATGGGTGTTAGTGTACTTTGTAACATACTTTTTTATGTGTTTTGTGAAACATTTTTGTTTCGCAAAATCCATAACTACAGGTCTTTGAGTGCAGAATGGATTGTTGCGGTATAGGCCATAATGATCATGGTAAAGCCATACCACGTGACTTGTAATATCAAGTAGCTAACCATTCTGCATGCAAAGGCCACTTTTTAAGCGCTAAAGTCATACCGCACAACGTGTATATTTGGTTCTTTCTGTTTACACTGCAGAGAATCCTTTAAAAACAGTTAAATAACTGGGACTTGATACACAGTGGATGCTGTCAATATGTATGATAAGTGAAAAATGTATGTCATGATGTTTTCTCAACTGTCTCATATCACTGTCTCATAGACGTATACATGAACACAACAAAGTTAACTAAACATACAAGTGTAATCATGTGATTAAATGAAAAACACAAACAAAAAAGAAACCTTCACAGGTGAAAATGTACTTCTTAGATACTAATGTGCAAGGTTTCCCTGCTTTAGTTCTCCCTATTGTGCTTTTTGTTCTACTAAGACTGGATAATGCTGGGAGACTATGGTGGAAGTGGTCATTATAAGATAAAGGAGAGACCATCTGATCATTTTTTAGTGGTATTATGTGACCTGGGTGAAGCGGCAGAAGGGAGTAAAAGGGCAGTTGCCACATTTTAATTATATATAGTTCTTGCTTCTCCATAAGCCCTAATTGGTCATGCTTATCTAGGGTTTGAGTTGTAAATCTCCTGCTACCATTTCTTCTCTGCTTCAAATGAACACCTATCCCACCAAATATCTATCCAATGGATACTATGGGCCTTTAAGTTAGCTTATGTGGGGATCTACAAGGTTAACCAAAAGTTACTGTGTGAGCAGACAGTGCAGGCCAGAAGTAGGATTTATATCTACTATTGGATTTATGTACTTGATTTGGTTATTTGTGATATCAATAATTTAGAAATATTGGCTATCCTATTTTTGTTGTTACTATATCCTACTGCCATTGTATTTTGGTTTATAAGGAGGCGCCCCCTAAGGGTGTGGTACACGTTGGTGTATACCAAACTCACTACTCTTTCAGAAGCAGGAACAGGCTGCTTGTGCTGAAGCGACCAGAACTATAGAGATGATTATTACATTTGCTTAGCAGAGCTAGAGTGTAGTCTAAAATTAGGCCAAAACAGAAACCAGAAAAGTCTCATATAACCAGACGACAGCACAAATGAGAAATGCAGAAGTATAAGCTAAATTTAAAAATATAACAGAATAGCAACTAGGCAAAGGGTCAGACAAGAGGAAATATTCAGGTAACAAGCAGATGTCAAACTAGGATAAGCAGCAGGAACACTAGGAACTTCATGACAACATAACCAAGCACATAATGACTCCTGCACAGATCTTCTAAACTTCCTGTGCCACTTTTGATGAAAATTCTGCCACAAGGCTACTTCCTACGCTAATATTACATATAACAGTAATAACTGCGAATAGAAATCACAGTGTACTTAGAATAGGAAGAACAATTAATATCATCCTATCTCTGGAGAATGTTCTCTATTACAGGCATGGCATCTCCAATAACTCCAGTGAGTCCTCTGTATTGTAATCTTAAAAGAAATAAGAAGACAGCATAGTACAACAATGTAATAAAAAATTTGGAGTAAGTGTTCTGCCAAAGCAATACGAAAAACAGAGCTACATTATCTTTAAAAATTAAGACCAATACTGAAGCCTCCAGTAATACTGTAACTCTAAAAATAGAGCTATCCTTAGTGCAGTCACCATCTTCAAAAGCATAATTAATGCCAGCATGGGTAATCTGGCTGTCAAGGCAGCACTAGCCTTAAACCTCTCATCAGTCATTAGGTTGATAACAGCACACTTCATAACTCTGGCCGCACTAACCTCAAACCTCTTTCCCGCATACAGAGCAGTAACAGAGTGCCCACAACACTGACCGCTCCAACTCCAGATGGCTTCTTAAATAGATTCCTAGAGCTCTCCTGAAAGGAATTGAAGAGTTTGCTTTTATTGTAAATATAGAATTCCAATTAAAATATGAAAACATACAACTGACACTAAAGGCCAGATTACAAGTGGCGGCTAAAAAATGTTTTCCCTCACACTCTAACTGCACTCAAAGTAAATAAAGTATCGCGGCTCGGTTACTTAGTGCACGTATATCAAGTTTAAAGTAAAAACTTACCACAAGAGCAAAAGACTCAGGCGCGCTAATTGGGCCAAATGAGAAGAAATATAAAAAAAAATTGAAGGATTGAACAAGTGACTGGGATCTAATTTTTAACACTGCAAAGTGCAACATTATGCATTTAGGAAAGAAAAATCCAAGCGTTAATTACAGACCCATTAATGACAAATGAGGAATTGGATTTGGGATTTATTATTTCAGATTATTTAAAATTTTGTAAACAATGTAGTATTGCAGTGTGTAAGTCCAGTAGAATGCTTGGTTGCATTGGTATAGGTATTTTAAACAGGAATAGTAAGGTTCTTATTGTGTATAGTTCTGGAGGCCATATCTCCTGAAAGATATAAACAAACTGGAATCTGTGAAAATGAGGGCTACTAAAATAGTAAATGGTAAATGGTCTAAAAATAAAACTTACCAGGAGAGGCTCAATGACCTAAATATAAATAGTTTAGAGGAGAAAATGGAAAGAGGTAATATGATAGTAACTTTCAAGTATATTATGGGACTTAGAAAACCTGAGGCTGTGAGTATTTTTCTTAAAAGGAAAAATTGAAGAATAACTCTTTTACAGAAAGGGTGTAATGCTCATGGGATATAATATATATTTAGAAATAAAAAGAACATAAGAAAATTTTGAAATATATATTTTGTGAAGAACATAGGAATTTCAAGTATTCCTATTCAAAATACATTTAAACATATTAAAAATTAGATTGGATGTTTCAAGGTATTTGACTGGGAAGGGCTCAAAAGTATATATATATATATATATATATATATATATGTGTGTGTGTGTGTGTGTGTGTGTGTGTGTGTAAGTGGTGGATTGCGCTGGTTGTTCTCAGGATGTTGCTGTAAATACTTTAGGTATATATCTCTCTATTTCAGTTTCACTTGCCCCTTTTGGGTGTCCACTTACTTGTTTTTACCTCAATCAATATGAGTTAAGTATTGCGTATCATGTATGCTCCTCTCAATGTCTGGTACTGGATTGGTACAGGGTTTGTTTATTTCTGGATCCTGAAGCAGAGCAGAAAACCACCTTTCTGTGTGTTTCTCCATTTGGAATCTGTTATGTTCACTTTCTCTTAGGAGCCGTTCATATAGAAGACTTTTTATTCTCAGTAACCTTTGTTAAAACTTAACTCCTTTCCATGGCAGCATTCTTGGTTAAGAGAAATTGGTTTGTATTGTTTGTCCCTTTATGTCTTGTAAAAAGCCTTGTTTAGTTACTGCACACAGAAGGGCTTCAGTGCTGTAGTGACATTGGAAGAACTTCCTCTGATTAAGTAAATGTACGGAGGATACACACCATACTATTCGGACTGTTGCAGATTGTTCAAGGGTCATTGCATTTGTTTAGTAGTTTTATTGATATCATTATTTTATTTGATTCAATTTCTATTTTATATACTCTCTCTTAGAACTGTAAAATATTCTTTTGAAATACAGTATACTATTTATCTAGACAGTAGCGTGAATTGCTTCGTGGTCCTGGATGTCCGACCGCTAACGGCTTCTGTATAGGATATGAGGGATATATTACACTCTCACCTGCTCTTCTTCTGACCGATATAGACACTTCGTTCTGGTCACACCGTCTCGTAAGCCCTCCGGGATCACTGATATTCCACTCTCTCGTGGTTTAGAGATTTCCCTTCGGCGTCTGACGTCACGATACACGTGCTTAGTTGCGGCCAATCAGTGAATGAGTCATCCGAGCTGGCAGCGTTACTCCTCTCCTATATGATAAGCCGGTCTTGGCGTCTATTCTGTGCTGACTTACCCGGAGCCCCGTCGGGTGGGCTGGATTGCCCTTTTACAGTACACACCGGCCCTCTTCCAGGTCGGATATATATAAATTCCAGAACAATGGTACTGTTTAAGATAAAAGTTCTCTTTATTAGGACAAGTTAAAACAAAGTTGCTCACGTGCAGTAATATTAAAAATCAAAAAACACTACTTAAAGGCCAGTCTGACATGTTATTCATAGACTCACTATCTATTGGTCGCCTATGGAGCTTTATACGCTCCCTCGCAACCTCATTGGTTGCTAATAAGTGTGCTTATTAACCCTTTCTATATCGGACAGTTAGAGGTAATACTGTTTGTAATGAAGGTTGCGTTTTCTCTCAAATATATGTATAATAACCTCTCACATACAATTCTGCTTGGATTAATACTATGCCTTTGGGTCCACTTCCAATCTATGTATTAGTTTATCAACAAGTGTCATCTACTCATAGGAATATTAAAGTTTATCCATTTGCGTGCAATTGTCATTATTTACAATGCATTTATGACACTTGTATGTGAACTATTAGGAAGTGTTATATTTACCCACTAATAGTTACCATCTCACAACCAAAATATAACAATTTGGATACTTGCAATTATAACAATAATTCTATTCAAAAATTCAACCATACTTTATCAATGGCTAGATTCGTATTTGTCCCTTAATGGTTACAATTGGTGCAATACCAATATTTAATACTGTCATATAATTACAACACTCAATCTGTAGCTATATCATTGTATCCAAAGTAATACACTAAAATGTCCTCAGCTCATAATTGAATTGTTTTCCAATATCAATATATTATTATTTTATTTATCTAGATGTTAAGTGTACAGTGGGATATGGTTATTGTGTTTGTATGACCAGGTTATCTTAGTGTTTATTTCTCTCCCAAAAATTAATGATATCGTTCTCTATATTCATTCCTATTGGTCTACGTGTGTTAAGAGTAAAGATCCAATAAGCCTCTCTATGGAACAGCTCCTTGACTCTGTCACCTCCTCTTGGTTTCTTATTTATAACATCTATGATCATCCATCTGAATGATTCAACTTTACCTTGATGTTCAAATAAAAAATGTTTAGCCACACCAGTGGTGGTCTTCTCCTTATCAATATCATTCAAGTGCTCATGGATTCTGCTCCTAGCCTCCCGTGAGGTACAACCCACGTACTGGACCCTGCAAATTGAACACTCTACCATGTATATGACAAATTCTGTTCTACAATTTGTACATTGTTTACAATCATAGACCTTTGTCGTATGTGCTGACTGAAACACCTTTCTGCACATAGTGAAGCTGCACGCCGTGCAGCTTCTTGTGCCACACCTGTAGTGTCTATGTAACGTATGTATCCTATAAGGGCCAAACGTAATTGCTCTAGTGAATCAGATTACCAGGTGGTAAGTGCAGCATTGTTGGAGAAACTGAGAGAAAGGGGTTATCCGGAAGGACCCATAAATAAAGTGTATAAAGAAGTAGGGCACATATCAAGAGAAACATTGTTACAACCAAAGAGAGCCAACACTGATACCAAGGGAGAAGTCACATTTGTAACAACTTATACTAGTCAATACAAAGAAGTTTGTAACATAATAAAGAAGAATCTCCCTATTTTACGAGGAGATGATGTATTGAATAAAGTAATAGATAAGGGCTGTAGATTGACGTCTAGAAGAAATGTCACTATTGGGAATATTATCTCACCTAGTGCCCTTAGAAGACCAGCCAAGCAAAGTAGTTGGATAAATTGTAAAGGCCACTACAGGTGTGGCACAAGAAGCTGCACGGCGTGCAGCTTCACTATGTGCAGAAAGGTGTTTCAGTCAGCACATACGACAAAGGTCTATGATTGTAAACAATGTACAAATTGTAGAACAGAATTTGTCATAAACATGGTAGAGTGTTCAATTTGCAGGGTCCAGTACGTGGGTTGTACCTCACGGGAGGCTAGGAGCAGAATCCGTGAGCACTTGAATGATATTGATAAGGAGAAGACCACCACTGGTGTGGCTAAACATTTTTTATTTGAACATCAAGGTAAAGTTGAATCATTCAGATGGATGATCATAGATGTTATAAATAAGAAACCAAGAGGAGGTGACAGAGTCAAGGAGCTGTTCCATAGAGAGGCTTATTGGATCTTTACTCTTAACACACGTAGACCAATAGGAATGAATATAGAGAACGATATCATTAATTTTTGGGAGAGAAATAAACACTAAGATAACCTGGTCATACAAACACAATAACCATATCCCACTGTACACTTAACATCTAGATAAATAAAATAATAATATATTGATATTGGAAAACAATTCAATTATGAGCTGAGGACATTTTAGTGTATTACTTTGGATACAATGATATAGCTACAGATTGAGTGTTGTAATTATATGACAGTATTAAATATTGGTATTGCACCAATTGTAACCATTAAGGGACAAATACGAATCTAGCCATTGATAAAGTATGGTTGAATTTTTGAATAGAATTATTGTTATAATTGCAAGTATCCAAATTGTTATATTTTGGTTGTGAGATGGTAACTATTAGTGGGTAAATATAACACTTCCTAATAGTTCACATACAAGTGTCATAAATGCATTGTAAATAATGACAATTGCACTCAAATGGATAAACTTTAATATTCCTATGAGTAGATGACACTTGTTGATAAACTAATACATAGATTGGAAGTGGACCCAAAGGCATAGTATTAATCCAAGCAGAATTGTATGTGAGAGGTTATTATACATATATTTGAGAGAAAACGCAACCTTCATTACAAACAGTATTACCTCTAACTGTCCGATATAGAAAGGGTTAATAAGCACACTTATTAGCAACCAATGAGGTTGCGAGGGAGCGTATAAAGCTCCATAGGCGACCAATAGATAGTGAGTCTATGAATAAGGCGGACAGCCGAAACATGTCAGACTGGCCTTTAACCTCTTAAGGACATATGACGGAATTTTTCTGTCATAAAACAATTGAGCAAACTGAAACCTGTGTCCTTAAAGGGTTAAGTAGTGTTTTTTGATTTTTAATATTACTGCACGTGAGCAACTTTGATTTAACTTGTCCTAATAAAGAGAACTTTTATCTTAAACAGTACCATTGTTCTGGAATTACTATTTATCTAGTCTGGAGCATTTATAGATATTCGGCTTTTCTGGTAATCCAGATATTCTACTACTTGCTTTATATATGAATAAATATTAGTTTTTTTTATATATATATATATATGTATAAAAAAACAGAAAGGTATCGGCGCGCACATCCATTTTCAAAAGCACAACATATTTTATGAACTGCTGCAAAAAAATGCCTGCAAACAACATCAAGAGACAACTATTCTTTTTAAATAAAATTGGGATCTTAGTCACACAATATGGCCATATTTTGCTTAGCCAGTCACCACTTACAAGGTGCCCCAAAATAGACTGGTCCTAGCACTACAGTCCTTTTGCCACAGAGGGCTGAATCATTCCTGCTTTTACTCTTCATAATAGAATGAGACTCCCTAGCTTAATATTCACAACTCCATTACACTGTCATGAGCACTCCTGAGCTTGGGTGGGGTGCTTAAACCAATGGGAGATGGTCAGTCTCCCTGATTATTTTTAAATACAGATACACAATTTGGTGGTGACTCCCTAGTGGTGACTGGCTAAGCAAAATATGGCCATATTGTGTGACTAAGATCCAAATTTTATTTAAAGAGAATAGATGTCTCTTGATGTTGTTTACAGGCATTTTTTTGCAGCAGTTCAAAAAATATGTTGTGCTTTTAAAAATGGATGTGCACTGATACATTTTTGTTTGTTTAATTACTGGGTCATATTGGCAGCACTATCCAAGGATGTGTATATAAACTTTTTGTAAGGTGTGCAAAAAAAAACTATATACTTTATATACAGTGAGTATTGAAAAGAATCACCCCCGCCCCTTAAAAATAATCACATTTTGTTGCTTTGCAGCCTGAAATAGTAAAGACAGACACAGTTTTTGTTTATCCAGTTATAATTACTCAGTGCAACTTATAACATCCAAGTGAAAGATATAACACCAACAAGGCAAAAATAAAGACAATTCAAAAACAGAATCACTGAGTTGGAAAAAGGATCACCCCCTTGTGTCAGTATTTTATTGAACCACCTTTTGCTTTAATTATAGCCTTTAGTCTGCAATATTTGCCCACTCTTCTTTGCAGAACTGCTCCAGTTCCGTTACATTTGATGGTGACCGTTTGTGGACTGCAGGTCATGCCACAGATATTCAATGGGGTTTAAGTCTGGGCTCTGACTAGGCCATGCAAGGGCATTCAACTTTTTTCTCCTTCAACCACTGTGTGGTCCTTTTTGCTGTGTGCTTTGGGTCATTGTCATGTTGAAAGGCAAACCTTCTTCCCATTGACAACTTCCTTTCCTCAAGAATATGACAGTATTTTGCCCCATAACAGGATATTATCGCCTCCATGCCTTACTGTAGGTATTGTGTTATTTGGATGGTGAGCTGTATTGTATTTCCTCCAGACAGATCGTTTGGTGTTGAGGCCTAATAATTCAATTTTAGTCTCATCTAACCATGAAACCCTTTTTTCCATGTGGCCTCAGAATGTCCTAGGTGTATTATGGCAAAGCTCAGTTATGACTGCATGTGGCCTTTCTTGAGGAATGGATTTTTTCTAGCAACCCTCCCATACAAGCCACCTTTGTGGAGAATCTGTGATATTGTTGTCAGATGCACACAATGACCACTCTTTGTTATACATTCCTGCAACTGCTTCAGAGTTGCTGTGGGCCTCTTGGTAGCCTCTACGACCAGTTTCCTCCAGTTTGGAGCGACATCCTTATCCAGAGAGGGTCTGTGTTGTATCAAATACCCTCCCCTTCTTAATAATAGAGTTAACCGTGCTTCTAGGCATTGATAAAGCCTTTGCTATTTTCTTGTATCCACCTCCTGACTTGTGCCTGTCCACAACATTATCCTGGAGATCTTTTCAAAGTGCCTTGCCACCCTAAGTTGATTGTTTGCTTCAGTTGCACTACCAGGGTCTGATATGCTCCAGGAAAGCTTTTTTCATGCTGAGCTATTTAATATGCCAACAGCTGATCACAGTTGAAGGTCAAATGGATTTGTGTGTGCCGTTGAGAAGATGATTAGCTACACCTGATTGAGTTTACAAGTAATTTTAGGAGGGGTGATCCTTTTTCCAACTCAGTGATTCTGTTTTTGAATTGTCTTTATTTTTGCCTGACATGTTGGTGTTATATTTTTAACTTGGATGTTATAAGTTGCACTGAGTAATTACAACTGGATAAACAAAAATGTGTCTGTCTTTATTTCAGGCTGCAAAGCAACAACATGTGACTATTAAAGGGACATGTCACTCACATTTTTTCTTTTATGATTTAGAAAGAGAATGCAATTTTAAACATCTTTCTAATTTACTTATATTATCTAATTTGTTTTATTCTCTTGATATTCTTTGATGAAAAGCATATCTAGATATGCTCACTAGCTGCTGATTGGTTGCTGCACATAGAAGCCTCATGTGATTGGCTCACCATATGCATTGCTTTTTCTTCAACTAAGGATATTTAAAAAATAAAGCAAAATATATAATGAAAGTAAATTGTAATGTTGTTTAAATTTCTATTCTCTATCTGAATCATGAAAGAAAGATTTTGGGTTTAGTGGCCCTTTAAGTGGAGTGGTTATTTTCAATGCCCACTCTATATACAATGTTAAATTTATATGTATACTATTGTATAATGCAATACTATATATTTAAATATTATAGTGTTTTTAAAAAGTTTTTTTGGTGTGTTTCTTTTTAAGGAATAATTTTTTTGTGATATTAAAGGGACAGTCAAGTCCAAAAAAAACTTTCTTGATTCAGATAGGGCATGCATTTTTAAACAACTTTCCCATTTTGCTTTGTTCTCTTGGTTTTCTTAGTTCAAAGCTAAACCTAGGTAAGCTCATATGCTAATTTCTTAGACCTTAAAGACCCCCTCTTATGTGAAAGCATTTTGACAGTTTTTCATTACTAGAGGGCATTAGTTCATGTGTGTCATATAGAAAGCATTGAGCTCACACACATAAAGTTACCTACGAGAAAGCTCTGATCGGCTAAAATGCAAGTCTGTCAAAATAACTGAAATAAGGGTGCTTGAGAAAGGGGCAGGAGCCCCAAAACATTGCTCTTCAATAAAGAATTATGCTTTTATTCTGAGTGCCACCTCCATGATTGTTTACTGAACTTTACTATTAGGCTCTTTTAGGGTAGCCTGGCAGGTGTTGCACCTTTCAGCTATATCGGATTGTGAAACACGTGAAGTTCTGATCCTTTGTGCTTTTTCTTTTGAAATAAGGGGGCAGTTTGCAGAGGCATAGATACAAGGGCCTCTAGTTATCAACGTGTCTACTTACCTGCCATAGACGGCCCCAATACGCCCGCCTAAGCTCGCCTACCATCGCCGCTGCGGACCTGAATATGCTCGCCAAAGTTATCAATAAAGCTGTCAAAGAGCCGCGCACCAAGTATGGGGCGATGAGCAGCGGACTGTGATAGTTATCACTCATCCGATCTCGCTGCTCTTCGGCTTTTTCCCAGCTTTATTGCTAGCCTGTCACTAACCACCCAAACTAAACTACACTGTTCTACCCCCTATACCGGCGCCCCCGGAGCCCCCCGCAACTAAAAAAAGTTATTAACCCCTAAACCGCCACTCCTAGACCCCGCCGCAACTATAATAAATGTATTAACCCCTAAACCGCCGCTCCCGGACCCCGCCGCCACCTACATTATACCTAGTAACCCCTATCCTGCCCCCCCTATACCGCCGCCACCTATAATAAATTTATTAACCCCTATCCTGCCGATCCCGGGCCCCGCCGCAACTAAATAAATTGTTTAACCCCTAAACCGCCACCCCTGGACTCGCCGCCACCTATATTAAACTTATTAACCCCTAATCTGCCCCCCCTACACCGTCGTCACCTATAATAAATTTATTAACCTCTATCCTGCCCCCCCTACACTGTCGCCACCTATAATAAATTTATTAACCCCTATCCTGTCCCCCCTACACCGCCGCCACTATAATAAAATTATTAACCCCTAAACCTAAGTCTAACCCTAACCCTAACACCCCCCTAACTTAAATATTAATTAAATACATCTAAATATTATAACTCTTATTAACTAAATTAATCCTATTTAAAACTAAATACTTACCTTTAAAATAAACCCTAATATAGCTACAATATAAATAATAATTATATTGTAGCTATCTTAGGATTTATCTTTATTTTACAGGCAAATTTCAATTTATTTTAACTAGGTACAATAGCTATTAAATAGTTATTAACTATTTAATAGCTACCTAGTTAAAATAAAGACAGATTTACCTGTAAAATAAATTCTAACCTAAGTTACAATTACACCTAACACTACACTATCATTAACTAAATGATTCCTATTTAAAACTAAATACTTACCTGTAAAATAAACCCTAAGATAGTTACAATGTAATAAATAATTACATTGTAGCTATTTTAGGATTTATATTTATTTTACAGGTAACTTTGTATTTATTTTAGCTAGTTAGAATAGTTATTAAATAGTTACTAACTATTTAATAACTACCTAGCTAAAAGAAATACAAAATTACCTGTAAAAAAAAATCCTAACCTAAGTTACAATTAAACCTAACACAACACTATCATTAAATTAATTAAATAAATTAGCTACAAATAACTACAATTAAATACAATGAAATAAACTAACTAAAGTACAAAAAATTTAAAAAAACTAAGTTACAAAAAAAAAGTTACAAACATTTAAAAAATATTACAACAATTTTAAGCTACTTACACCTAATCTAAGCCCCCTAATAAAAGAACAAAGCACCCAAAATAAAAAAATGCCCTACCCTATTCTAAATTACGAAAGTTAACAGCTCTATTACCTTACCAGCCCTTAAAAGGGCCTTTTGCGGGGCATGACCCAAAGTATTCAGCTCTTTTGCCTGTAAAAAAAAATACAACCCCCCCAACATTAAAACCCACCACCCACCCACCCCTACTCTAACCCAAACCCCCCTTAAAAAACCTAACACTACCCCCCTGAAGATCATCCTACCTTTAGCCGTCTTCAGCCAGCCGACCACCGATGGAACAGAAGAGGACATCCGCAGCGGCCAAAGTCATCATCCAAGGGGCGCTGAAGAAGTCTTCCATCCGATTGAAGTCATCATCCAAGGGGCGCTGAAGAAGTCTTCCATCTGATTGAAGTCATCATCCAAGGGGCGCTGAAGAAGTCTTCCATCAGATTGAAGTCATCATCCAAGGGGCACTGAAGAGGTCTTCCATCCGATTGAAGTCTTCATCCAGGTGGCGTCTTCAATCTTCATCCATCCGGAGCGGAGCGGAGCCATCTTCAGACGAGCCGACGACTTCCCGACGAATGACGGTTCCTTTAAGTGACGTCATCCAAGATGGCGTCCCTCGAATTCTGATTGGCTGATAGGATACTATCAGCCAATCGTAATTAAGGTAGGAAAAA
This sequence comes from Bombina bombina, assembly GCF_027579735.1. NCBI lineage: Eukaryota > Metazoa > Chordata > Amphibia > Anura > Bombinatoridae > Bombina > Bombina bombina. The sequence goes on from NC_069503.1 coordinate 209,322,516, forward strand.
TCTGATTGGCTGATTGAATCAGCCAATCAGATTGAAGTTCAATCCGATTGGCTGATCCAATCAGCCAATCAGATTGATCTTGCATTCTATTGGCTGTTCCGATCAGCCAATAGAATGCGAGCTCAATCTGATTGGCTGATTGGATCAGCCAATCGGATTGTACTTCAATCTGATTGGCTGATTCAATCAGCCAATCAGATTTTTCCTACCTTAATTCCGATTGGCTGATAGAATCCTATCAGCCAATTGGAATTCGTGGGACGCCATCTTTGATGATGTCACTTAAAGGAACCGTCATTCATCGGGAAGTCGTCGGTGGAAGAAGATGGCTCCGTGTCGGCTCGTCTGAAGATGGCTCCGCTCTGCTCCGCTCCGGATGGATGAAGATTGAAGACGCCGCCTGGATGAAGACTTCAATCGGATGGAAGACCTCTTCAGCGCCCCTTGGATGATGACTTTGGCCGCTGCGGATGTCCTCTTCTGTTCCATCGGTGGTCGGCTGGCTGAAGACGGCTAAAGGTAGGATGATCTTCAATGGGGTAGTGTTAGGTTTATTTAAGGGGGGTTTGGGTTAGAGTAGGGGTGTGTGGGTGGTGGGTTTTAATGTTGGGGGGTTTGTATTTTTTTTTTTACAGGCAAAAGAGCTGAATACTTTGGGGCATGCCCCGCAAATGGCCCTTTTAAGGGCTGGTAAGGTAATAGAGCTGTTAACTTTCGTAATTTAGAATAGGGTTGGGTATTTTTTTATTTTGGGGGGCTTTGTTATTTTATTAGTGGGCTTAGATTAGGTGTAAGTAGCTTAAAATTGTTGTAATATTTTTTAAATGTTTATAACTTTTTTTTATTTTTTTTGTAACTTAGTTTATTTTTATTTTTTGTACTTTAGTTAGTTTATTTCATTGTATTTAATTGTAGTTATTTGAAGCTAATTTATTTAATTAATTTAATATAGTGTAGTGTTAGGTTTAATTGTAACTTAGATTAGGATTTATTTTACAGGTAATTTTGTACTTCTTTTAGCTAGGTAGATATTAAATAGTTAATAACTATTTAATAACTATTCTAACTAGCTAAAATAAATACAAAGTTACCTGTAAAATAAATATAAATCCTAAAATAGCTACAATGTAATTATTAATTACATTGTAACTATCTTAGGGTTTATTTTACAGGTAAGTATTTAGTTTTAAATAGGAATCATTTAGTTAATGATAGTGTAGTGTTAGGTGTAATTGTAACTTAGGTTAGGATTTATTTTACAGGTAAATTTGTCTTTATTTTAACTAGGTAGCTATTAAATAGTTAATAACTATTTAATAGCTATTGTACCTAGTTAAAATAAATTGAAATTTGCCTGTAAAATAAAAATAAATCCTAAAATAGCTACAATATAATTATTATTTATATTGTAGCTATATTAGGGTTTATTTTAAGGTAAGTATTTAGTTTTAAATACTGTTAATTTAGTTAATAAGAGTTATAATATTTAGATGTATTTAATTAATATTTAAGTTAGGGGGTGTTAGGGTTAGGGTTACACTTAGGTTTAGGGGTTAATAATTTTATTATAGTGGTGGCAGTGTAGGGGAGGGCAGGATAGGGGTTAATAAATTATAGGTGGCGACGGTGTAGGGGGGCAGGATAGGGGTTAATAAGTTTAATATAGGTGACGGTGGGGTCCGGGAGCGGCAGTTTAGAGGTTAAACAATTGATTAACCCCTAAAAGGCCCTTTTTAGTTGCGGCGGGGTCCGGAATAGGCAGGATAGGGGTTAATACATTTATTATAGGTGGCGGCGGTATAGGGCGGGCGGGATAGGGGTTACTAGGTATAATGTAAGTGGCGGTGGGCTCTGGGAGCAGCGGTTTAGGGGTTAATACATTTATTATAGTTGCGGCGGGGTCCGGGAGCTACGGTTTAGGGGTTAACATATTTATTATAGTGGGGGTGGGGTCCGGGAGTGGCGGTTTAGGGGTTAATCAGTTTATTAGAGTGGCGGTGGGCTCCGGGAGCGGCAGTTTAGGGGGTAATACATTTATTTAGTTGCGGCGGTTTAGGGGGGGACAGATTAGGGGTGTTTAGACTCGGGGTACATGTTAGGGTGTTAGGTGCAGACATCTCCCATAGGAATCAATGGGATGTCGGGCAGCAGCGAACATGAACTTTCGCTATGGTCAGACTCCCATTGATTCCTATGGGATCCGCCGCCATTGAAAACCAGGTACGCTGGGCCGGAAAAGTGCCGAGCGTACCTGCTAGTCATTTGATAACTAGCAAAAGTAGTCAGATTGTGCCGAACTTGCGTTCGGAACATCTGGAGTGACGTAAGGATCGATCTGTGTCGGACTGGGTCCGGCGGATTGAAGTTTACGTCACTATATTCTACTTTTGCCGGTGTGTAGGGCTTGATAACTAAGGCGAATCAGCCTCGCCACAAATACACTGCGGAATTCCAGCGTATTTGCGGGTGACGGCTTGATAACTAGGGGCCAAGGTAATTACAGAAGTAAGACGCGTATTATTATAACTATGTTGATAATGCATAACTGAGGAATGGGTAATAAAGGGATTTTTTTTAAACAACAAAAATTCTGGTGTTGACCGTCCCTTTAATATGTTGACAGTAGCCACGACTTCATAGTTTTACATAACTGTATGTTTAACATTGCAAAGTTAAAGAAATGCAGTTTGTAAAACTGTAGTGGATACTGTTATTTATGACATTAATATCCAGAATAATACATTTTCTACCTTAACAAATGCAAAAAAGTAAAATAAAACCTTATTAAATTAACTACAATACTTAAAATACATATTATTGCACTATGAAATAAAATACATATAAATAAATGATTTATTATTTTTAACAGGTATTTGTAGAGCACCAACAGATTCCGCAGCGCTATAAACATAGTTGGTACACAGGATAACATTTATAGGGATCAAATGGGTAGAGGGTCTGCAGAGTTGCACTGTTGTAGTTGGCTCTTTTGAAGGCAATCTACAAACAGCTGGGCTCATAGGCTTACATTCTAAGGGGTTAAAGGGGAAAGCAATGGAGTTAGGAAAGTTTAGTGTTGGTTGTATGCATCCCTGAATAGTAGAGTCTTTAGGGATTTCTTGAAGCTGTTAAAACTAGGGGAGAGTCTTGTGGAACGAGGCAGGGAGTTCCAGAAGATGGGGGCCAGTCTGGAGAAGTCTTGTAAATGGGAATGTGAGGATGTAACAAGAGAGGAGGAGGGGAGGAGATTGTGATCAGAGCGAAGGGGACGGGAGGGAGAGTATCTGGAGACAAGGTCTGAAAGTAGGGGGGAGCAGTGCAGTTGAGGGCTTTGTATGTCAGAGTGAGGATTTTATGTTTAATCCTGGTAGCAAGAGGAAGCCAGTGAAGGGGTTGGCAGAGAGGTGCAGCAGATGAAGAGCGACGTGTAAGAAAGATGAGCCTGGCAGAGTCATTTATTATTGATTGTAAAGGAGCTAGGTGACAGCTAGGTAGACCAGGGAGGATAGAGTTGCAGTAGTTGAGACAGGAAAGGATGAGAGAGTGGATTACAATCTTAGTTGTGTCTTGTGTAAGGAAATGGGTGGCGGGCAGGCGTGTGCATGGGGAGGGAGCGGGTGGGAACCGCTACACTACAGAAAAAAGTGATGTAAAGAAGTGGGAGAAAGGGGGGAGGGAATGATTAAAAAAGGATCTAAGGGATCTCGGAGGTTGGTCTTTGGGGGGGGGGAGCTAGACTACAGAAAAAATATTTTTTAAAAAAAATAAAAATGTATTTTATTCTTAACTGGGTACTGGCAGACAGCTGCCAGTAAAATAGATGGCTACCAATAAGGCAGAGGGGGAGTGTTAGAGAGCTGTTTGGGGGGTCAGGAAGGTTGGGGGCTAAGGGGGGATCCTACACAGCAGCATATGTAAATATGCTAAAAATATAAAAAAAAAATATTAAAAGATACCTTTTTATTTTAGTACTGGCAGACTTTCTGTCAGGGGACAATTGTGGGGTGGGGGAGGGAAGAGAGCTCTTTGGGAGGGATCAGGGGGTGTAATGTGTCAGGGAGGCTGATCTCTACACTAAAGATAAAATTAACCCTTCAAGCTCCCTACAAGCTCCCTTATTAACCCCTTCACTGCTGGGCATAATACACGTGTGGTGCGCAGCGGCATATAGCGGCCTTCCAATTACCAAAAAGCAACGCCAAAGCCATATATGTCTGCTATTTCTGAACAAAGGGGATCCCAGAGAAGCATTTACAACCATTTGTGCCATAATTGCACAAGCTGTTTGTAAATAATTTCAGTGGGAAACCTAAAGTTTGTGAAAAAAAATTGTGAAAAAGTGAACAATTGTTTTTATTTGATCGCATTTGGCGGTGAAATGGTGGCATAAAATATGTCTTGGGATGTCTTCTAAAAAAATATATATACATGTCAAGAAATATTCAGGGATTCCTGAAAGATATCAGTGTTCCAATGTTCTAATTTTGAAAAATAGTGGTTTGGAAATAGCAAAGTGCTATATAAGATATTATGAAAGGAATGGTATCTTTGAAAGTCCATTTAATGGCGAGAAAAATGGTATATAATATGTATGGGTACAGTAAATGAGTAAGAGGAAAATTACAGCTAAACACAAACACAGCAGAAATGCAAAAATAACCTTGGTCCCAGACGGTCAACAAATTGAAAAGTGGACTGGTCACTAAGGGGTTAAGGTAGTGAGAGGACATCCAAGATGAGATATGAGAAAGATAGTTGGTGACCCGGGTTAGTAAGGAAGGAGGTAGGTCTGGTGCAGAGAGGTAGATTTGGGAGTCATTGGCATACAAATGTTATTGAAACCCATGGGAATTTATTAAGGAACCTAATGATGACATATAGATTCAAAAGAGAAGAGGACCGAGGACAGAGCCTTGAGGTACCCCTACAGAAAGTGGTAACGGGGCAGAGGATGCTCCGGAGACGGCTACACTAAAGGTATGGTTAGATAGATAGGAAGAGAACCACAACAGAGCTGTGTCGCAGATGCCAAAGGACTTGAGGGTATGGAGCAAAAGAGGGTGGTCAACAGTGTCAAATGCTGCAGACAGACCAAAGAGTATAAGCAGAGAGAAGTGGCCTTTGGATTTTGCTGTAAGTAGGTCATTGGTAACCTTGACAATTGCTGTCTTATTGGAGTGATGGGGATGAAATTAAGATTGCAGTGGGTCAAGAAGAGAGTTTAGTGTAAGGAAATTGGAAGACATGCATATACTAGCTTTTTAAGGAGCTTTGAGGCAAGAGGGAGTAGGGAAATAGGATAGTAGTTGGATGGGGAGGTTGGATCGAGGGAAGGTTTTTTGGGGATCGGTGTGACCAGTGCATGTTTTAGAGATGAGGGAAATATACCAGTGCTGAGGGAGAGGTTGAAAATGTGTGTGAGTATGGAGGTGAGGGTAGAAGAGAGGGAGGGGAGTATGTAATAGATGCTTAGTTTAAGTTACTGTTCCATTTAAACATATGACAATATATAAATAAGTTAGAGGTTTGATGGAATTAACTTCACAGTAGGTTGAGCAGATAATGGTTAAATGTCTCATAGAAATAGTATTAGTCACAACTTGGATTTTTAGTAGTGACTAATACTCCATACGAGTATAGTTTAATATACAGGTAAACTTATAATTCAATGTGCAAATAGTTTTTGAATATTGAAAAAAGAGAATAATGAGATACTATATATGAGCAAGGTTATAAGTTTAACGTGTTTAGTTACTGCAGTTTAAATAGTATGATATATATCAACCAAAAGTAAGTAAATATAAATTGGCAAAGTTGGAGAGAGTCACCAGTGAAAAGAAATCTCACCCCAAACTTTAGTAAGCAGATCTCAGAAGAGCAGCTTCAGGCGTCCTGAAGCAGAATGGCGTGCAGGAAGCGGTAGGGAGATACGCCGAACAGCTGAACGGCTCTTTAGTGACGTCAGTTAGATTGAAGATGGCTCAGCGGTCTCCGTCAGGCAGGGAAGATGGAAAGGTAAATTCCTGATGCAAAGCCCAATGAGTGGAAATTCCAACACAGGGAAGTGGAACATGGTAACAATCCAAGAAGGATATATCCAAAAAACGATAGCTGGGGAATACTGGAACCAATATCGAGCAAGTTTGCTAATAGGCTTAACAGAAGCAAATTCGACTTCAATACCAAGCAATAAGTGTATGAAGGGAGGGCCCTTAAATGGAGTTAGAGGAGAGGATGCTAACACCTCTTAAAGGGGCAGTTATTACAGAGCTCCCTCCTTAATGAACCACTCCGGGGTTCAAGGCCGAGGTCTGTCAGGATGCTGTCTATGAAAAATGGAAACCAATCTTGGAGCTGAAGAGTCATCTTCACTCGAAAAACCCTTCCAGCGTATTAAGTATGGAAGGTGTCCAGAGACTCTCCTTGAGTCCTATATGTCTTCTACCTCATAGTTGATATCTGGTTCAATAGGGGGTGAACTCGATTGAGAGGCATGCAAATTACAAATGGCTAGATATAGAGTTGGGCGGTAGCCGTGAAAACCAGCATTAGAGGCTCCTAACGCTGGTTTTTACCGCCCTCTGGTATTTGGAGTCAGTCAGGAAAGGGTCTAACGCTCACTTTGCAGCCGCGACTTTTCCATACCGCAGATCCCCCTACGCCATTTGCGTATCCTATCTTTTCAATGGGATCTTTCTAACGCTGGTATTTAGAGTCTTGGCTGAAGTGAGCATTAGAAATCTAACGACAAAACTCCAGCCGCAGAAAAAAGTCAGTAGTTAAGAGCTTTCTGGGCTAACGCCGGTTTATAAAGCTCTTAACTACTGTGCTCTAAAGTACACTAACACCCATAAACTACCTATGTACCCCTAAACCGAGGTCCCCCCACATCGCCGCCACTCTATTAAAATTTTTTAACTCCTGAGGCGACTTCCGGTAGGCGGGCGCATGAGAAGGACGCAGCTTACAGAGCTCTGAACATAAACCCGAATTATCGAAATAAAAATCGATAATTTCTGGCCCAAACAAGTCACTTTCCTTGACAGGGGGAGCCACTCGACCTGTCCGGACTCAGTGTGACAAGGAGCGATAAAATCTGCTCCCCTGCCGAAAAGTCAAAGGAAGAAGAGGACGGAGCACGGAGATAAGCGAGCTGCATCCGCGGCACAGAGGGGAACACAGACCGACAGCACAAATATCGCATAAGCCGGTGGTGATCGACCACACATAGCCGGGTGCAGAGCGAACCTTTGGGAAACAACAATTGAGACTCCACACTACTCAGGTCAGTAGCGATGTACACCGTGGCAGCCATTTTATAACTGTCTGCGCAGTTAACACTACACTGAGTTGCACCCATCACAAACTTTCCTGAAAGAGAAACACCAGCATTGTAAACTCTGCTGGGACTTAACACCTTCTTTACCGAGAAGCCCTGAGCAATTATCCATAAGGGGTTAAGGACATAAGACAACAATTGTTATTGCGCCACATGGCTCGCACCTGAACACCTACAAATATAGGCAGGCCACAGATCGTGAGGGGACCAACTGCCAGACAATAATTGAGACCTACCCCTATTAGAGGCTATACTTACTTGAAAGTTTGGGAACAGGAAAGCAATTGTTCACAAAAGCTCAAACCCACAGGCTGATCCCGCTAATTGACTTTTAAATGGGCTTCCATTATATCATGATGGAGTAGAGTTCAGGGGCCTCCCCCCCCTGTGATCCCCCTGCCTTTTTACCCCCCCAGAAAATCATCTCAGTTTAATCTGTATATGCAACACAGGCGTGAGTGAAGGAGTGCCTATAAATTAGTGGAGCGGGTAGTTTATAACCCCAGTGCCTGCATGCAAAGATACTATACTCCATTCACTAAACAAACTGATAAGATGTCTAAGCAGCTGCGTCAACAAGACAGGAGACAGAAAAGTCAAGCAGACTTACATCCGACATTAAACCCAGACGACATACATCCAATAGTCTCTCAATTATCTGCATTGTTCTTGCCGAAGATTGAGCAGTTACAAACAGGCCTAGATACCCTATCTTCAGACTTTAAGGCCTTTTCAACAAGATTGACGACTGTAGAGCAGAAGGTAGCGGATACAGAGACACAACAAAGGGAATCTGCGATAAGTATCACGCGACTACAAAAGCAAAATAAAATGCTGCATGAAAAACTAGATGACTTGGAGAACAGGTCCCGCCGTAACAACATCAGGGTGGTGGGCCTCCCAGAAGCAGTGCCAAATGCAGCGCTGGTGGACTTTGCAGAGACTACTTTACCCAAGCTACTTGGCATTTCGAGCAATCATGCTCCCTGCATTGTTGAGAGGGCACATAGGATTGGAGCTATGGTGCAAAATAACAATCAAAGATCACTACCAAGACAAGTGATGATAAAATATCTCAACTTTAAAGATAAATCCCTAATTCTTAAAGCATACAGGCAAACACCAGAATTGAAATATGAGGACTCTAAACTTCACCTCTTCCAGGATTACTCGGCAGAGGTAGCCAAGAAAAGAAGGGAATTCTCTCCTTATTGCAGAGAGTTGTTGGAGAAGGGGGAGTCGGTGGCCTTGCTTTATCCAGCCCGACTCAAACTACAAACCGCCCATGGTCCAAAGTTTTTTGAAAACACCACGCAACTGAAAATATTCATGAAATCTAGGAATCCTTGCAGAGTGGAGCAGAGAGAAGCAGAACAGATTGAAGAAATGGAGGCATAGAGACATATGGCTGGTCAAGTGATATATTAAACCTCATTGGAGGCTTCTTTATACACCTACACTGCACCATCAGAGCTGACATGGAGATGAACAGCTTGAGATAACTAGTGATATTGACAGGCAGAGCACATCATCTGCACTTATCATCATGTGGGAAACGTATTGAACTGCTTCCTGATATAATGCACCTTTATGTTGTTGTGCTATTTCTCTTGTTTTGTGTGTTGTTTGTTTTGACTCTCTTTTGATTTCACAGCTTAGAAGAGAACTTTATGAAACTGAGAGCAAATGCTTCACGCGGTGTCTTGCACTCTAGCGAGACACTAAAGTATATCCTTTTACATTGGGGGGGGGTGGGGGGTGGGGGGGGGGGATTTGTTAGAAGTATTACTAGTTAAAGATTATTTTGTTAGACTAATCCATTACTAGCGAGACTCTGTTTACCTGGAACACTCCAGGCTGGTTTATTACTATATACTATTAACTTACTGATTTTTGTCTTACTATATAGCAAATACCCTCTGGTCGACCACTATCTTTCTAACCTCATACATTTTTGGGAAGGGGAGGGAACCCTGGGGTGTCAGAAACGTAAGTAACAACATCATAAACACTTGGGAAGCAATCTCCCAACCACGCCTAGAAGGGCATATACACTATAACAAACAGATCCTAGAGGTAAAAACACACATACCTTACATTGAAGATGGGGACACATATCATATCTTGGAACGTAGGAGGGATAACATCACCCATCAAGAGGAAAGCTATTTTAAAATATTTGAATTCTAGAAAAGCAGATATAGCTATCCTCGAAGAAACCCACTTGAAACCTAGCGAACATTTGAAATTAAAACAGGGATGGGTAGGGGAAGTCATCTACACTATCTACGAAAGTAGCAGAGCAAGAGGGGTGGCAATCCTTTTCCGTAAGAAGTTGAACTACACTATTACCCAGAAAATGATAGACCCACAGGGACGATATGTACTACTTAAACTGTTACTAAATGAGACACCATTGCTGATAGGGGGGGTTTATGGACCACACACGCAAAAAAAAAATTTTGGAATGTTCTTAAAACATGCCTACTACAGATAGCAGACGTCCCAATAATACTAGGAGGGGATTATAATCTGACCCCACAAAAACCTGCTGATAGGTACCTCAACCCGAATAGGGCGCCTCTGACCTCTACCACAGCCAAATACTCAAAAATAGACTCAACTATATTTCGCAAGTTTTGTAATGCGCTCCTTCTCTCTGATGTCTGGAGGGATAGGAACCCGGAGGCCAGGAACTATACATGTGTTACTCCTGCAAAAGACACGTTCTCTCGCATAGACTACTTCCTGGTCTCTGGGTCCTTGATCTCGGGGATCGGAGATGTGGGAATCGACGACCCGATACTTTCAGATCATGCCCCAATCACACTAAGAATTAGAGACAGACATCCAAGAGAGAGAGGTGCTAGATGGTCATTTCCTAGGTATTTATTGCACAATGACAATTTCAGAAAATCCTTAATAGGAGAATGGTTAGACTACACCTCTATCAATCAGGAGCATAAGAGCGACTCTATTCTGTTTTGGGAAGCTGCTAAAGCAGTTCTAAGGGGAGCCACAATTTCATACGTTATTAAATTTAGGAAACAGAAACAGGCCAAGGAGAATCTACTGCTTAGACAGTTGTTGAATGCAAGGAATAGATACCTACGAAACCCAACATGTACCAATCGGGAAAAATATAAAGACGTCAAAACACTTAGAGACACAGGGGTCATTCAAAGTACAGCCAGAGACCTGACAAAAATGCGCGCTAAATTCTATCGTCACGGTAATAAGACCGGTCGCATGCTAGCTAGGCAACAAAGTTGACAGGAGGGTACAATACCATATCAGCAATTAAGAGCGATGGGGTGGTACACACAGACACACCAAATATACAGGCAGCATTTGGCCGCTACTACTCACAATTATACGCCTCCCAGGAGACTGATCCTCAAAACAGAGATAGGTTCTGGGAAAATATTTCCCTACCATCGTTGACAGAGACACAACAACAGGGGTTAAATGCTTCCATTACGGCAAGAGAGATAATCTCAGCCATTGGGAGGCTTCCGCTGGAAAAGGCGTCCGGTCCGGATGGCCTCCCAGCGGAATTTTACAAAATCCTCCAGCAAGAAATAGCCATTCCACTAACCTCCATGTACAATGACTTATTGTGTGGAAAAGCAGAAATATCTAGAAGGTTTACCGAGGCGAACATAACCCTCATTCACAAGCCTGGGGGGAGATCCCCTAACCCCCGAGTCATATCGTCCGATTTCACTCATGAACTCGGATTACAAATTATTCACTAAAATCCTGGCTGATAGGCTGGCGAGGGTATTACCAGAACTGGTCCATCCAAGTCAGACTGGATTTGTAAAGGGCAGGTCATCAGTGGCAAATGTACGCACGTTGCAATTTCTACTGACACACTACTGGGAGAGAGCAGGGAAGACCCGAGTGGCACAACTAGAGGAGGCTTGCGTCCTCCTTGTAGACGCGGAGAAAGCCTTTGATAAGGTATTATGGGAACATCTATTCTACACCCTGGGGCGGTTTGGAATAGTTGGGAACTTCATACGTGCTTTACGCACCCTATACTCTGACCCCCAGGCAGCTATACTTGTCAATGGGACACCATCAAAGCCTTTTGCCTTGAGTAGAGGCACAAGACAGGGATGTCCTCTGTCACCCCTTCTTTTTGACCTGGCTCTAGAGCCACTGGCAAGTAAGATTCGCCAAGATACTGAAGGTCTCAGAGTTGGAGAGGTAGTGCTACACTTATCCCTCTTTGCTGACGACAATGGTGCTATATGTTCCAAAACCCCAGAGCCAACATTCCCACACTGTTTAAATATCATAGAGGAGTTTGGGGCAAATATCGGGGTATAAGATCAACACCGATAAGACAGAACTGATATGGCTTTCCCATGCCAATGACATCCCTACAACTCCCTTACAATTTTAAACGAGTGGAGACTAACTTTAAATATTTGGGGGTGCGTCTTTCAAAAACCCAGGCGATTGGTATAATCTGAATTATGCACCTCTTAAAAGTAACGCAACGGAACTTGTGGCCAGCTGGGCCAAGCTACCACTGTCTATCTCAGGCAGAATAAGTCTCATTAAAATGGTGCTGTTCCCCAGGTTGCTATACACGATCAGAGGTTACCATTGCTGTTTACATAAGGCAAGATGTGAAGTTCTGGAGATCCCTTTTCCTTGATTTTACATGGATGGGGAAAAAGCATAGAATCCACTCAACCAGAATGATGAGCACAATAGACGCGGGAGGCCTTGCAGTCCCTAATGTAGAACTATACTGCTGGGCAGCACAGGCGAAATATGTCCTAGATTATGTCACAGGCCAATCCCGCTTCGCGATAGCTGACCTGGAACGACAAATTGTCGAACCCTGGACACTAGCTGTACTGCCATTCCTGACTACTGACAAAACGGACAAAATACTGACTGGCTATACACTCATACAACAACCTCTTAAAGCCTGGGAAAAACTCTGTAAAAGACTAAACTGCCAACACGAACTCAGTAAATACATTCCACTACAGGGAAACCCAGACTTCTTACCGGGTATGACCACGAAGGTATTTAGGGAGTGGAAGACCTTGGGACTGGATAGGATATCTAAAATTCTAGACAGAGATGGGAAAACAATACATACTTTCGCACATCTACAAGAATCTTACACCCTCCCCCGCACACACCATTTCGCATATTTACAGGTAAAACATTATGTGGCTGAAGTGCTTAAGAGGTCAGAGGTCCCTGAAGACCCTAAGGGGGTAGCACAAATCTGCCACTTATACATGCAGGGGATTACATCTATATCCCCCATCTATAAAGTGTTACAGGCGCCAGATAATAAAAGCACGACAACTCACATAAGCGCAAAATGGACCGAGATACTAGGAACACAAATAAATGAGGAGCAGGTACAGGAGAGCATTCAAAAAGTAAGAAAAGCCACATTATCAATGGATCTTAGAGAAATGCATACTAGAATGCTTGAATTAGCCTATATTACTCCAAAACTCTATAGAAAATGGGAAACTGCACACACTGGGAACTGTCCAAGATGCACGCAGACTCAGGCTGACTTGATGCACATGCTTTGGTCCTGCCCCAAATTGACCAAGTTCTGGGGCATGATACACCATTGGCTAAAGATCCTAAACATCCCAATAGACACACTCACACCTCAAATGATCACACTACTAGACTGTCAAGGCCGTGACAGGAACACAACCCCATTGTAAACATGTCCTACTGTTAGCAAGGAAAATTATCTTTAGAAAATGGAGAGACAGCGAGCCACCAACACTAGCGCAACTAAAAAGAGAAATACTTACACAACTCTTTGTATGAACAAATAGACACTTTGGGAGACATTACCACACGTACTGCTCGATTTATGAAGAAATGGGGAGTGTATATTCAGAACTCTAGAAACTCACAACAAGTGAAGATACTTATCCTATAGCGCAACTCAGAATACATTTTGGAAGCACAGGTTAGAGGCGAGTGAGACTGGATTTTGAATGATACAGTAGCTATCGCAATTCTGTAGAACAGGCATTGAAAGGAGATTCTGGCACCCCCGGGGGGGAAGAGTGGATTAGTTGTCGTACTGGTTTTTGTGTGGTTTTTTTTTTTTTTTTTTTGGAAAATGAGGGGAGGCATGGGAGAGCATATTGGATTCTAGACATCCATTTTCACTGCGGATTACATTTAAACATCCTCTGATACCTTAAGTTCTATTGTGATGTAGGCAACAATATTTGTGTAAATGTATCCTCCTGAAACATTGTCCTAGCATGAGAAAGGATGTTTGTACCATGTCTTCCTCACGAAATAAATAAAGAATTTAAAAAATAAATAAATTTTTTTTTAACTCCTAAATCTGCCGACCACACGCCGCTTGCCACCTACATTATCCCTATGAACCCCTAATCGCTGCCCCCTAAACACAGCCGACCCTATATTATATTTATTAACCCCTAATCTGCCCCCCTCAACGTCGCCTCCACCTGCCTACACTTATTAACCCCTAATCTGCCGACCGCAACGCCGCTGCCACCTTACGTTATCCCTATGAACCCCTAATCTGCTGCCCCTAACACCGCCGACCCCTATAATTATATTTATTAACCCCTAATCTGCCCCCCTCAACGTCGCCTCACCTGCCTACACTTATTAACCCCTAATCTGCCGACCACATGCAGCTGCCACCTTACGTTATCCCTATGAACCCCTTAATCTGCTGCCCCTAACACCGCCGACCCCTATATTATACAGGGAAGTGCAGAATTATTAGGGCAAGTTGTATTTTTGAGGATTATTTTATTATTGAACAACAACCATGTTCTCAATGAACCCAAAAAACTCATTAATATCAAAGCTGAATATTTTTGGAAGTAGTTTTTAGTTTGTTTTTAGTTTTAGCTATTTTTAGGGGGATATCTGTGTGTGCAGGGTGACTATTACTGTGGCATAATTATTAGGCAACTTAACAAAAAACAAATATATACCCATTTCAATTATTTATTTTTACCAGTGAAACCAATATAACATCTCAACATTTCACAAATATACATTTCTGACATTCAAAAACAAAACAAAAACAAACTCAGTGACCAATATTAGCCACGCTTTCTTTGCAAGGACACTCAAAGCGCTGCCATCCATGGATTCTGTAAGTGCTTTGATCTGTTCACCATCAACATGGCGTGCAGCAGGCAACCACAGCCTCCCAGACTCTGTTCAGAGAGGTGTACTGTTTTCCCCTCCTTGTAAATCTCACATTGATGATGGACCACAGGTTCTCAATGGGGTTCAGATAGGGTGAACAAGGAGGCCATGTCATTAGATTTTCTTCTTTTATACCCTTTCTTGCCAGCCACGCTGTGGAGTACATGGACGCGTGTGATGGAGGCATTGTCTGCATGAAAATCATGTTTTTCTTGAAGGATTGCAGACTTCTTCCTGTACCACTGCTTGAAGAAGGTGTTCTTCCAGAAACTGGCAGTATGACTGGGAGTTGAGCTTGACTCCATCACTCAACCCCGAAAAGGCCCCACACAGCTCATCTTTGATGATACCAGCCAGAACCAGTACTCCACCTCCACCTTGCTGGCGTTCTGAGGTTGGACTGGAGCTCTCTGCCCTTTACCAATCCAGCCACGGGCCCATCCATCTGGCCCATCAAGACTCACTCTCATTTCATCATTCCATAAAACCTTAGAAAAATCAGTCTTGAGATATTCTTGGCCAGTCTTGACGTTTCAGCTTGTGTGTCTTGTTCAGTGGTGGTCCGTCTTTCAGCCTTATCTTACCTTGGCCATGTCTCTGAGTATTGCACACCTTGTGCTTTTGGGGCACTCCAGTGATGTTGCAGCTCTGAAATTATGGCCATACTGGTGGCAATTGGCATCTTGGCAGCTGCGAACGCTTGACTTTTTCTCAGTTCATTGGGCAGTTATTTTGCGCCTTGGTTTTTCCACACGCTTCTTGCGACCCTGTTGGACTATTTTGAATGAAACGCTTGATGTTCGATGATCACGCTTCAGAAGCTTTGCAATTTTAAGAGTGCTTGCATCCCTCCTGCAAGATATCTCACTATTTTTTTGACTTTTCTGAGCCTGTCAAGTCCCTTCTTTTTGACCCATTTTGCCAAAGGAAAGGAAGTTGCCTAATAATTATGCACACCTGATATAGGGTTGTTGATGTCATTAGACCACACCCCTTCTCATTACAGAGATGCACATCACCTAATATGCTTAATTGGTAGTAGGCTTTCGAGCCTATACAGCTTGGAGTAAGACAACATGCATAAGAGGATGATGTGGTCAAAATACACTTTGCCTAATAATTCTGCACTCCCTGTATTTATTAACCCCTAAATCTGCCCCCTCAACGTTGCCTCCACCTGCCTACACTTATTAACCCCTAATCTGCGACCCGCACGCCGCTGCCACCTACGGTATCCCTATGAACCCCTAATCTGCTGCCCCTAACACCGCCGACCCCTATATTATATTTATTAACCCCTAATCTGCCCCCCTCAATGTCGCCTCCACCTGCATACACTTATTAACCCCTAATCTGCCGAACCGAACCGCGCCGCTATTATAATAAAGGTTATATAACCCCTAATCCGCCTCATTCCCGTCTCATAACCCTATAATAAATAGTATTAACCCTTAATCTGCCCTCCCTAACATCGCCGACACCTAACTTCAAGCATTAACCCTAATCTGCTGACTGGAGCTTCACCGCTACTATAATAAATGTATTAACCCTAAAGCTAAATCTTACCCTAACACCTAACACCCCCATAACTTAAATATAATTTATAATCTAACGAAATAAGATTAACTATTATTAAATAAATTATTCCTATTTAAAGCTAAATACTTACCTGTAAAATAAACCTAAATATAGCTACAATATAAATTAGAATTATATTGTAGCTATTTTAGGAGTTTATATTTATTTTACAGGTAACTTTGTAATTAATTTAATAGCTATTAAAATAGTTAATAACTATTTAATAGGTTGCCTAGTAAAAATAAGTACAAATTACCTGTAAAATAAATCCTAACCTTAAGTTACAATTAAACCTAACACTACACTATCAATAATAAATTAAATAAAATACCTACAATTACCTACAATTAAACCTAACACTACACTATCAATAAATTAATTAAATACAATACCTACAAATAAATACATTTAAATAAACTAACTAAAGTACAAACATAAAAAAGAACTAAGTTACAAAAAATAAAAAAATATTTACAAACATTAGAAAAATATTACAACAATTTTAAACTAATTACACCTACTCTAAGCCCCCTAATAAAATAACAAAGCCCCCCAAAATAAAAAAATGCCCTACCCTATTCTAAATTTAAAAAGTTCAAAGCTCTTTTACCTTACCAGCGCTTAAAAGGGCCCTTTGTGGGGCATGCAACAAAGAATTCAGCTCTTTTGCCTGTAAAAGAAAAATACAACCCCCCCAACATTAAAACCCACCACCCACATACCCCTAATCTAACCCAAACCCCCCTTAAATAAACCTTACACTACCCCCCTGAAGATCATCCTACCTTGTCTTCACCACACCGGGTATCACACCGATCCGTCCTGGCTCCGAAGTCTTCATCCAAGCCCAAGCAGGGGCTGGCGATCCATAATCCGGCTGAAGTCTTCTATCAAGCGTCGGCTGAAGAGGTCCAGAAGTCCGGTCTGGGAAGAAGAGGAGATCCGGACCGGCAACCATCTTGATCCAAGCGGCATCTTCTATCTTCATCCGATGAACGGCTCCATCCTGAAGACCTCCAGCGTTGATCTATCCTCTTCTTCCTACGTCCGACTGAAGAATGAAGGTTCCTTTAAGGGATGTCATCCAAGATGGCGTCCCTCGAATTCCGATTGGCTGATAGGATTCTATCAGCCAATCGGAATTAAGGTAGGAAAATTCTGATTGGCTGATGGAATCAGCCAATCAGATTCAAGTTCAATCCGATTGGCTGAATATTCCAACCTTAATTCCGATTGGCTGATAGAATCCTATCAGCCAATCAGAATTCGAGGGACGCCATCTTGGATGATGTCATTTAAAGGAACCATCATTCGGCGAGTAGGCGTCGCTTGAAGAGGTTGGATCTGCGTCGGCTGGGAAGAAGATGGCTCCGCTCCGGAAGAAAGAAGATTGAAGATGCAGCAGATGCGGCTTGATAGAAGACTTCATCCCGATGATGGACTTCCGACTTCAGCCCGATGATGGAGTTCTTCAGCCGCCGCTTGGATCAAGACTTCGGACCCTCTTCTGGACCAATCGCTGAACCCGGTGAGGTGAAGACAAGGTAGGGAGATCTTCAGGGGCTTAGTGTTAGGTTTATTTAAGGGGGGTTTGGGTTAGATTAGGGGTATGTGGGTGGTGGGTTGTAATGTTGGGGGGGTATTGTATGGGGTTTTTTTTACAGGCAAAAGAGCTGAATTCTTTGAGGCATGCCCTGCAAAGGGCCCTATTCAGGGCTGGTAAGGTAAAAGAGCTTTTCTATTTTAATTTTAGAATAGGGTAGGGCATTTTTTTTATTTTGGGGGTCTTTGTTATTTTATTAGGGGGCTTAGAGTAGGTGTAATTAGTTTAAAATTGTTGTAATATTTTTCTAATGTTTGTAAATATTTTTTTATTTTTTGTAACTTAGTTCTTTTTATTTTTTGTACTTTAGTTAGTTTATTTTCATTGTATTTATTTGTAGGTATTTTATTTAATTAATTTATTGATAGTGTAGTGTTAGGTTTAATTGTAGGGTAATTGTAGGTAGTTTATTTAATTAATTTATTGATAGTGTAGTGTTAGGGTTTAATTGTAACTTAGGTTAGGATTTTTTATTTTACAGGTATTTTTGTTAATTATTTTAACCTATTTTAGCTATTAAATAGTATATAAACTATTTAATAGCTATTGTACTTGTTTTAAAATAATTACAAAGTTGCCTGTAAAATAAATTATAATCCTAAAATAGCTACAATATAATTATAATTTATATTAGTAGCTATATTAGGATTTATTTTACAGGTAAGTATTTAGCTTTAAATAGGAATAATTTATTTAATAAGAGTTAATTTAGTTCGTTAGATTTAAATTATATTTAACTTAGGGGGGTGTTAGTGTCATGGTTAGACTTAGCTTTAGGGGTTAATCCATTAATAGACTAGCGGCGAGATCCGATCGGCAGATTAGGGGTTAATTATTGTAGGGAGCTGGCGGCGACGTTGTGGGGGCAGATTAGGGGGTTAATAAATATAATATAGGGGTCGGCGGGTGTTAGGGGCAGCATATTAGGGGTACATAACTATAATGTATGTTGCGGCGGGTATACGGAGCGGCAGATTAGGGGTTAAAAAATAATATGCAGGGGTCAGCGATAGCGGGGGCGGCATATTGGGTTAATAAGTGTATAAGGTTAGGGGTTTTGAGACTCGGGGTACATGTTAGAGTGTTAGGTGCAGGACGTAGGAAATGTTTCCCCATAGAAAACAATGTAGCTGCGTTAGGATCTGAACACTGCTTTTTTGCAGGTGTAAGGTTTTTTTTTCAGCTCAAACTGCCCCATTGTTTTCTATGGGGGAATCGCGCACAAGCACGTTTTTGAAGCTGGCCGCGTCCGTAAGCAACGCTGGTATTTAGAGTTGCAGTGGCGCTAAATATGCTCTACGCTCCTTTTTTGGAGCCTAATGCAGCCATTCTGTGAACTCTAAATACCAGCGGTATTTAAAAGGTGCGGGGGAAAAAAAGCACGCATAGCTAACGCACCCCTTTGGCCGCAGAACTCTAAATCTAGCCGACTGTGTTTTGTACGGTTTAAGCAAAGATACATGAAACGTAGGATGGATTTTATACCGGTCAGGGAGATCCAAAGTGACAGCATTTATGTTGACCACCTTTTTAATAGGGAAAGGACCAATATAAAATCTATTAAATGTCCTACTAGGTACAGTCAATCTTAGTTTTTTGGTAGAAAGCCAAACCAGGTCTCCGATTGCGTAAGTAGGTGATGGCCGTCTCAGGTTGTAATATTTTTTTTGTCTTTGTTGGGCGTTTTAATATTATCAGAAAAGTTTCAGATATGGTATTTGTTAAGGTCATTAACAACTGGGGCAGAACCGCTTTAATATCTGGATAAGGATGGAAAGTAGGATGGTACCCGAAATTTGCTAAAAAAGGGGTTGCCTTGATAGATGAATGGCAGTATTATTGTGGGTGAATTCAGCTAATGGTAAAAGTGATGTCCAATTACCTTGATGTTGTGATGTATAACATCTTATATATTCTTCCAACCAATGATTGGTTCGCATAATCTGTCCATTTTTTTGAGTATGGAAAGAAGTTGACAGTCTTTGGTCAAATTTTAATGTCATGCATACTTGTTTCCACACTCTAGAGGTGAATTGACTACCTCTATTGAAGTTATTGTAGATGGAATGCCATGGAGTTTGATTACATTATGTGTAAGTAGTTTAACTGTTTCCATGCTAGTGGGTATCTTGTGAGCCATTTTGGAAAATAAGTCCACAATAACCATGATGGTATTGTTTTTCTCTGAGATAGGCAAATCAACAAAGAAGTCTATTGCTAATTCTTTCCAAGGTCTTTCAGGGATTGGCAGAGATAAAAGGTAACCTACTGTTTTTTTGCTTTCAGTTTTACAAGTTGTACAGATTTTGCATGTTTCAATATATTTTGAGATATATTTTAATTGATTAGGCCACCAGTAAAATATCTTAATTAACTAAGAAGTTTTGTTAAAACCAAGGTGTCGCTCTAACTGAGAGTCATGAACTGCTTGTAGTATTTGATGTCTTAGATTTGGTGGAACATATAGTTTTGTAGAATGATATAACAAACTATCCTAATGCTGTTGTAAATCATAACTAACTTTAGTTAAGTCAGACATTTGCTTTTGTTTAAATCTCTGAATAGAGGGTATGATTACACCTAGTATGTGATTTGGAGGTATGAGTGGATTAACAATAGGTATTATAATGGGTTTTTGTGGAAGTTGAGATAGGGTATAAGCTTTAGAGTTCTTGGAGGCAGGTCTGTATGTCACAGTATAATGGAATCGGAAAAAGAAGAGGCTCAAACGTACCTGTCTTGAGGTAAGAGTACGATTGGTCTTCAAGTATTGTAGATTGTGATGATCTGTATAATTTATGATAGGTTCAACTGTACCTTCTAGTAGGTGTCACCAATTTTCTAGTGAACTTTTCATAGCCAATAACTCTTTTTCCCCAACATGGTAGTTTAGTTCAGCAGGATTTAACACACGCGAGTAGTATGCAACTTGGTGTACCAAGCCAGAGGTAGGTGATTTTTGTGATAGTACGGCTCCAATAGCGTAGTCAGATGCATCTATTTCTAGAGTATATTGTAAATGTGAGTTTGGAAATTAAAGTATTGGGGCTGTTGTAAAAGCATTTGTAAGAAACGTAAATGCTTCTTCAGCTTATAGTGCATATCTGATTTAGTTAGCTCAGTTAAGGGTTTTGATAATGCAGAAAAGTTTTTTATACATTTTCTGTAAAAATTTGCAAACCCAAGAAATAGTTGTACTTGTTTCTTATTCTTAGGTCTGGGCCAGTCTAGTATGGATTGAACTTTGGTTGTATCCATATGGATTCCTGTAAGTGTAATATGGTATGCCAAGAATTTAATTTCAGAACTATGAAAAATATTTTTTTGAGTTTTACATACAATTGATGTGCATGTAACCATGAAAGAACAGTTATTACATGCAGTGAGCCATTCATCACCTGGGTGTACACGGATGAGGTTATAAGCACCTCTTAAATTTAGTTTTGTGTAGATGGTGGAACCGTGTAAATGTTCTATCACCTCAGGTATAAGAGGGAGTGGATATCTATCTTTAATTGTTCTTTTGTTTAATTCCTGGTAATCCACAATAGGGCGTAAAGTTTGATCTTTTTTGTTTACAAAGAACATCCCTGCTCCTGCAGGGGAAGTTGATGGCCTAATGAAACCTTTTCTAAGGTTATCATTTATATATTCCTTGAGTTTCTCAAGTTCTATTTTAGACATTGGGAAAATATGTCCATAAGGGACATCTGAACCAGGTATCAAATCCATAGTCCCTGTGGGGTGGTAAAACCTCAGCTTCTTTTTTTTATCAAACACTTGAGAAAATTCAATGTAATGTATAGGTAACTGTTGCTCAGAAATTCTTAATAGTTGGTGTGAGGGTAAACAAGTGGATGAACAATATGAAGAGTGAAAATGTATTTTATTTTCTGACCATTGAACCTGTGGCGGATGTAGACACAGCCTATGTAACCCTAGAGCCATAGGGAATATAGGTGAATTAATAATATCAAAGGATATAAATTCTTGGTGACTATTTTGAATTGTAACTAGAAAAAAAGAAAACACAGAGGCGCCAAACATGGCCTAGTATAGCCAGATACCAGATATAACAATTCACAGGGTAGCAATTGGATACTCACAAAGGAGACGCACCCAATGGTGCTATTGAAGCAGACTGGAGCCTCTCAGTGGTCCAGCTCACTGATGTATCTCACGTATCAGTTGTGGTCCTTGGTGATGGTGATTAACAGGTTCCTGAGTGAACAAAAAATATGCAAACCATAGCCCAGTAACGTTTGTACAAGTGAATGGCAATCTGAGCAATCCTACTTACAAGATCCAAAGCACCTGCAGGTGCATACACTGCAAACTGGAACCAAACAGTCGCCCAGTAGACTGATCCCTCCAGGTGAAAGCAGATTAACTCTCAGGTGCCAATCAAAGTTTGAGCAGCATGTAAATGATATAAAGATTGTCCAAAAAGCAAGTGTATTTCTGTAAAAATCTTTATTAAATGCGACGCGTTTCTCAGCTATAACAAGCTGTTTCATCAGGCTAAAAAATTATAAAAACACATTCAGAATACACTTGCTTTATACAAAACTAAACCTACTAATTAGCCAATCAGATGGCTCCAACCTTGATGGTCATTAAGTGTTAGCACCTGTCTGCTAGAAGGTTGGTATGGCAACCAACAGCCCAAACATAATTTAGTACAGATACCAAACTTCAGCAGACCATACTAGTGACCAAATCATCGTTTGTGTGCATCAAAATAAATCATCATTGTGTATTGATGATAATAAAAAACATAAGCAAAACACTGTTAAGAACAGGAACACATTTCCTATAAAATTGTACTTCATGAAATATAAATAAACAAACTAATACATATAATGATATGTTTCCCATACCTATTCAGTCTACATAAATCGTGCTTTTATAATTTCAGCCTTAACTTCCTCTTAAAAAAATGTTAAATTAAATATGCGACTTAATAACAAGTTAAGGACAGGCAAAGCAATGCTGTCAAACTTATTGTTAAACTAATGTTGCAAACCCAAGTGTTCGTTAATACGACTCCTGCTTCCTGATGTCAAATAGCACAATAGCTGATTCTTCAAAAATAAATGGGTGGAATTTGTTTGACGAAAATCTTGTGAGACCTTGATGACAGGTGTATATTAACAGCCGCTGGGTATAAGGCTATTATATGTGCGATCCTTGTATGTCAGTGTGTTTACCACTGATCCGGTGGCTTGTCGGTGTTTAACCGGGTTTATCTCTATATGCGGTATTGCCTAAACATTTGGGTGTAAACTATTTGTATAGCATAGAATCCTACACCAATGGCTGCTTTGGCCTGTGTGGGTGGGTGTGAACTATTCCTATAACGTTATAAACATGTACCAATGATTGCATAGGCATGTGCAGATGGGATTGGCTTAACCTGACAACGTCAGCATACTGTGTGTCAAGCGTACAACCTCAATCTTGCGTGTAGAGGTGTCAACCCACGCAATCTCCGTGAACGACAGTTCAAATAACATTATGCGATCCTATCTATTTGGCAGGGGATGTTATATCCAAAGTATATCTAGGCTGCCTGCACTCATAAATAGAGCGTTGTGTCACAACTCTGAGCACCAAATGTAATACTGTCATAGACATCTAGTAGGCACTCGGTTCTAATCAAAACATATAGTATTATTATGTTGAATTTATCCGACCATTTTTACAGAAATACACTTGCTTTTTGGACAATCTTTATATCATTTACATGCTGCTCAAACTTTGATTGGCACCTGAGAGTTAATCTGCTTTCACCTGGAGGGATCAGTCTACTGGGCGACTGTTTGGTTCCAGTTTGCAGTGTATGCACCTGCAGGTGCTTTGGATCTTGTAAGTAGGATTGCTCAGATTGCCATTCACTTGTACAAACGTTACTGGGCTATGGTTTGCATATTTTTTGTTCACTCAGGAACCTGTTAATCACCATCACCAAGGACCACAACTGATACGTGAGATACATCAGTGAGCTGGACCACTGAGAGGCTCCAGTCTGCTTCAATAGCACCATTGGGTGCGTCTCCTTTGTGAGTATCCAATTGCTACCCTGTGAATTGTTATATCTGGTATCTGGCTATACTAGGCCATGTTTGGCGCCTCTGTGTTTTCTTTTTTTCTAGTTACCCATCTTTCAGGAAGACCATCCTAAGACCGAGAGCTGCCTACTACTGTTTTTTTGGACTTACCACTGATTGGGACTATATCTATATCACTTACTGGACTTTATGTTGGTACACTTTTATATATATGTATGTTTCTGTATATATATATCTCTTATAAGTATTAATTTAGTTAACTGATATTGTTTGAACATATGTTTAGTTGTTAGGCTATAGGAGGCGCCCCCTAAGGGCAGTAATACACATTGATGTGTATTACACCCTCATTTCATCCTCTATTTTGAATTGTAACTAGTAATGGAATTGTCTGGTGAGTGATTATTCCAGATTCTAAAAATTTACTGTCAATAGGATGCACAGAGACTGTTTTTTTCTTTGCAATGTAAGGTATTCTATTTTTTTCTACTACAGTCATGTCTATATAACATGCAAAAGCACCGGAAGTACAGGACAGCATTCAGGTTTAAACTGATGGTGTCCCCAATGTAGAGAAACATTAATAAAAAAATAAGTGGGATTTTGGTTAGTTAAGGAAATTACATGTTCAGAAAAATCAGGCTTACCCAATTTTTGTCTTTTTAAGGATGGGCAGCTCTGATACGGAATGTTCCTTTGATGCACAGTACATGCATAAACCCTTCTCCTTTCTACTGTGTTTTTCTTCCGTGGTAAGGTGTCCCTTGATGAATCCTATGTCCATAGCCATGTCAGTCACTTGTGGAATGTGTGGATCATGACTTTCTTTTTCCTGTTTCCCCTCTCTAATTCTACTGTCAATTTTAATTGAAAGGGCCATAAGGGCCTCAAGGGATTCAGGGATCTCTAACCTAGCTCATTTGTCCTTAATATTTTCAGACAATCCAAGTCTAAACTCAATAAGTGTATGAAGGGAGGGCCCTTAAATGGAGTGAGAGGAGAGGATGTTAACACCTCTTAAAGGGGCAGTTATTACAGAGTAGCTGTGAGGGGATAGGGTCAAGGGAACAGGTAGTGAGGTGGGAGTACAGTATAAGATCAGAAACTTCTTCCTCAGTAACAGGGGCAAAAGAGCTAAATTTAAGGGTATTTGGGTTTTGGATAATTGTGAGCTTTTGAGGGGGTGGGAGATTGGTAGTAAGTTGAGAGGTGATTTCATTTCTGATGGAGTAAAACAATTTTCTGAAGTGACTGGCAAAATCTTGAGCTGAGAGAGAAGTTGTATTAGGAGGTGGGGGTGGGCGGAGAAAAGTATTGAACGTGAAAAACAGATGTTTTGGGTTAGAGGAAAGAGTAGAGGTGAGATTAGAGAAGTATTGTTGCTTATAAAGATTAAGGGCAGAATATTAGGAGTTCAGGATAAACTTGTAGTGAAGAAAGACAGTTGAACTCCGAGATTTCCTCCACTGTCGCTCAGCAGTACAGGAACATCTGCGTAGGTACCATGTAAGAGAAGTATGTCAAGGCTGAGGATGAGAGTGTGGCTTCTGAGCTATGGTAGGAGGAGCCAGAGTGTCAATGACCGATGTAAAGGTGGAGTTATAGTGGAAGATAGATTGGTCAGGGCAGGAAAAGGAGGTGATGGAAGCGAGGAGAGGTTCAAGAGAGCTAGCGAGCTGTTGCTGATCTAATAACTTAGTGCTTCTGTGAAATTTGGTGTAAGGGGTAGAGGAAGGGGGGATTGTAGGGAGGGAAGTGATGTTGCAAGTTAGGAGATGATGGTCAGAAAGAGGAAAAGGGGAGTTTGTGAAATTTGAGATAGTGCATCTGTAGCTGAAAATAAGATTGAGGGAGTGACTATCTTTGTGAGTGGGAGAGTCAGTCCATTGTGACAGGCCAAAAGAGGAAGTGAGTTGCAGAAGTTGTTTTGCAGAGGAGACAGTGGAATTTTCAAGAGG
This sequence comes from Bombina bombina, assembly GCF_027579735.1. Taxonomy (NCBI): domain Eukaryota; kingdom Metazoa; phylum Chordata; class Amphibia; order Anura; family Bombinatoridae; genus Bombina; species Bombina bombina. The sequence goes on from NC_069503.1 coordinate 209,348,280, forward strand.
GATGTTGAAGGTACCAAGAATGAGGGCATAGATGTCTGAGGAAAGGAAATAAGGAAGACAGCCAGCAAAATGATCTAAAAATTGAAAAGGGCAGCCATGGGGGCGGTATATGACTGCAACACGATTAGCGAGGGGAGAAAATAAACTAATCATGTGTGCTTCAAATGAAGAAAATGTGAGGGAAGAGAAGACCTGTAAATTGTATCTATCTATCTATCTATCTATCTATCTATCTATCTATCAAATGTGCCTTAACCCCCAAGGCAACCTAAGACCATTACACTGTTAACCCATAAGCGCTATAACCCCCAACACAACCTAAGGCCACTATACTTTTTACCTCTTAAGCGCTTTAACCCCAACGCAGCCTAACCCCTCTACACTATTAACCGCTTAAGTACCATAACACCCAGCGCAGCCTTATCACTCAACACTATTAACCTCTTAAGTGACATAACTCCCAACACAAACTAAGGCCACTAAAATCTAAAGAAAATAGACAACCCATTATCTAAATTACACAACCATTACAAGAAACCACAACAACTTAAAACCTAACACAAAATTACCATTTTCTAAAGCAGTTTCTATAAAGCACACCGTAAAATTGGAGTGTCCTGAGCTCCATAATATAATTTATATCTCCTGCGACATATAGCTATTTCCACAATGGGTAGCAATCATCTGCTAATGCCATATTATACTAATTGTTGAGCTGTAGGAAATAAACTACAAGCAGAATATCCTCAGTGCCACCAGAAAATGTTCCAATTCTTTGGAGAAGACTGAGTTTCTCTGTTGACAAATCCATTATATCAGTGTTTCTCAAATCCAGTTCTCAAGTACCTCTAACACGCTAGATTTTCATGATATCTTGACTGGAGCTCAGGTGAAATAATCAGCTGATCAGTAAGCATGGTTATTAACTTGCTGTCACTTATAAGCTGATTATTTCCTCTGTGCTCTAGTTAAAATATTGTCAGTTTCTTACTCAGAGCTCACCAGTGCAAACGCAGAGGGTAAAGTGTTACAGCTGTGCCCAGGAGTGAACCTGAGACCATTGCTTCTGATTCTCTCAGCTAACTGTTATCCTGGGTCACAATCATGTAGCTCTGGTATCCTGCTTCTGTATCCAAGACTTGCAGATGGCACCTGCCAAGCATTGGTATCCTGCTCCAGCACCAAGTTCTGCAGAGGGCACCTGCCAAACACTGGTTTTCTGTTTCAGCACCAAGTCCTTCAGAGAGAAGTACCAGTATCCAGCTACTGTACCCAAGGTCTGCAAAGGGTATCTGCCTAGCTTATGTATCCTGCTTCAGTCTCGGCCTCAAGTAGGCACTCCAGTCTCAGCCTTAGAGTGGGCACTCCAGTCCTTGGCTCCCTAAAGTGGACACTCTAGTTCCTGGCCCTAAAGTTTGTATTCATGTTTCTGTTCCTAGAGAGTACACTACTGTCTTGGGCCTTAGAGTGGGTACTCCTGTCTTTGGTCCAAGTGGACATTCCATTCCTCTGCACTCTATTCCTCGGCTCCAGTTCCTGGCCTTAAAGTGGGCACTCCTGTTTCTGGTCCTAGAGTGGACACTGCTGTCTTTACCTCAAGTGGACACTCTAGTCTCAGCCTCAAGTGAGCACTTCTGTATTCAGTCCAAGTGGGCACTCCAATCCTTGGCTCCCTAAAGTGGACACTCTGGTTCCTGGCCCTAAAGTGGGCACCCCTGTTTTTCATCCTTGAGGGGCTACTTCTCCTGAAACCTGACCCTGTGGACATTACTGCTGTCCAATCCTGCTTCCAATATACAAGTCTCCAGTTCCTGTAAAATAAAACTTGCTTTGTCCACCTGTTTAATCAATCATGCCTAAAAGGGCAAAAGACTTAAATCTGACACAACCTGACATAAGCTTCAAACTCCTGAACCCGCTCACATGAGCATGAAATAAGATTTCGTGGAGGGACACTGAGACTTTATTCCTCCAGCTACAGCCATAGCTCCTTAGGCATGTGCTGCTGTGCGCTGCCTAGTTTTAAAGGGGCCATGTCCTAATTACTGGATCTCCCACCTGAAGGACTCAAGTATGTTATTTCTCTTAAAAGATCACTCAACCCATAAATCAGGGCTGAGTTATTGCCTTCCCTACCTTGTTCCAGAGATTATGGATACTTGCCTTGTACCTGTATATGCTCTCCTGGTTTCTGAAGCCAAAGCATACTTACCTTGTACCTCTGTATGCTCAACTTGTTCCAGAGACCAAACATACTTACCTGGCATCTGCATATGCTTATCTGGTTTCTGGAAAGCCAATCTGTCTGCCTAATACCCGTGTTCCAGAGACCAATAATACTTACCTTGCATCTGTGTATGCTTACCTGGTTCCTGGAAGGCAAGCAGTCTTGCCTGATACCTTTGTATGCTCACCTTGTTCCAGAGACCAAGCCATACTTATCATGTAAGTACATACCATGCGTATGCTTCTTAAAGCCAAGCAGACTTCATTGATACCCGTGTACGCTCAATAGTTCCTGAAGCTTTGCCTGCTGTACCTATCTGGAATCCTGTTACAGTCTTACCAACAGTACCCGCTGGGTATCCTATGTCTTCTGAGAATCGTGTCTCTTCTATACCAGTAACAGCTTTCTTTAAATCAGCTGTGTCTACTGTACCTACTTGGGACCCCATGGGACCCCATCACAGTCTTACCAACAGTACCCGCTGGGTATCCTGGGCATGCTGAGAATCCTGTGTCTACTTTCCTCTTACCAGCTATGCCTGCTGAATCTACTAGGTATTCTATGACAGCCTCATCCTTTACTGTATAATTCAAGCACCATTGGACTTTATTAATGCAGCCTACTTAAGTATTCTGAACTTTGTATTGGACTTTAGTGTTCTGCATTGGGCCTATGTTCAAATTTGCTGTTTCTGTGATCTTAAAGGGACAGGCTACTCCAGAATTGTTATTATTTAAAAAAGATGGATAATCCCTTTATTACCCATTCCCCAGTTTTACATAACCAACACTGTTATAGTAATACACTTTTTACCTCTATGATTACCAGATTTCTAAGCCTCTGCAGACTGCCTCCTTATCTCAGTTCCTTTGACAAACATAAATTTTAGCCAATCAGTGCTGACTCTTAAATAACTGCATGGAAGTGAGCACAGTGTTATCTATATGACACACTAGCAGTGTCTAACTGTCAAAAACTGTCAAATACACAGAGATAAGAGGCAATTCAAAGGCTTAGAAATTAGCATATGAGCCTACATAGGTTTAGCTTTCCACAAAGAATACAAAGAGAGAAAAGCAAATTTGATGAGGACAGAAAATTGGAAAGTTGTTTGAAATTTCATGCCCTATTGGAATCATGACTAGACTGTCCCTTTAAGTTTGAACTACCAACTGTTCTTTTGCTTATCAATCAGTAAAGCTTTTAAAATACTTTTGTTGTTCTGTGTATCTGTTCCTGGATTCTATGTTCCACACCCCATAACCTCCTAACAGATATCATAAAAATCTGGCTTTTTAGGGGCAATTGAGGACTGGAGTTGAGAAACACTACATTAAATGACGGAAACCTGTATGCGGGCTAATATCTTTAGTTTACCAAATAAAGCACAGCTTTTTCAACCTAAGATATAGCCATATATTCAATAAATTTGTAACTGACATGTGCATTTCCGTTTCGGCCCGAATTTAGTTTTTGGTCGAATTTTGACCTATTCCGAGAATCATATGCATCCGAATTTCCGAATTGGCACCATAACTAAAATCACGGAAAAATTCTGAAAATGAATAAGCCAGTTTCCGAATTTTCGGATCCATTCTTTATTTATATTCGCAATTTTTCATTGTTCTAATCTAAACCGCAGTTCCCCGACATCGCTGACATTAACTAAATCACTAAAAAAACTATTAACCCCTAAACCGCCATTCCCCGGCATCGCCGACACAAACTAAATCACAGCTGGATTACGAGTTTTGAGCGCTATAGGAAAATTAACGACCGCAACATTTTCAGCGTTATTTCACCAGTGCTGCTATTACTGGTTTTAAAAAAGCAGGCTTGCACGGGGGATATGATGGCGAAATCAAGCTCTGCTTTGACATGCTGATGCACGATTTCCCCATAGACATAAATGGGGAGAGCCGGCAAAAAAAAAGCCTAAAACCTGCGATCGCGGAAACAAAAGCTCATAACGCAGCCCCATTGATGTCTATCGGAAAGAAAAAGTTACGTTTAAACACCCTAACATAAACCCTGAGTCTAAACACCCCTAATCTGCTGTCCCTAACATCGCCGCCACTTACATAATGTTATTAACCCCTAAATTGCTGCCCCTAGCATCGCCCCCACTTACATAATGTTATTAACCCCTAATCTGCTGCCCCTAACATCGCCGCCACTTACATTACAGTTATTAACCCCTGATCTGCTGCCCCTAACATCGCCGCACTTACATAATGTTATTAACCCCTAATCTGCTGCCCCTAACAACGCCACCACTTACATTAGTTATTAACCCCTAAACTGCTGCCCCTAACATCGCAGCCACCTACATTACAGTTATTAACCCCTAATCTTCTGCCCCTAACATCACTGCCACTTACATTACAGTTATTAACCCCTAATCTGCTGCCCCTAACATCGCCCCCACTTACATTACAGTTATTAACCCCTAATCTGCTGCCCCTTACATCGCCGCCACCTACCTACACTTATTAACCCCTAATCTGCTGCCCCCAATGTCGCCGCCACTATTCTAAAGTTATTAACCCCTAAACTGCTGCCTCTAACATTGCAGCCACCTACATTACAGTTATTAACCCCTAAACTGCTGCCCATAATATCGCAGCCACCTACATTACAGTTATTAACCCCTAATCTGCTGCCCCTAACATCTCCGCCACTTACATTAAGTTATTAACCCCTAATCTGCTGCCCCCCTAACATCGCCGCCACTTACATTACAGTTATTAACCCCTAATCTGCTGCCCCTAACATCGCCGCCACCTACCTACTCTTATTAACCCCTAATCTGCCGCCCCTAACATCACTGCCACTTACATTACAGTTATTAACCCCTAATCTGCTGCCCCTAACATCGCCCCCACTTACATTACAGTTATTAACCCCTAATCTGCTGCCCCTTACATCGCCGCCACCTACCTACACTTATTAACCCCTAATCTGCTGACCCCAATGTCGCCGCCACTATTCTAAAGTTATTAACCCCTAAACTGCTGCCTCTAACATTGCAGCCACCTACATTTCAGTTATTAACCCCTAAACTGCTGCCCATAATATCGCAGCCACCTACATTACAGTTATTAACCCCTAATCTGCTGCCCCTAACATCTCCGCCACTTACATTAAGTTATTAACCCCTAATCTGCTGCCCCTAACATCGTCGCCACTTACATTACAGTTATTAACCCCTAATCTGCTGCCCCTAACATCGCCGCCACCTACCTACTCTTATTAACCCCTAATCTGCCGCCCCCAATGTCGCCGCCACTATTCTAAAGTTATTAACCCCTAAACCTAGCCCTAACCCTAACGTAACCCTAACCCTAAGCATAACTCTAACCCTAACGTAACCCTAAGCCTAAATCTAACCCTAAGCCTAACACCCCCTAACTTAAATATAATTAGTATAAATCTAAATAAACCTTATAATTATTAACTAAATAATTCCTATTTAAAACTAAATACACACTTACCTGTTAAAAAAACTAATAGTTACATTGTAGCTATCTCAGGTTTTATTTTTATTTCACAAGTAAGTTTGTATTTATTTTAGCTAGGTAGACTAGTTAGTAAATAGTTATTAACGGAGTGGTTCCATCTTCAAGACATCCGCCGTGGAGCATTCTCTTCTTACGGTCGTCGGCGTAAACTGAAGGTTCCCTTTAAGTGACGTCATCCAAGATGATTTCTATGGATTGAGCTTTCATCCTATTGGCTGATCCAATCAGCCAATAGGATTGAGCTCTCATTCTATTGGCTGCAAAACTCTTAATCTAGCTGTCACTAACTAAACCTTTTAACCCGTAAACTACATCTCCTCGACATCGCCGACACTAACTAAACCTATTGACCCCTAAACCGCAGTTCCAAGACATCGCCAACACTAACTAAACCTATTAACCCCTAAACCGCCATTCCCAAACATCGCCAACACTAACTAAACCTATTAACCCCTAAACCGCAGTTCCCCAACATCGCCAACACTAACTGAAACACTAAATAAACCTATTAACCCCTAAACCGCTGTTCCCAAACATCGCCAACACTAACTAAACCTATTAACCCCTAAACCGCCAGCTTCCACATCGGAACAACAACAAAAAATTAAACTATTAACCCCTAAACCTAACACCCCCTAACTTTAACATAATTAAAATAGACCTAAATTAAAGTTACATTTATTAGCTAACTACCTAGTTAAAAATAAATACAAACTTACCTGTGAAATAAAAATAAAACCTAAGCTAGCTACAATATAAATATTTACTAACTACCTAGTTAAAATAAATACAAACTTACCTGTGGAATAAAAATAAAACCTAAGCTAGCTACAATATAAATATTTACTAACTACCTAGTTAAAATAAATACAAACTTACCTGTGAAATAAAAATAAAACCTAAGCTTAAACTAAATAAATCTAACATAACTAAAAATAAAAAACCTAACATTACTAAAAAATTAAAACTACAATTACAAAAAATAACAAACACTAAAATTACAAAAAAAAAACTACCATTACAAAAAATAACAAAGTTAAAAAAAAATAACGAAATTATTCAAAATAATAAAAATTATTTCTATTCTAATACCATGTTTAAAAAAAAAAACACCACAAAATAAATAAAAAAAAAACTAATTTATAATAAACTACCAAGGGCCCTTAAAAGGGCTTTTTGTAGGGCATTGCCCTAAAGTTAATAGCTCTTTTGCAAACAAATAAACACAACCACCCATAACATTACAACCCCCCCAAAACCACAAAATAAAAAAAACCTATTCTACTCATTACCCTGAAAAGGGCATTTGTATGGGCATTGCCTTTAAAAGAGCATGTAGTTCTTTTACTGCACTTAAAAGGGCATTCAGCACTTTTTCGGCCTATTAAAATATAAAAAGCCCTAATCTAAACCCCCCCAAAAAAAATACCTAACACTAAAATCGGTACTCACTGTTGCTGAAGTCCGGCGAAAGCTCTTCATCCCAGTGGCGAAGCATCTTCATCCAGGCGGCTCCATCTTCATCCATTGCGGGACCAGCATCTTCTTCATCCCTGCGGAGGCGGAGGGTCGATGCGCGGAGGCGGAGGTCCAGGCGGAGGTCCATTCAGCTCTCATTCCTATTGGCTGATTTGCATGTGGGCCTAATTGTATTTGAAAAATGCCAACCACACCCTCAGAACACTGACAGTAAGCCCCTCATTCATATCTGTGAGATACCAGAGAAAGCTTTGTTCTATCTAGCAAAAAAAAACTTTAGACAACAAAATAGTATTTAATATTTAACAATTATAAATAATTTCAGAAACACTATTTTTATGTTTAAATTGTTTTTATTGATTTTACAAATAAAAAACAAGACAGAAATCATTTGGAATGACTACAACAAAGGTCTTCGTGATTCAACAATAACAGGAAGAAACTGAATGGCCAATGCAGAGGGCCAGACCATCTTGAGAAGATATAATAATAAGACCAGATAACTATAAGTTCTTGTGTTCAAAAAAAAAAAAGGGGAATGAGAAGTAGGATGAGATGAAAGATGAAAAAGTAACAGATAAAAAATATAGAGTGTAGTTATACCCGTTGTTCTTGTGTATAATTCTAGTCAAGTAATCCGGAATTATGTCGGGTAAATACACGGAGAGTAAAGCATAAGACAGAAGGCTAGAAAGGATAGGACAAGGTTAGGTTAGGACATCCGCCCCCCCCCCCTCTGAGCAATGTATTTACTGTGTTCTGTGTGTCTGTGATATCTCAAGAGAAATAGCTATACAGCTAAGTTCCTGTTTAATGTCCAGTAGAACCAGACTTTCTCAAATTGTGTTTCTGTATCTAGGATGTGTGATGCAGACTCATACATACAATGGGTTAACAAGATCTTGTTCCTCACTTCCTTCCATGGGGGGGCCTTCGTTTTCCAGTATTTTGCAATACTCATTCTAGTCACCCTGCAGGTGATCTTAATGAAGGTGTTTATGTGTTTATTAAATCGAAGGAGGGGTTCGTGGAGGAGTGCTTGTGCTGGAGTGAGTTGGATTCTCTCCTCTAGGATCGTACCCAGAAGGGAGGATAGATGATCCCATGTGGGCTGGATTATATTGCAGTCCCACCACATATGGCGGTATGAACCAATTTCCCCACATCCTCTGTAACAGAGTCTATTGTTGGTGAGGGACATGTGTTGAGTTCTAATCGGGGTCAGGTACCATCTATATATAGTTTTAATAGTGTTTTCCCGTAAATTTGCGCTTAAAAGCCCCGAACAGGCTGAGTGAAATATTTCATCCCATGCCTCTTTATGTTTGTTGATACCTAGGTCAGCTTCCCATGTCATGGCTAATGTGGGTTTAGTAGCATTGTTTAGTGCTTGAATCTCTAGGTACAGTCTGGAAATCATCTTTTTGGGTCTATATGTCGATTGTATTAAGTTTTCTATGGCCGTGAGTGTGTTGGTTCTATTTGATTTTAGATATTGTTGAATAGCTGAATTAACCTGAAGATATTGGAACCATAAAAGTTTTAGTGGGGCTATTTGTTCCTGAATTTGTGTGAATGTCTTGGATTTACCCCCCCTCCAGCCAATCTGCTACCCTATACAGGCCTTTGTTTGCCCACTTATCCACTACGGTACGGACTTCGCTAGAAAGGAGGCATCTGAGTGGGTACATAATTGTTTGAGAAGGTAATATCTTCTGTTTAATAAAAGAGAAAGGTAGAAAGGTGCGCTAGGCCAAAATGATAACCACACACCCCCTTAAAAGACAAATCCCTGCAGATGTCTAAACAGAAGTAAAACGATAAAAAAGTAATAAGGGAGGCGCCTAAAGCTAAAGGTATCAACACTAAAATAAATTTAATAAAAACATATACATAAATATTGGTACATATATAAAGGGACGTCTCCCCAACCTTAAATAAAGCTGTAGATAAAGCTATATTCTAAACAGTCTAAAATGTTTGATAAGATCGATAAAATATCCACAGGTATAAAAACCATTAATATTCGGATGTGCCTATGTGGTTCGTTGTGATTAATACAAACGTTAATGTCTTTTCTCCATAGAACCGAAACAGTAGTAAGTGTTCCGTTAGTGAAAAATACCACCAAGCTGCCTTAAAGAGTAAAACCGTAGCTGCCAAATGTGAAGTCTAAAATAAAGTCAGTTCGAAATCCAAATCTCTCTTACTATGTAAGATGACTCTATGCCAAAACTATTAAGCCGTGTACTTTACCAGATGAAGATACGTCAGTGAAGATCTTTCCCCCTCGCACGGTCCTCACCTCGAGCGGGGCTGACTGCAACTTTTGGCGTCTGACATCACGGAAAGGTGTTCCAGCTATAGGAAGAGGCCGATTCCTGCGCTCCCTTCTATGTGCTATGATCACGGTCCTCTTTGATGAGCCCTGCACTTAGTGCTGGTAGCACGCAGGGGACTGGATAACTAGGGATATAGTAGATGTCCGAAACTGTATATCCAAACACAGAGACTTTGTTCCTTGTAGGAGAGAAATTGTACTTATAATATAACCCGGGTTATTATATGAGATTCCAAAGATAGAGTAGTTGTCAAAATAGGTGAATAACAACAACACTGCCAGCACATACGACGCGTTTCGCCCACCTGTGGGCTTTATCAAGATAGTGGTGGCAAGTGTGGGTGACCTTATTTAAAGGCATAGCTTTCAGTCTGATTGGTGGTGGTTTTAATTGGCAAATTGGCAAAATGGCTTAAGATGGTATTTGGCTTTGATGATAGTTTCTTTTTTAAGGTGGTATTTTTCTCTTCTTATCCTTAAAAGAAAATGGGCAGTCTTACTCAAAAAAGGTACTTTCGGTTGTGGACCTTAATTATTATATAACTATATTTCCAGATTATATCTCCAAAGAGAAAAATTAAAAGTATACAGTCAATGTTTTAATCGACAAAAGTGATACATAGATTACAAGTTGGAACACATAACTATTCATTATCCAAATGTATTCTACATAATATATGCACCCAAGAGTGTGTTAACAGATTAAGTGACTTAAATCCCATAGTAAAGTGCATAGTAGTGTTTACTTTTAAAAGTGAATCTAAAAAACTAAAAAACGTTCAGTGTTTTGATAGGATGACCCAAAAGATTCTTTTATCCTTCAAATAAAAAGGGGGAAAGATCTAACTCGGAGTTTAATCCTTTTGGGTATAAGGTGTCGTATTTGTAAATATATTCTGCTTCCCTTATGAGGAGGGTCTTTTCAATATTACCACCTCTCCATTGGTTATTTATTTTAAGAATACCCCAATATTTCAAATCCCCAGTGTTGCCCTGGTGAACTTCCTTAAAGTGCCTATATAAATGTGTGTCTACTTTTTCCTTTTCTATACAAAGAAGGTGTTCTCTTATTCTATCACGGAGACTCCTCTTGGTTTCTCCGAAATAGAATAAGTTGCATGTACACTTTAGTGCATATATAACATTTTTATGAGTGCATCTAATGATCCCCTTTATGGTAATATCTTCACCCAAACCATTAACTTTTAAACTTTTCAATTTCGAACTATGTGTGCATGCTTTACATGTGTAGCAGGGAAAAAAACCTGCTACACTTCTACCTTCCAAATCGAATTGTTTATTAACTCTTCTCTTCTTTCGTATTTTGCTAGGGGCCAAAATTGTTTTAAAATTTCTTGCTCTCTTAAAAATAAATGTCGGATTATCCGCCAATTGACTCCCTATGATGTTGTCCTCTTTTAATAAATGCCAGTTCTTCTTAATTATTTTTTTAATCAAGAAATGGTCTGCGTTATAGTCCGTTATAAAGGGAACATTAATTTTCTCTCCCGTGCTAATTTCATTTGTTTTATAGCTTAAAAGATCATCCCTATTTGTTGGTTGTGCTCTTTTTATTGCCCCTGTGATATTTTCCTCCTTATAACCCTTCACAGTGAATTTGTCTGCTAGAACCACTATCTGTCTTTCAAAGTCCTCAATACGTGAACAGTTTTTCCTTACACGTAAGCTTTGGCCGAAAGGAATATTGTCCTTCCATAGCTTCAGGTGGCAACTGTCAGCATGTAACAGACTGTTGCAATCCACCTCTTTGAAGTGGGTTTGTGTCTCTAACTTTTGATTTATTACCATGATTTCTAGGTCTAAAAACACCACTCGTTCCCTACTATAATTACTCACAAACTTAAGACCATTAATATTGTTATTCATCTCTTCAAAGAGTTTTAACAATTCTTGCTCAGGACCCTTCCATATAATAAAAAGGTCATCTATATAACGCTTATAGAGTACGAGGCTTGCACCGAGATCTCTGCTGTTAAAGAATTCCTCTTCCCAAACACCCATAAAGAGGTTGGCATAACTCGGTGCAAACCTCGTACCCATCGCGGTCCCTTCTATCTGCAGGAAGAATTAATTATCAAAAGAAAAGTAATTATGCTCCAATATGTACTTTATATTGTTTAGGATAAATTTCCTTTGTTCTTCCTTCATGTTGGAATCTTGTTCTAGATAGTGTCTAACAGCTTGTATGCCTTGTTCGTGCTTGATTATAGTATATAATGACGACACATCACATGTCGCCATTATCATGTCATTACTCCATTCTATCAATTTTAAACAATTTAGCACTTGGGTGGAGTCTTTGAGATATGAATCCAATTTGGACACATAAGGCTGGAGGAATTTGTCAATATATTGGGATACATTTGCTGTTATGGAATTAATCCCAGACACTATCGGTCTTCCCGGGGGGGTCTATTAGACACTTATGGACCTTCGTAAAAAGTAAAAAATAGGGATTCTTAGGTGGTCCGATGTTAAATATGAAAACTCTTTATCATTCAAGATACCTTTTTTATTACCTTCTATTAATATTTTATCAAGAATTGTTTTATATCTTTTAGTTGGGTCACTGGTTAACACTCTATATGTCTTTACATCGTTGAGGAGTCTATAGGCTTCTGCCATATACTTCGTGGTATCCATTACCACTACCCCTCCACCATTGTCCGCTGGCTTTATGGTAATTTGGTTATTGGTTTGTAACTCACTCAAAATCTCTCTTTCTTTTTTGCTTATGTTCTGTTTCTTTAATTTAGGGAGATTACATTTCCTAATCTCATTGGTTACTATCTTTTCAAATGTTTCCAAAAAATTGCCTTTTTTAGATTACAGCCCTCCAAGAGAGGGCACATCAAAAGACACCCCAAGACACAATCCAGATCAATCTCAAAGAAGAAAAAGAGGGCTCGAGGGAAGAGAGGAGGAGGAACACATAAATGTAGCCAAAAGGGTGAGATAGTTGGTAATGAAAGGAAAGGGATCTTTAATTTGAGCCAATTTAAATTTAACAACGAACAAGAGAAACTTTTGAATTTGGGATTATCCTATGCCCCTACGTTAAGGATGAACAAATTCCACACTCATATTCACATAAAGAAGTTTGTTAGAAATTTGACCATCAAAAGATTCTTTATGAAAACCCCTTTAGAAAAACAGGCAACTAGTGATCATGATGTAAGAGACAATTTTCAACATACTAATCTGAAATTAAAGTAAAAATTTAACCCCACCTTTGCCAAAGGCAATTTTTTGGAAACATTTGAAAAGATAGTAACCAATGAGATTAGGAAATGTAATCTCCCTAAATTAAAGAAACAGAACATAAGCAAAAAAGAAAGAGAGAGTGAGTTACAAACCAATAACCAAATTACCATAAAGCCAGCGGACAAGGGTGGAGGGGTAGTGGTAATGGATACCACAAAGTATATGGCAGAAGCCTATAGACTCCTCAACGATGTAAAGACATATAGAGTGTTAACCAGTGACCCAACTAAAAGATATAAAACAATTCTTGATAAAATATTAATAGAAGGTAATAAAAAAGGTATCTTGAATGATAAAGAGTTTTCATATTTAACATCGGACCACCCAAGAATCCCTGTTTTTTACTTATTACCGAAGGTCCATAAGTGTCTAATAGACCCCCTGGGAAGACCGATAGTGTCTGGGATTAATTCCATAACAGCAAATGTATCCCAATATATCGACAAATTCCTCCAGCCTTATGTGTCCAAATTGGATTCATATCTCAAAGACTCCACCCAAGTGCTAAATTGTTTAAAATTGATAGAATGGAGTAATGACATGATAATGGCGACATGTGATGTGTCGTCATTATATACTATAATCAAGCACGAACAAGGCATACAAGCTGTTAGACACTATCTAGAACAAGATTCCAACATGAAGGAAGAACAAAGGAAATTTATCCTAAACAATATAAAGTACATATTGGAGCATAATTACTTTTCTTTTGATAATAAATTCTTCCTGCAGATAGAAGGGACCGCGATGGGTACGAGGTTTGCACCGAGTTATGCCAACCTCTTTATGGGTGTTTGGGAAGAGGAATTCTTTAACAGCAGAGATCTCGGTGCAAGCCTCGTACTCTATAAGCGTTATATAGATGATCTTTTTATTATATGGAAGGGTCCTGAGCAAGAATTGTTAAAACTCTTTGAAGAGATGAATAACAATATTAATGGTCTTAAGTTTGTGAGTAATTATAGTAGGGAACGAGTGGTGTTTTTAGACCTAGAAATCATGGTAATAAATCAAAAGTTAGAGACACAAACCCACTTCAAAGAGGTGGATTGCAACAGTCTGTTACATGCTGACAGTTGCCACCTGAAGCTATGGAAGGACAATATTCCTTTCGGCCAAAGCTTACGTGTAAGGAAAAACTGTTCACGTATTGAGGACTTTGAAAGACAGATAGTGGTTCTAGCAGACAAATTCACTGTGAAGGGTTATAAGGAGGAAAATATCACAGGGGCAATAAAAAGAGCACAAACAACAAATAGGGATGATCTTTTAAGCTATAAAACAAATGAAATTAGCACGGGAGAGAAAATTAATGTTCCCTTTATAACGGACTATAACGCAGACCATTTCTTGATTAAAAAAATCATTAAGAAGAACTGGCATTTATTAAAAGAGGACAACATCATAGGGAGTCAATTGGCGGATAATCCGACATTTATTTTTAAGAGAGCAAGAAATTTTAAAACAATTTTGGCCCCTAGCGAAATACGAAAGAAGAGAAGAGTTAATAAACAATTCGATTTGGAAGGTAGAAGTGTAGCAGGTTTTTTTCCCTGCTACACATGTAAAGCATGCACACATAGTTCGAAATTGAAAAGTTTAAAAGTTAATGGTTTGGGTGAAGATATTACCATAAAGGGGATCATTAGATGCACTCATAAAAATGTTATATATGCACTAAAGTGTACATGCAACTTATTCTATTTCGGAGAAACCAAGAGGAGTCTCCGTGATAGAATAAGAGAACACCTTCTTTGTATAGAAAAGGAAAAAGTAGACACACATTTATATAGGCACTTTAAGGAAGTTCACCAGGGCAACACTGGGGATTTGAAATATTGTGGTATTCTTAAAATAAATAACCAATGGAGAGGTGGTAATATTGAAAAGACCCTCCTCATAAGGGAAGCAGAATATATTTACAAATACGACACCTTATACCCAAAAGGATTAAACTCTGAGTTAGATCTTTCCCCCTTTTTATTTGAAGGATAAAGAATCTTTTGGGTCATCCTATCAAAACACTGAACGTTTTTTAGTTTTTTAGATTCATTTTTAAAAGTAAACACTACTATGCACTTTACTATGGGATTTAAGTCACTTAATCTGTTAACACACTCTTGGGTGCATATATTATGTAGAATACATTTGGAGATAATGAATAGTTATGTGTTCCAACTTGTAATCTATGTATCACTTTTGTCGATTAAAACATTGACTGTATAACTTTTAATTTTTCTCTTTGGAGATATAATCTGGAAATATAGTTATATAATAATTAAGGTCCACAACCGAAAGTACCTTTTTTGAGTAAGACTGCCCATTTTCTTTTAAGGATAAGAAGAGAAAAATACCACCTTAAAAAAGAAACTATCATCAAAGCCAAATACCATCTTAAGCCATTTTGCCAATTTGCCAATTAAAACCACCACCAATCAGACTGAAAGCTATGCCTTTAAATAAGGTCACCCACACTTGCCACCACTATCTTGATAAAGCCCACAGGTGGGCGAAACGCGTCGTATGTGCTGGCAGTGTTGTTGTTATTCACCTATTTTGACAACTACTCTATCTTTGGAATCTCATATAATAACCCGGGTTATATTATAAGAACAATTTCTCTCCTACAAGGAACAAAGTCTCTGTGTTTGGATATACAGTTTCGGACATCTACTATATCCCTAGTTATCCAGTCCCCTGCATGCTACCAGCACTAAGTGCAGGGCTCATCAAAGAGGACCGTGATCATAGCGCATAGAAGGGAGCGCAGGAATCTGCCTCTTCCTATAGCGGAACACCTTTCCGTGACGTCAGACCGGTCAAAAGTTGCAGTCAGCCCCGCTCGAGGTGAGGGACCGGGCGAGGGGGAAAGATCTTCACTGACGTATCTTCATCTGGTAAAAGTACACGGCTTAATAGTTTTGGCATAGAGTCATCTTACATAGTAAGAGATATTTGGATTTCGAACTGACTTTATTTTAGACTTCACAATTTGGCAGCTATGGTTTTTACTCTTTAAGGCAGCTTGGTGGTATTTTTCACTAATGGAACACTTACTAACTGTTTCGGTTCTATGGAGAAAAGACATTAACGTTTGTATTAATCACAACGAACCACATAGGCACATCCGAATATTAATGGTTTTTATACCGTGTGGATGATTTTATCGATCTTATCAAACATTTTAGACTGTTTAGAATATAGCTTGATTTATCAGCGTTATTTATGGTTGGGGAGACGTCCCTTTATATTGTACCAATATTTATGTATATGTTTTTATTAAATTTATTTTAGTGTTGATACCTTTAGCTTTAGGCACCTCCCTTATTACTTTTTTATCAAATATCTTCTGTTGTTTTGTTAGTAGAGACCATAGGTGTTTAGTGTGATCCAGTATGTGTGAGCGATTTCTGTTGGTGGTGTGTCCGGGGTGAGGTTTTTGCCATAGAATGTCATCTGCATGAGTGGATTCCCCTAGATCTGCCTCCAATTTGGTCCAGAGGACCAGTTTCTCACTGATTCCTAAGAGTAGTGTTTGTGCTAGCCTTGAAGCTCTATAATATTCTAATAAGTTGGGGGCTCCTATGCCTCCTAGTGTCCTGTGTTTTGTAATTAATGAGGTTGGGATCCTGGCTGTTTTCTTCCCTCTAATGAACGCAATTAGTTCCGCTTGTAACTTTTTTAAATCTAGTATCGGGACCTCTATGGGAAGTGTCCTGAAAAGATATAGAAGGCGGGGTAAAACAGTCATCTTAATTGTCGCCAGTCTGCCCATCCACGAGAAATTGTATGTCTTCCACTTATTCAGATTTTTCCTAATACTTCTATATATGACGTCATAATTATATTTATATAATTGGTTGATTTGGGGAGTCAGATGGATTCCCAGATATTTGAGGGAGTGAGTAGTCCAAGCTAGGTCGAAGTTGGATTCTATTAATTTTTTGGTGTGTTGTGGGAGACCTAGCGACATCGCTTCACATTTATCAAGGTTAACTTTGTAACCTGAGATCTGGGAGAATTCCTCTAGGGTTTTGTATAGGTTAGGTAGGGAGATGAGAGGTCTAGTTAGTGTAACTAAAATATCGTCTGCGAAGAGTGTTAATTTATATTCTTGGTCTTTAATCGTGATTCCTGAGATATCCATGGTCTGTCTAATTTTGGCTGCTAGGGGCTCTATGCAGAGTGCGAAAATGAGGGGAGACAGGGGGCACCCCTGTCTAGTACCATTTAATATGGGGAATGAGTTAGATTTATAACCTGATATGGAGACCTGAGCTGAGGGGGTTGAGTAAATCATATTTATTGCTTTGATAAATGCACCTCCGAATCCCATTCAGAGTAAGACTGCTTTCATGTAGTCCCAATCTACTCTGTCGAATGCCTTCTCCGCGTCCAACGATAGGAGCAGAGAAGGCACCCGTTTCACTCCCACATAATCTATAATGTCCAAAAGCTGACGTACATTGTCAGGGGCCTCCCTATCTTTGACAAACCCCACTTGGTCTAAATGGATTAACTTTGGTAATATGACTTTCAACCGGTTAGCCAGGATTTTAGTAAAGATCTTTAGATCTTGATTGATAAGTGAAATAGGTCGGTAACTAGAGCAAAGCTTATGATTTTTCCCAGGTTTCGGTATTACCACTATTCTGGCTTGCAAAAGGTCGTCTGGCATGGTATGGCCTTCTAGTATATAATTGCAGAAATCAGTGAGGTGTGGTACTAGTAATCCTTTGAAGGTTTTATAGTATTCACTGGCGAAACCGTCTGGCCCTGCGGCTTTCCCTGATTTGAGGTCTCTTATTACGCCTAAAACTTCCTCTCTAGTCACCGGGGAATTTAAGCTATCTAAATCTTCTTTTGAAAGGGAATTTAGCTCTGTTTCCTCCAAGAAGTTTGCGGTCTTTAAGGCTACTAATTGTGTGTGTGATACCTTGTTTCCGTCATAAAGTTTCCCATAGAAGTCTGCAAAGGTCTCCGCTATGTGTTGAGGATGAGATACCGAAACGCCAGTCGGGAGTAATATGGACATAATGGTAGAAGCTTTGCATCGTTCTCTTAATTTATGAGCTAAGAACCTATCCGGTTTATTGGCATATATGTAGTATTGTGTGTCAAGCTTCTGAATTGCTCTAGTGGAGAATTCTTTTAGAAGATTAGCTAAATGGGATCTTTTGGTTTCTAGGGAGGCTAATATGTCCTTGCTTTGAGTGAGTCTGTGTCCGGTTTCTAGATCTTTAATTTCATTGTGGAGTTGTGAGAGTAATGTTCTATGTTTTTTGTTTCGTATTGCCTTTTCTCGGATGAGAAGACCCCTGAGGTATGTTTTGTGGGCTGCCCAGGGGGAGATAGGATTAGTCGTGGACCCTTTATTTATGTCCCAGAATTCCTTTAGTGAGTTGCTAAGTTTTTCTTTAAGTAGGGGGTCCTTTAACTGTGTGGGGTCATATGTCCATGCCCGGGTTCTGCCCGTGTCAACAAATCCATCCAGGTGCAGCATCAGCACAGAATGGTCAGACCATACACAAGGGTGGATTGTCGACCTGTTATAGAGGGGTTGTAAAACTTGGCTAGTGTAGATATAATCTATTCTGGTGTATTGTTTGTGTGCTGAGGAGTAGAATGTAGTATCTGATGTCTGTTTATATAGTGTGGACCAGGAGTCTAGTAGTGCATGTGAGGTCAAGTGGTCTTGTATGACATTAACTAGTCTGTTGTGTCGGAACTGTTTGGGTGATAATTTGGTATTTGTATCTGAATGTTTGGTCATGGTGATATTAAAGTCTCCTGCTAATATTATTTTGTGTTGAGACCAGTTAGTAATCAGGTTGGATATGGTCTGGAAAAAGACATGTTGGTTGTCATTGGGGGCATAAACATTACATAGGATGACATCTGACTCCTGTAATCGACCCTTAACAATAACATATCTCCCCTCTTTGTCCGCTATAGTGGATTCGTGTTCAAACGATAGGTTAGAGTGAATCAGGATTGAAACTCCTCTTTTTTTGGAGTCTGTGGTTGCATGATAGTGCTGGGTGAAATGCTTAGCCCAGTATTTTGGAATAATGTTTTGAGTGAAATGTGTTTCTTGGAGGAATATGAGGTTAGCTCCTAGATGTAGATATTGGGACATAGCTGTACGTCTTTTTACATTAGTGTTTAACCCTCTCACATTGTGTGATATGAGGTGTATTCAGGGGGTCATCTTAATGCTGTGTTAGGTATGTTTGATGGAATATGTTCGTGTATAAATATCTGCAATACATACATTTCCGGCGAGATCACACAGTCGGAGTGGTGAACATAAGTTCTCTTGTGTAATGTGAGGAGGAGAGCAGCCCAGATGCCCTTAGAGAGAGGAAGAGGAGAAAAGGGCAAATTCAAGGAATAATAAAGAAAACAATAGAACAAACACATAGACATTAACTGTGGACCCAATCTGTGGGGTCCTTATGCAAAACATAACTAAACATTCCTAGCCTGAGTTTAAAGCTGCTAGTATATTAAACTACTTCTATTTTAAAAGTCAGCAATGAGTAAACTTATTAAGCTTTATTAGGTAGAGTCATTAAAGTCTCAAATCCGACATCTCTGTATCAGATCATGGCTCTAACTGTAAAGTTTTTCCCCGGGGTCCATTGCTGGTAACTCCTAGGGGAAGGAATCTTGATATAAATCTTGCCACCATGGCATACAGGCTCCTGAAAGTTCCAATGAGGTCTTGTATCAGGCTCTTGTTGTTTTGTGGGGCTTTGCCCGAAATATTAGATGGTGCAGAGTGAAAAAAAAAATAGGTGAGGAGGGTGAAAGGTTCTTGGTTTTGTGTTATTTCTTGGATCCTTTCCGGTTTACTTTTGACCATTTGGAGTCCCGGGCTGGTATATTTGTTTTGGGTGATTGGGTTTTCTGAGGGCATGAGGGGTGCTTCCAGTCCTAGCAGCTTGCATGTTGGAGTGATCTCTTCAAGGCTCAGCGTAATCGTGATGGTCTTATTATCTTTAAGGATGTACAAAGCAAAGGGAAAGCCCCATTAGTTATCTAACTTGGTGCTTCCTGAGAAGGGTGGTCAATGGACCGCAGGGTGCTTCTTCTTTGAGAGTGTGCAGGAGGCTGAGGTCTTGAAAAAATTGTATGATGTTACCCTTGAAATGTATATGTAGGTTTGTTTCTTGATGCTTGGGAGTATTTTTTCTTTGTCCTGAAAGAAATGAGAATTTAATAATAACATCTCTGGGAGGCGCATCACCGTTTGTTTTGCGGCGTAAGGGCTCTGTGAGTGCGTTCTAGGTCATAGTCGGAAGTCTTCAGAGTCACCTGGTGATATTGTGGAATAGTTGTTGTAGGTAGGTATGCAGCTCTGAATTAGATATGGTTTCTGGGACTGAGCTCTTACCCCTTTAGTCCTGATATTGTTTCTGCTGGAGATCTATATTCCAAATCGTCTACCTTATCTTGCAGATCTTGTAATGGGATTGTTTGCTGTGCTTTGGATAGTGTGAGGAAGTTGATGCTAGTTCTTCTGAGACCATGTCCTCTATTTTCCTCAAGTGTGTCAAGGTCTCCCACCCAGATTCAGCAATATCTGAGCGAATATCAGTCAGGCTGGAAGTATACAGCAATGTGCATAGAGTCCAGTTTTCCCAAATTTTTCAAAATTGCTTGTAATAGCTTGCTTAGAAACCAGGTCTTTTAAATCAGCGTTTAGTTACTGGGATTTTGTGTGGCCCCCTCTTCCTGAGGGTTAGATTCAGGGTCCCCTGTTGCCTCCAATGTTTGCTGCTCTGGGTTTTTACTGAGTCTAGAGATTTAAAAAAAGTACTCACTGCAGTGGGGCTTATGTGGTTTTTCTCCCTTAGGCCGGCTTTCTGGCTGACATACTAGCCAAGGTAGAGTTATAAATGAGTAACCAGGTTTCTAGTGCTTAAGCTTTCCAAAAAATTGCAAAGGGATTAGTTATTTGCAGGATATCGTGTAGCAGAATAGAATTCGACAAAGCAAGTATTGTTAAAGATATGCAGAGTCCTCGGTGTGTATGAGGCCTGTAATAACATGGCAATCTGTAGTGGTTATTTTAACTCTGTTCTGGTTCTGCACCTCTATGAATGCAGAGACAGGAGGGAGAAAAAGCAGTGCTGCTAGTCTGCAGGCGATTTATTTTTTCAGGGGATCATGTGTGTTCTGTATTGTTCGGCTGCTCTTTATAGAGGTTAATATCCTGTTCCACCTGTGTTGCTGTGTGTCCTTTTGTCTATCGGACTTTTATAAGGCCTCTATTTCACCCCTGCATCTCTCTTAGCAAATGTTATAGCACCGAGTAATCCGAGAAAAATCCTCTATCATTCACCTCATCTCCCCCTCCACACCTTAATGGGTATATTTTGCAGTGTACATACGTGATATCTTCCCCTGTAGCGTCAGTAGAAAAGCTGCGTTTATAAAGTGTCAGTCTCAATCCAGTCCCTCTGCACGCCATTGCATATCAGGCACGTGTATCTATGACCCTTCAAAGTATATCCCGGGGCCTCTGGTATCTCTTACACTGTGAGCACTTTTAGCTTTTACTTAATGTGTCCGCTGGCCTCGGCTTACCTCATGGGTCTTATGTAAACCGGATTGAAATAAATGACCATCTCTTTCTGTGTTTTCCGGTGTGACTTACAGTCTGGGTCTGGGCACTGAAGTTGCCTCCGTTATGAGACCTGTATCTCTGTGATGCTCTTTCGCCGGTCCTGTGCGCCACAAATTTTTCGGCGCGAAAATCCAGCTCAGCTAGTAAAAGTGAATTTTATCTCCAGGCTTGGATTAAAAGAGCTCAATCCATTTGTCCTTGGGTCCCCTCGCTCCTATTTATGCTGAATGGGTATTTTTCTAGCGGTTCCCCTTGTTTTCACGCTAACTTTTGTATTGTGCAGCAGGGAGCTCAGAGATTATGCTGCCATCTCTAAGCTCAGTCAGGCTCCGCCCTCCCAGAAACACTATTTTTAAAGGGACAATTTACACTAGATTTATGTTTACTGTTGATTGATCGTTTGATATCCTTCAAGCCTCCTTCACCCTGTTTCTACCTAATCAGTATGAACAATATACTTTTTTTTTCAATAGTTTTTCTTATGCTAAATTTCTGATTTGTTAAATGTATCTATCTCCTGATTTATCTTTTACTTGTGAGCCAACTACAATCAACATTTTTCTAAGTCAAATTCTATTTCTTTATTGTCAGCATTACTTCTTCATTTGTATGTCTTCTGCTCTTTCTGTTTTGTTTAACACAAATTTGTGAAAGGCAGACAATGTTAATGATGTTCTGTCAATAACTCTCGCTTCCCATCTTGATGGGAATCATTCATTCCTGTTAAATTCACATCAAGTTTTCTTTTACCTGCCTTAGAGGCACAATCTGGAAAGGATTTTTTCAGTTATCAAAAATACCTCTTTACCAGAAAAAAATAAAGAGGGGGGATTAGTTTACACTATTGATAACTGCCTAAGGATAGTGCACAATGTTTCCATGTTAATCAGTGTTGTTCTCAGAAAGGTCATTTATATGTGAAAACAGGGATGAAGCATCTCCAATGCTACAGGATATTTTTTCTCTGTGAAGGGGCATAGTGTGCTAAAAGAGTATGCACCCTGAGTGGCACACTATAATAAAATGAACAGGCACGGAAGTTTTTCCAGCTTTTGTTCTGTCTCAGCTGAGTGCATCTCTCTCTCTCTTTTTATTTATGCAAATTGCTCTTGGGTCTCCTTAAGAGTAAAAGGGGAAACAAGACGTGGACTCCTTGCACACATGCCCTTAGAGAGATGCGACTGCACCTCACTGACGAGGCCCACAGAAGGCCGAAACGATCGTCTGGGGTTGTTGTTTCTCTTGTTCAGAGAAGAATTGCCTGGTATTTCGGTAAACCGGACTGTCATTGGGCAGGGTCAGACTGATATGCTACAGGATATTTTTTCTCTGTGAAGGGGCATAGTGTGCTAAAAGAGTATGCACCCTGAGTGGCACACTATAATAAAATGAACAGCACGGAAGTTTTTCCAGCTTTTGTTCTGTCTCAGCTGAGTGCATCTCTCTCTCTCTCTCTTTTTATTTATGCATCTCCAATGCTAACATATATATATATCTAAAGTATCTATTATTTATTTATAAAATGTTTTATCAGGAAAAAATTCATTGCGATTTCCCCATTTTCAAGTATGTTCTAATGTCTCATGAACGAGCATAGTGAAGAAGTAGGAAGATTGTTGTTTAACCCATGTGTCGTGCCGCCCTGCTCTAGCCATTGCTAGGGACATGGCACCTGCTGTTCTGCTCGTTGCATAGGGGCTAGTCAGCTCCTCTCTGCGGGCGGCGGTGACATCATCGCTGCATGCTTTCCCTGTTCTGAAACCAGTCGGCTCTCCTATGGCGTGAACCCTGCGCCTAAGTAACTCACTTGCTACCTATCACTGCCCAAGTATAGGTGTTACTTACTGTTCTCCTTGGTGTCTTTATTCTTATGATGGACTGTTATATTGTTGATGACCCTTGCTTGTCTGACCACTCTGCCTGTTTACCCCTTAATTGCTGGAATGATATACTGCTGCTGAACTTTGCTTGTCTGACCACTCTGCCTGTTTACCCCTTAACTGCTGGATTGATATACTGCTGCTGAACTTTGCTTGTCTGACCACTCTGCCTGTTTACCCCTTAACTGCTGGATTGATATACTGCTGCTGAACTCTGCTTTTCTGACCACTCTGCCTGTTTAACCCCTTTTGCTCTGGATTGCCTTACTGTTGCCAAACCCTGCCTGCCTGACCGTCCTAGTGGTTTACCTATGGACTGCCTTACTGTTGCCAAACCCTGCCTGCCTGATCATACTAGTGGTTTCCTCTGTACTGCCTTGCTGTTGCCAGGTCCTGCCTATCTGACCTTTTTGGTGGTTTGACCCTGAACTGCCTTTCTCTGATTTCTTGCCTTTTGCCGCCAAGGACTGTCCTGCCTGTGTTGAGTGCCGCTTACCTCATCTTACAAACCTTCTCTGCTCTGTAATATTCCCTATCTTTCCGGCTCGATGCCGGGATAGCAAGAGTACTGGCCGAGTTCGATCTGATAGCGGAGTATCCCACAAGCATTACAGCATGCGCTTAGGACTTGTGTGACGTTGTAATGGATGGGCTGACCCCCCCCGGGGGGGAAACAATCATTGGAGGATCAAATATAGCTAGAGTGTCAATCAAGTATAACAAAATCGTGGGCGGAGGAAAATTTATTCGGCTTCTTATAAGGTAATAAACTTATTTTTGTAATCACATCTGTAAAAAACAATGAATGAAACTGGGACTAATTTTAAATAAACGAATATGGCGTTAACGAGTGTGGTTATCTTTACTTTACCTTTAAGTTATAGGGGGAGTGGGGAGTATATATATTTATATATAAATATATACTATATATACAGGGAGTGCAGAATTATTAGGCAAGTTGTATTTTTGAGGATTAATTTTATTATTGAACAACAACCATGTTCTCAATGAACCCAAAAAACTCATTAATATCAAAGCTGAATAGTTTTGGAAGTAGTTTTTAGTTTGTTTTTAGTTATAGCTATTTTAGGGGGATATCTGTGTGTGCAGGTGACTATTACTGTGCATAATTATTAGGCAACTTAACAAAAAACAAATATATACCCATTTCAATTATTTATTTTTACCAGTGAAACCAATATAACATCTCAACATTCACAAATATACATTTCTGACATTCAAAAACAAAACAAAAACAAATCAGTGACCAATATAGCCACCTTTCTTTGCAAGGACACTCAAAAGCCTGCCATCCATGGATTCTGTCAGTGTTTTGATCTGTTCACCATCAACATTGCGTGCAGCAGCAACCACAGCCTCCCAGACACTGTTCAGAGAGGTGTACTGTTTTCCCTCCTTGTAAATCTCACATTTGATGATGGACCACAGGTTCTCAATGGGGTTCAGATCAGGTGAACAAGGAGGCCATGTCATTAGATTTTCTTCTTTTATACCTTTTCTTGCCAGCCACGCTGTGGAGTAATTGGACGCTGTAACATACTCTGTTCCTTTAACAGCCGTTCCTCCTAGCCTCCTTTTCACTCACCTTCCCCCTTATAAGGCACACCCACATAACCTTCATTGCTTGGTATTGAAGGTAATACTGCTCTGTAAAGCCTCTCTGAATCTAAGCAGAATCTTGGTTAAGCATATCCAGTATCTTCACGAAGACGCTGCTCCGCTCTCACTTCCAGCTGATCGGCGGTGACGTCACCTCAGCTGCTGCCTGACACTTCCGTGTACGCCAGATACACGCTACCTGCCACAGATCTATCAGCTGCTTTGTCAAGGTACCATCCAAACTTGCCTTATTAATCTTACCTGTCATGAACACTTGCACTCATATCCTTTGCCAACGCTTGGTAAGGTTTATAATTCAAAATTCAGACAATCTTATAATTTTTCATTTTTTATGCGCAATGTATTTTTTCTCTTGCTAGCAATCTTGAGAGTCATATTCATTCTTACTGTTCTAATATGTTCATGTGTGGATAACATTAGCAACAAGACAATGTTAATGTGTTTGCATAGAACTATAATATATTTTCCCAACATTCAAGCAGTATAGAGTTAAGTCTGCCTCTAGACTGCTAGAAATTGGAAACACACCTATTTTTAATTGCTAGCAACCTAGTTGCTAATCAATGAGCAGAAAAGTAACATCTTTATTTTTGTGGAATTATTACAGAATACCAAGCCTGAAAAAATTTAAGGGGTATAATGGATCCTGTGGAACTCTCTAATTATGTTGCGACACTTGGACAAAAGGTGGATCAGCTGAATCTGGGCTTAAGAGAACTACAGGTGGAAAACCAAACTTTAAGGAACATAATTAAAGAAGGGATTAGTTCCAATCCACCTCACAGTGACTCACACCCAGAACCACCTGTATGCCCCCGAGATAAGTTTAGCGGTGATAGGAAACATTTTAGGCAGTTTATTAATGCTTGTACTTTATTTATCACCCTAAAACCAAAAACCTTCCCCACAGATAAAATTAAAGTTTTAACTATAATATCCTATTTGAGGGGAGAACCCAGAGCATGGGCAGATTCACTATATGAACAAAACAATCCTATATTAAATTCATTAGATAACTTCATCACTGCCCTGTCATCTCTTTATGAAGACCCCCACAGACAACACACAGCAGAAAATAAACTCAGAAATTTAAAACAAAACAAAAAACCTGTTGAGGATTACATATCTGAGTTCAAGATCTGGCAAATAGATTCAGGTTGGAATCAAGTCTCACTTAGGAGCCAATTTAGGCTAGGCTTATCAGAAGCCATTAAAGATGAATTTGCCAGACTTGACCTGCCAGATGAACTAGATGCTCTAATGCAGCTTAGTATCAAAATTGATCATAGAATAAGAGAAAGAAAACAGGAGAAGTATTCCCATGACACAAATACCAGATACTCAGATATGAACACAACATCACAGCATGTAAAAGTCACAGATGAACCCATGGATATAGCAACTATCAGGGGACCGTTGACCTCCGAAGAAAAAAACAGACGTAAAGCAAATCACCTTTGCATGTACTGTGCCTCCAATGAACATGAGGTTTCCGCTTGTCCACTACTTAAAAGAACAAAGAGGGGTAAGATAAAAAACATTGAGGTTACCATATCACTATCTAACTCACAAGTAACCAACTGTTTAATTCCCATTTCTCTGCAGTGGGACCACCACCGCCACCGCTGTGAAGCTGTGATCGATTCTGGGGCATACTCCTCTTATATTGATTTAGCACTTGTAAAATTAAATAAAATTCCACTGATTAAAAAAATTAAACCTGTCATGGTGCGTCTTATTGATGGACAACAATTGGTCTCCGGTCCCATCACACACCAAACAGTACCACTGTTAATGACAACACACAATCAACATCATGAATACATCACATTTGATGTGCTTCCCTCACCCATTTTCTCTATTGTCTTGGGTTTGCAATGGTTAAGGGTACATCAACCAACTATTTGTTGGGTAGAAAACAAGGTAAACTTTACATCTACCTATTGTAAAACCACCTGTTTTCCACATACTCCACTCTTAGCAGTAACAGAATCTAAGATACCCCCAGAATACTTAGATTTTGAACAGGTTTTTAGTAAAAAGGAGGCAGAAAGCCTACCTCCGCACAGACCTTACGATTGTCCGATAGATTTAATACCCAGGTCTGATATTCCTTACGGCCACATATTCCCACTATCTGAAGCTGAACTAGTAGATCTTAAAAAATACATTACTGAGAACCTTCAAAAAGGGTTTATAAGACCCTCCACCTCACCTGCAGGAGCAGGGATATTTTTTGTAAGAAACAAGGATCAAACCCTACGCCCCATCGTGGATTACAGGGAGTTGAACAAGAGAACCATAAAAAATAGGTATCCCCTCCCCCTCATCCCAGAGCTTATTGAAAGGTTAAAAGGCGCTACCATCTTTACTAAACTGGACTTGAGGGGAGCATACAATCTCATACGCATAAGACCTGGTGATGAATGGCTCACCGCGTTCAGAACCCGCTATGGATTGTATGAATATACGGTCATGCCGTTTGGGCTATGTAATGCCCCCGCAACCTTTCAAAGGTTCATAAACGACATATTCAGAGATTTACTAGACACTTCAATGGTTATTTATTTGGATGATATTCTTATTTATTCATCTAATATTCAAGAACACATAAAACAAGTCAGAGCCGTCCTCTCCAGGCTACAGGCTCACCACTTATATGTTAAACTGGAAAAATGTATTTTCCACACACAAGATATCACATTTTTGGGATATCACATAACTCCTAATGGCGTGTCCATGGAAACTGACAAAGTCTTATCCATATTGAATTGGCCCATACCTAAAACAAAAAGAGATGTACAGAAATTCCTTGGTTTTTCAAATTTTTATCGAAAATTTATAAAGAATTTCGCTAATATTGCTAAACCCCTCACAAAATTAACAAAAAGCAAAAAACCATTTCTCTGGACTAATGAGACTAATCTAGTGTTCCAATTTATTAATAAATGTTTTACAACAGCTCCTATACTCATTTATCCAAACCCAGAACTTCCATTTGTATTGGAGGTGGATGCCTCTCATTATGCAATAGGTGCAATCCTCTCCCAGCGACCAACACCACAAGAACCATTACACCCTATTGCTTACTACTCTCGTGTTCTAACTGTCTCCGAACTTAACTATCATATAGGAGAAAAAGAGTTATTGGCAATGAAATCTGCTCTAGAACACTGGAGACACCTTCTAGAAAGTACTGAAGTTCCAATACAGATTTATACCAACCACAGGAACCTCCAGTACTTGAAGACCCACCGCACTTTAACTGCCAGACAAGTTAGATGGAGTCTATTTTTCTCGAGATTCCACTATAACATAATCTACAGGCCAGCCTCTAAGAATATCAAAGCTGATATCCTTTCCAGACTCCCAGAAAAAACAAATATTTCAAACCAATACGGAACTATAATCCCAGAAAACTGTTTCCAAGAAAACCTAGGCTTGGCCTTTAACGATGACTCTCGTGTCAAGACGGAACAACTAAAGGATTCATCAGTTCCAAAGACATTGCTAACCAAAGGAACTGATGGACTCTTCTACAAATTCGAAAAACTCTATATACCACCTTCCCTCAGATTGGAAATTCTTAAAAGTATGCATGACTCACAATTAACAGGACACCCTGGAGTTCAAAGGACCATAGAACTCACTAAAAGGTCCTACTGGTGGCCAAACATGATTTCTGAAATTAGAAATTATGTACAGACATGTGAGATTTGTACAACTTGTAAACATGAAAAAAGTAAACCAGTTGGTTACCTACTATCCCTTCCAATTCCTGAAAAGCCTTGGACACATATAGCGGCTGACTTTATTGTTGAACTGCCAAAATCCAACAATAACAACACCATATTGGTTGTTGTAGACCTTTTCTCTAAAATGTCTCATTTTATTCCGTTCCACAAATTGCCCACCTCCATGAAGACTGCAACCCTTTTGATCAACAATGTAATAACATTACATGGACTCCATCTTTCCATAACCACTGACAGAGGTAGCCAATTTACTTCCCGGTTATGGAGAGATCTTTGTGCCTCCCTAGGCATTCAAAGGCATTTGAGCACGGCTTACCATCCTCAAACGAATGGGCAATCTGAGAGGACTAACCAGTGGCTAGAAGAATACCTCAGATGTTTCACAACTCAAAATCAAGACAACTGGGCATCTCTACTACCCTTCGCAGAATTTGCACATAATAATGCTTATCATTCTTCAATTAAAACCACTCCATTCTTCGCAAATTATGGATACCACCCGGTTTTTCACGTCAATCCTCAACAAGAAAGTCTTTGTCCAGAGTTGAACGATACAACCAACAGTATTGCAGAAACTTTTTCCATATTAGCAGGGAATATTAAACATGCCCAAGACAGACAAAAAACTTATTACGACCTCAGAAGGAGACCAGCTCCTAATTATATGATTGGTGACCTAGTCTGGTTATCCACTAGAAACCTTCACCTCTCAACGCCCTCTAGGAAGTTAAACAAGTTCTATATTGGACCTTTTCCAATCAAGGCTGTTATTAATTCCAATGCTGTTACCCTGGATCTACCGGACTCTTATAAGATTCATCCCACCTTTCATGTCAACTTGTTGAAACCATATAAAGAACTGAGGGAGCGTTCAAACTCACTTCCCATTCAACTCCCTGTCTCTCCTGATAATGAGTTTGAAGTGGAAAGTATCCTGGACTCTAGGAAAGTTTCAGGTCGTTTACAGTACCTGGTGCACTGGAAGGGCTACCCTTCGGAAGAAGACTCTTGGGAACCTTCTGTTAATTTGTCATCTCCTCGACTGGTTTCCCTCTTTCATCGGAGGAATCCACTTCGTCCTCATCCTTGAACCCCGGTGTGGTTCATTTTGAGGGGGCCCTCTGTAACATACTCTGTTCCTTTAACAGCTGTTCCTCCTAGCCTCCTTTTCACTCACCTTCCCCCTTATAAGGCACACCCACATAACCTTCATTGCTTGGTATTGAAGGTAATACTGCTCTGTCAAGCCTCTCTGAATCTAAGCAGAATCTTGGTTAAGCATATCCAATATCTTAACGAAGACGCTGCTCCGCTCTCACTTCCAGCTGATCGGCGGTGACGTCACCTCAGCTGCTGCCTGACACTTCCGTGTACGCCAGATACACGCTACCTGCCACAGATCTATCAGCTGCTTTGTCAAGGTACCATCCAAACTTTCTCTTATTTACCTGTCATGAACACTTGCACTCATATCCTTTGCCAACGCTTGGTAAGGTTTATAATTCAAAATTCAGACAATCTTATAATTTTTCATTTTTTATGCGCAATGTATTTTTTCTCTTGCTAGCAATCTTGAGAGTCATATTCATTCTTACTGTTCTAATATGTTCATGTGTGGACAACATTAGCAACAAGACAATGTTAATGTGTTTGCACAGAACTATAATATATTTTCCCAACATTCAAGCAGTATAGAGTTAAGTCTGCCTCTAGACTGCTAGAAATTGGAAACACACCTATTTTTAATTGCTAGCAACCTAGTTGCTAATCAATGAGCAGAAAAGTAACATCTTTATTTTTGTGGAATTATTACAGACGCGTGTGATGGAGCATTGTCCTGCATGAAAATCATGTTTTTCTTGAAGGATGCAGACTTCTTCCTATACCACTGCTTGAAGAAGGTGTTTTCCAGAAACTGGCAGTGGGACTGGGAGTTGAGCTTGACTCCATCCTCAACCCGAAAAGGCCCCACAAGCTCATCTTTGATGATACCAGCCCAAACCAGTACTCCACCTCCACCTTGCTGGCGTCTGAGTCAGACTGGAGCTCTCTGCCCTTTACCAATCCAGCCACGGGCCCATCCATCTGGCCCATCAAGACTCACTCTCATTTCATCAGTCCATAAAACGTTAGAAAAATCAGTCTTGAGATATTTCTTGGCCCAGTCTTGACGTTTCAGCTTGTGTGTCTTGTTCAGTGGTGGTCATCTTTCATCCTTTCTTACCTTGGCCATGTCTCTGAGTATTGCACACCTTGTGCTTTTGGGCACTCCAGTGATGTTGCAGCTCTGAAATATGGCCAAACTGGTGGCAAGTGGCATCTTGGCAGCTGCACGCTTGACTTTTCTCAGTTCATGGGCAGTTATTTTGCGCCTTGGTTTTTCCACACGCTTCTTGCGACCCTGTTGACTATTTTGAATGAAACGCTTGATTGTTCGATGATCACGCTTCAGAAGCTTTGCAATTTTAAGAGTGCTGCATCCCTCTGCAAGATATCTCACTATTTTTTACTTTTCTGAGCCTGTCAAGTCCTTCTTTTGACCCATTTCGCCAAAGGAAAGGAAGTTGCCTAATAATTATGCACACCTGATATAGGGTGTTGATGTCATTAG
Organism: Bombina bombina; assembly: GCF_027579735.1. NCBI lineage: Eukaryota > Metazoa > Chordata > Amphibia > Anura > Bombinatoridae > Bombina > Bombina bombina. The sequence continues at coordinate 209,379,655 of NC_069503.1, forward strand.
ACCACACCCCTTCTCATTACAGAGATGCACATCACCTAATATGCTTAATTGGTAGTAGGCTTTCGAGCCTATACAGCTTGGAGTAAGACAACATGCATAAAGAGGATGATGTGGTCAAAATACTCATTTGCCTAATAATTCTGCACTCCCTGTATATATATATATATATATATATATATATATATATATATATATATATATATATATATATAACACACAGAGAAAGTCCAGCACTCACTTAAAAGCTCTCAGCTAAGATTTAAAAGCAAAAATGGAAAGGTAAGTTACCGCATCTGGCCAAATGGGACAAGCCCAGGTACCACGTCAAGGTCCTTTCCAATACCTGGGACCCTAAAACAGCCACACAATGCAAGCTCTCAAATCCAAACAAACTGGGAACAAGGGAAGGGTACACAGGCTTATGTAATCACCCTAGACATATACAAAACACGGAAGGGATCTGCACTCTCATAACGGACCGGGTACACATCCCATGACCCTGCAACATGCTCAGCCCTGGGTGCTCACCGTCACTCACAGGAAGCTGTGCTGTCCCCAGAGTCACAGGCAGTTAACCCCAGACAGGTCTAGGTGCAAGAACCATGACATGGTACCTGGGCTTGTCCCATTTTGCAAGATGCGGTAACTAACCTTTCCATTTTTGCTTTTAAATCTTAGCTGAGAGCTTGTAAGTGAGTACCGAACTTTCTCTGTGTGTTGTATTAATTTGTTTTGTAATTTTCCCTATAGTTCTTGAACCCAGACCTGTCTGGGGCTAAATGCCTGTGACTCTGGGGACAGCACAGCTTCCTGTGAGTGCCGGTGAGCACTTAGGGCTGAGCATGTTGCAGGGTCATGGGATGTGTACCCGGTCCGGTATGAGAGTGCAGTTCCCTTCCGTGTTTTGTATATGTCTAGGGTGATTACATAAGCCTTTGCACCCTTCCATTGTTCCCAGTTTGTTTGGATTTGAGAGCTTGCATTGTGTGGCTGTTTTAGGGTCCCAGGTATTGGAAAGGACCTTGACTTGGTACCTGGGCTTGTCCCATTTGGCCAGATACGGTAACTTACCTTTCCATTTTTGCTTTTAAATCTTAGCTGAGAGCTTGTAAGTGAGTGCTGGACTTTCTCTGTGTGTTTTATTAATTTGTTTTGTAATTTTCCCTATGGTTCTTGCACCCAGTCCTGTCTGGGGTTAACTGCCTGTGACTCTGGGAACAGCACAGCTTCCTGTAAGTGCCGGTGAGCACCCAGGGCTGAGCATGTTGCAGGGTCACAGGATGTGTACCCAGTCCGGTATGAGAGTGCAGTTCCCTTCCGTGTTTTGTATATATATATATATATATATATATATCCACTGTGTATCTGCACTCACAATTCAAAGATAGTCAGCGACCAGGGTGCTCAGTCAAAATTTCAATAAGTATCAACAAGTAGGGACTGCACTCACTGGATTCAGTTCAAATAATACCTTATTTATTCAATGGTGACGTTTCGGGGTACGCAAACCCCTTCCTCAGGTGCACTGTGTTTGGTCTGAGGAAGGGGTTTGCATACCCCGAAACGTCACCATTGAATAAATAAGGTATTATTTGAACTGAATCCAGTGAGTGCAGTCCCTACTTGTTGATATATATATATATATATATATATATATATAATGCTGTATCACAACTATACGCACAAATGAGAGAAGCCTTTTTGCCTGTCAAAGAATAAGGTAAACAAATAAGTGCTCAACGTGCCTGTGACATTAGCGATCAACACCAGATATGGACTAATTTAACTAAAGACACTGCAAAATGAGCCAAATGTGAACAATAAAAACAATAATTAAAAAGATCAAAAAGACCTAAATACACATATGGAGGATACACTATGAATGGCTATGGGTATGAATGAAACATCAAAAGTGAAACATCAAAAGTGAGGAATCAAAAATATATAAGACATCAGGATGCTAACTTGCTAGGTAACAGGAAAGGCTTCATTATGTATTGTTAAATTACAAAGCATTAATATAAATTAAGCTTGTGCCTGTGCAATACAACCTATCTGTCTAATTCATAGTCATTCATGGATCCTAGGGTATGGCAGACAATTATATACCAGAGGCTTAGATGTAGGGATATGGCAAATATACAGTATGTTGAAATGTGATGGTACAGAAGGTGTGAGAACAGTAATCATGGTTTATTTAAGATCCTGTGTAGAAGTCCAACATGGTGTTCAACCCTTAAGGTGTTATGGTATCTAATGTATATATCCATCTTTTTTCCAGTCTGAGAAGTTGATTGCCCCTATTGCCTCCCCTTGTCAGTGGTGACACCTGGTCAATTAGCATAGTTCTAAGACTTGAGACACTATGCTTATAACAAACGAAATGGTGGGCCACTGGCTGATCAGAGTCACCTTTGTTAAGGGCGTCTCTGATCGCACAGCGGTGATTAGCCATACGTTCCCGAAATGTAGTGACCGTTTTGCCTATATATACAAGGGAGCATGGGCAAATCAGCATGTAGATTATGTAAGTATTCATGCATGAGAGTCTATAGTTGATCTTATAGCGCTTATTAGTGTGTGGGTGTTGGAACGTGTCTCCTTTCAACATACTGTCACATGTGACACAGTCACGTCTGCCATACCCCAGGATTCTATCAGCCAATCGGAATTGAAGGGACGCCATCTTGGATGACGTCACTTAAAGGACCAGTCATTCAGTCGTCGGCCGTCGGATGAAGAGGATGCTCCGCGTCGGATGTCTTGAAGATGGACCCGCTCCACTCTGGAAGGATGAAGATAGAAGATGCCGCCTGGATGAAGACTTCTGCCGGTCTGGAGGTCCTCTTCTGGCCGGATCGGATGAAGAAGGGGGTAGTGTTAGGTTTTTTTAGGGGGGGATTGGGTGGGTTTTAGAGTAGGGTTGGGTGTGTGGGTGGTGGGTTTTAATGTTGGAGGGGGGTATTGTATTTGTTTTAAAAGGTGAAAGAGCTGATTACTTTGGGGCAATGCCCCGCAAAAGGCCCTTTTAAGGGCTATTTGTAATTTATTATTTTGGGTGGCTTTTTTATTTTATTAGGGGGATTAGATTAGGTGTAATTAGTTTAAAATTCTTGGAATTCTTTTTTTATTTTCTGTAATTTAGTGTTTTGTTTTTTTCGTAATTTATTTAATTTAATTGTAATTAATTGTAGGTAGTTTAGGTAATTAGTTTAATTATAGTGTAATGTTAGGTGTAATTGTAACTTAGGTTAGGGTTTATTTTACAGGTACTTTTGTACTTATTTTAGCTAGGTAGTTATTGAATAGTTAATAACTATTTCATAACTATTGTACCTAGTTAAAATAAATACAAAGTTGCATGTAAAATAAATATAAATCCTAAGATAGCTACAATGCAACTATTAGTTATATTGTAGCTAGCTTAGGGTTTATTTTATAGGTTAAGTATTTAGTTTTAAATAGGAATAATTTATTTAATTGTAGTAAATTTATTTAGATTATTTTAAATTATATTTAAGTTAGGGGGTGTTAGGGTTAGGGATAGACTTAGGTTTAGGGGTTAATACATTTATTATAGTGGTGGCGATGTTGGAGGCGGCAGATTAGGGGTTAATAAATGTAGGTAGGTGTGGGCGATGTTAGGGATGGCAGATTAGGGTTTAATAAAATTTAACTAGTGTTTGCGAGGCGGGAGTGTGGCGGTTTAGGGGCTAATACATTTATTAAAGTGGCGGCGATGTCCGGTCGGCAGATTAGGGGTTAAATAATTTTATTATAGTGTTTGCGATGTGGGGAGGGCCTTGGTTTAGGGGTTAATAGGTAGTTTATGGGTGTTAGTGTACTTTGTAGCACTTTAGTTAAGAGCTTTATGTTCCGGCGTTAGCCCATAAAACTCTTAACTACTGACTTTTAAATGCGATAAGAGTCTAGACAGGAGAGGGTCTACCGCTCACTTTTTCATGTGATCGTAATACCAGCGTTAAGAAAATCCCATTAAAAAGATAGGATACGCAATTGACGTAAGGGGATTTGCTAAAATCACGGGAAAAAAGTGAGCGGTAGACCCTCTCCTGCCTGACTCATAATACCAGCTGGTGTTAAAAAGCAGCTTTTTAAGGCTAACGCAAGACTCGTAATCTAGCTGTAAGATAGCTACAATATAACTAATAGTTACATTTGTATCTATCTTAGGGTTTATATTTATTTTACAGGCAACTTTGTATTTATTTTAACTAGCTACAATAGTTATTAAATAGTTATTAACTATAACTACCTAGTTAAAATAAATACAAATATACCTGTAAAATAAATCTTAACTTAAGTTACAATTACATCTAACACTACACTATAATTAAATTAATTACCTAAACTAACTACAATTAAATACAATTAAATTAAATAAACTAAAGTACAAAAAAACACACACTAATTTACAGAAAATAAAAAAATAATTACAAGAATTTTAAACTAATTACACCTAATCTAAACCCCCTAATAAAATAAAAAAGCCCCCCAAAATAATAAAAATCCCTACCCTATACTAAATTACAAATAGCCCTTAAAATGGCTTTTTGCTGGGCATTGCCGCAAAGTAATCAGCTCTTTTACCTGTAAAAAAAAATACAATACCCCCCCAACATTAAAACCCACCACCCACACACCCAACCCTACTCTAAAACCCACCCAATCCCCCCTTAATAAAACCTAACACTAACCCCTTGAAGATTACCCTACCTTGAGACGTCTTCACCCAGCACACGCGTGAAGGAAACTGACTGCTATTATTTCACAGTCAAATTTCTATTTTTTTTTTTTTTTTTAATGTACACTACTGTTACACCAGATATGAGTTGCACTGGTGTGACACTGTGCACTGGCAGGCCCTGAAACGCACATGTGTGAAGGAAACTGACTGCTATTATTTCACAGTCAAATTTCTAGTTTTTTTTTTTTAATGTACTCTACTGTTACACCAGATATAAGTTGCACTGGTGTGACACTGTGCCCTGGTAGGCCCTGAAACGCACACGTGTGAAGGAAACTGACTGCTATTATTTCACAGTCAAATTTCTAGTTTTTTTTTTAAATGTACACTACTGTTACACCAGATATGAGTTGCACTGGTGTGACACTGTGCCCTGGCAGGCCCTGAAACGCACACGTGTGAAGGAAACTGACTGCTATTATTTCACAGTCAAATTTCTAGTTTTTTTTTTAATGTACACTACTGTTACACCAGATATGAGTTGCACTGGTGTGACACTGTGCCCTGGCAGGCCCTGAAACACACACGTGTGAAGGAAACTGACTGCTATTATTTCACAGTCAAATTTCTAGTTTTTTTTTAATGTACACTACTGTTACACCAGATATGAGTTGCACTGGTGTGACACTGTGCCCTGGCAGGCCCTGAAATTCACACGCGTGAAGGAAACTGACTGCTATTATTTCACAGTCAAATTTCTAGTTTTTTTTTTAATGTACACTACTGTTACACCAGATATGAGTTGCACTGGTGTGACACTGTGCCCTGGCAGGCCCTGAAACGCACACGTGTTAAGGAAACTGACTGCTATTATTTCACAGTCAAATTTCTAGTTTTTTTTTTTAATGTACACTACTGTTACACCAGATATGAGTAGCACTGGTGTGACACTGTGCCCTGGCAGGCCCTAAAGCGCACACGTGTGAAGGAAACTGACTGCTATTATTTCAGAGTCAAATTTCTAGTTTTTTTTTTTTATTTATTTTTTTTATTTTATTTTTTATTGAGGTTAAGAACGGTGTACAACATTGCATAATAACACAAAAATACCTAAATTTCAAAGTGCATGGAAATTTCCGGGTGACATTATTAGGAAATTCTAGGTAATCAGTAGGCGGCAGAGTAATAGAAAAACATCAGAAAAGTGATTGAGATTAAAATAAGAATATGATGTCCTATGTTCCAGCGGCTTTCGGAAATGAGTATCAAGGATAATGCTCTATATGAAAGTCACCTATATGCCTCTACTTTGTCGTGGTCAGTGGATGTATAGTTATGTTATAAGTGAAGGGTTAAAGCGGTCTATTATTAAAGTGTGGTATAAGCTATGACTTGGGATGCCATATCTTACTTATGAGTCAGTGGTAACAGATGTTAGTTGGCTCAGGAACCTCATTTTTTAATATATTGTTTCAGGGGTAGGGTCAGTCAGCAGGCCAGAGCTGCTCGAATTTTGGAAATGGGTTTATCTTATATGGGAGGGTTATATTGTCTCAACAGGGAGGGAATATGCTGGCAGAGGAGTCTTGCAATTTAATAGATTCATGTATGAGTAAAAGTGGTAAATGTCTATATTCTAATGGCTGAGCATCAGGGCAACGTTTCGCTATAAGCTTAAGTGTGGTGTCAGATAGGCTGGTCTCACTATATATGCTGGGTTTGGTGGGGATGTTACCTAAATATAACATTATGGCTGTGTCAATGGATAGTGCCTGCAACCTGAGGGGGGGATGATCAACAAAGCAAGGTAACAAAAGATATATAATAACCATCTATATAGTAGCCATCACAATTGGACCGGCTGCTGGGTGGGCATGGGGGTCATAGTCAACTATCAGTCTGAATGGGTTTCACTGTTAATCAGGTAGCAAAAGTGTAGAGTCAGATGTGTCCTGGGAAGCAGATAAAAACATTCTGGTGTGTTAGGCCAGTGTGATAAACAAAGGGTAATGCAATAAACTGTGTCCTTGTGAGAGAGTAGGAGCCCCCCCTGTGGGATATGTATGAATCAGCAAGTTATGAACAATGCCTGAACACTATATGAACAATAGGGGGAGAGAGCCGGGAAATAGGGAACAGCAGCCTAAATACAACACACTGATATAAACCAAGCATAACAGTTGCATTTTTAAATTAGGAATATAATTTAAACCATCTTAGGTTCTTGGGTGCCTCTTCTCTTATCCCACACCACTCTTATTAAGATTGGTCCGTATATATGAGTCAACAACATATGAACAGTATCTGAACAATAAATGAACAATAGGGGAAGAGAACAGGGACATAGGGGACAACAGCATGAATGCAGCTCACTGATATAAACCAAGCCTATCAGTTGCGCTTTTGAAAATAATGGCTCAAACATAGGGATATAGTTCAAACCTTCTCAGGTTCTTGGGCGCTTCTCTCCTTATCCCACACCACTTTTATTAAGACTGTTCAGATGAGCGGGTACCGTTACCCCGCCATAAAGTAGTGGGGTGTACGGAGACCGGAGAGAGGAGTGTACTGTCCCTCAGGCAAGATGGTATTTGAGTTCAAGGGGTCCAGGAAAACAGGCTAAGGATGCGTCTTCATGGGAGGTTGCGATGGGCTTCTGTGAGGAGACTGTCACTTGAGGTATGTATGTTAGAGTGCCGGGAGTTAATATGATAGTAGCTGAACGGGCCAATGCTGCTATGAAGAAATGGGCTATCTTAGGTTTCTGTGTATGCCGGTGTCGGGGAGGGTGAGGAGAGAGCCAGGAATCCTGATCCTTCAGACAGTCTGCATAAAGACTGATCCCCAGGGGTCTCAACCGGCAGCTCCTCTTTTGCTGGGCCGAAGTTCTGTTCTGGAGCTGGTGTGGTAGGGGGCTGCACGTCGCAAAGGTGTAAGTCCGTGAGCTGACGGTCAGCCAGTATTGACCCTCTGCTCTCTAAGACCGTGGCCGTGGTGTTCTCCCTTCCCAGGCATACACTGCCAGAGGTATAGTACTCCTTAGATGAAAGCACCGGGTGGTAGGTATCAATATCGACTCAGATATGGGCCGCCATAGGGGCAGCAGGTTTAGGCATAGTAGGATTCAGCGATGTATCCTCACTTGAACTCTCCCTAAGTATTGAGGTGAGATCACTGAAGCTGTGCTGCATTTGTCTCTCAAAGCCAGCAAGGAAACTATTTAGCGTAGCGTAGAAGTCCTCCCTGTTAAGAGTGGTCATGATGAGCTTATTTAACCCCGAGCTCCGGGGGGGGGGGGTCCGTTAGTAAGTGAGGTAGGCCGCAATCTGATGACTCCTCGATGGATTTCAGCACTGGAAGATTGTGAATGTAACAATTCTGTTATGAATCTGCTCTGTAGGGCTTTAGGTAGCTGTTAGTGATCACTGTGTTAGTTATTGCTTAGTAGATCCGGCGATTTGTCTATGATATAGTTGATTCCTTTCTAGAGGCTTAGATTGTGCGACTTATCATGGCCGCTGTTTAGGCACACCCCCTCTAGTTTTTTTCTTTAATGTACACTACTGTTACACCAGATATGAGTTGCACTGGTGTGACACTGTGCCCTGGCAGGCCCTGAAACGCACACGCGTGAGGGAAACTGACTGCTATTATTTCACAGTCAAATTTCTAGTTTTTTTTTAATGTACACTACTGTTACACCAGATATGAGTTGCACTGGTGTGACACTGTGCCCTGGCAGGCCCTGAAATGCACACGTGTGAAGGAAACTGACTGCTATTATTTCACAGTCAAATTTCTATTTTTTTTTTTTAATGTACACTACTGTTACACCAGATATGAGTTGCACTGGTGTGACACTGTGCCCTGGCAGGCCCTGAAACGCACACGTGTGAAGGAAGCTGACTGCTATTATTTCACAGTCAAATTTCTATTTTTTTTTTTTTAAATGTACACTACTGTTACACCAGATATGAGTTGCACTGGTGTGACACTGTGCCCTGGCAGGCCCTGAAACACACACGTGTGAAGGAAACTGACTGCTATTATTTCAGAGTCAAATTTCTAGTTTTTTTTTTAATGTACACTACTGTTACACCAGATATGAGTTGCACTGGTATGACACTGTGCCCTGGCAGGCCCTGAAACGCACACGCGTGAGGGAAACTGACTGCTATTATTTCACAGTCAAATTTCTAGTTTTTTTTTAATGTACACTACTGTTACACCAGATATGAGTTGCACTGGTGTGACACTGTGCCCTGGCAGGCCCTGAAACACACACGTGTGAAGGAAACTGACTGCTATTATTTCACAGTCAAATTTCTAGTTTTTTTTTTAATGTACACTACTGTTAGACTAGATATGAGTTGCACTGGTGTGACACTGTGCCCTGGCAGGCCCTGAAACGTACATGCGTGAAGGAAACTGACTGCAATTATTTCACAGTCAAATTTCTAGTTTTTTTTTTAATGTACACTACTGTTACACCAGATATGAGTTGCACTGGTGTGACACTGTGTCCTGGCAGGCCCTGAAACGCACACGTGTGAAGGAAGCTGACTGCTATTATTTCACAGTCAAATTTCTAGGTTTTTTTTAAATGTACACTACTGTTACACCAGATATGAGTTGCACTGGTGTGACACTGTGCCCTGGCAGGCCCTGAAACGTACATGCGTGAAGGAAACTGACTGCAATTATTTCACAGTCAAATTTCTAGTTTTTTTTTTTAATGTACACTACTGTTACACCAGATATGAGTTGCACTGGTGTGACACTGTGTCCTGGCAGGCCCTGAAACGCACACGTGTGAAGGAAACTGACTGCTATTATTTCACAGTCAAATTTCTATTTTTTTTTTAATGTACACTACTGTTACACCAGATATGAGTTGCAGTGGTGTGACACTGTGCCCTGGCAGGCCCTGAAATGCACACGTGTGAAGGAAACTGACTGCTATTATTTCACAGTCAAATTTCTATTTTTTTTTTAATGTACACTACTGTTACACCAGATATGAGTTGCACTGGTGTGACACTGTGCCCTGGCAGGCCCTGAAACGCACACGCGTGAAGGAAACTGACTGCTATTATTTCACAGTCAAATTTCTAGTTTTTTTTTTTAATGTACACTACTGTTACACCAGATATGAGTTGCACTGGTGTGACACTGTGCCCTGGCAGGCCCTGAAACGCACACGTGTGAAGGAAGCTGACTGCTATTATTTAACAGTCAAATTTCTAGTTTTTTTTTAATGTACACTACTGTTACACCAGATATGAGTTGCACTAGTGTGACACTGTGTCCTGGCAGGCCCTGAAACGCACACGTGTGAAGGAAACTGACTGCTATTATTTCACAGTCAAATTTCTAGTTTTTTTTTTAATGTACACTACTGTTACACCAGATATGAGTTGCACTGGTGTGACACTGTGCCCTGGCAGGCCCTGAAATGCACACGTGTGAAGGAAGTTGACTGCTATTATTTCACAGTCAAATTTCTATTTTTTTTTTTTAAATGTACACTACTGTTACACCAGATATGAGTTGCACTGGTGTGACACTGTGCCCTGACAGGCCCTGAAACTCACACGTGTGAAGGAAACACATCCCAGATGATTGGAGAATAGCAAATGTAATCCCCCTTCATAAAAAGGGCAGTAGAGAAGAATCTGGCAACTACAGGCCAGTTAGTTTAACTTCAGTAGTAGGGAAATTAATGGAAAGCCTCTTAAAAGAAAGAATTATGACTTACATAAAGACAAACAATTTAGAGGACCAAAATCAGCATGGTTTTACTTCAGGGAGATCATGTCAGACTAATCTAATTGACTTCTTTGATTATGTAACAAAAGTATTAGACAAGGGAGGAGCAGTTGATGTAGCATATCTAGATTTCAGCAAAGCATTTGACACCGTCCCACACAATAAACTTATTCACAAACTATATCTCCTTGGTCTAGATTCAAAAATTGTGAACTGGGTGGAATGCTGGCTTAAGGACAGAAAACAAAGTGTCTTAGTAAATGGAGTTCATTCAGCAGAGGGGGCTGTTACTAGTGGTGTTCCTCAGGGGTCAGTTCTGGCGCCTGTTTTGTTTAACATATTTATCTGCGATATCAGCAAAGGGCTACAGGGGAAAGTATGTCTCTTTGCAGATGATACAAAAATTTGCAACAGAGTGGATGTTCCAGGGGGGGTAGACAAAATGAGAAGTGATATACAACAATTGGAGGATTGGACAAATGACTGGGGTCTAAAGTTTAACACAGCAAAGTGTAAAATAATGCATTTAGGGAAGAAAAATCCAAATGTTAATTACAGACTCAATGACACTTTACTGACTGTTACAGACGAGGTCAAATTGTGCAATACATCCAGCAGCAATACTCACAGGTTAGAGCTTCAAGGAGTCACTACAAAACTCCCCAACAATAGTAGAAAAATGTAAAAATGAAGCTCTCCAACATGCCAAAGTTTCAATGCTTTATTTTAGAAAGTGCAGAGTCAAACAGCCACGACGTTTCGGGGAGCCATGCCCCTTAATCATGTGGTAAGTGATAGTACAGGTACATCTGTTTAAATAGCTCACCTTGGGATTTTAACCCTTACAATCTTGTAATTTACATTCTATAAATGCAATAGCACCATCTGCTGGTGAAAGATAGGTAGACCATGTACAAAAATTAAAAACAAAACAGCTATGAAGCCCCTATAACAGAACCACATCTACACATACAAAAAACACTGCAATTTATTCATTAGAACTTATTTATACAACATTAAGCACCATGATTTAAGCCTAGTACTACAGAATATGAGAACACAAGAGCAACACCAGTTCAATAAAACACAGACCAGTCTATCTCTCTATTAAGCCCCCTAGGTTCCAGGGTATCCAACTTAAAAATCCAATAGGATTCACGTTGTTTCAAAAGAGTATCCCTATTGCCACCCCTACGGGGGGTCCTAATTTGTTCGATTACCTGGAACCTCAGTTGGCTAATATGGTGTCCCATAGCCAAAAAATGATAAGCTACTGGTGCAGTGAGTACCTTACACCTGATGTTGCTCTTGTGTTCAGTGATTCGATCCCGTACCCTCCTAGAGGACTCGCCAATGTAGGCTTTCCCACATGGGCATTTGATCATATAGATAACATAATTGCTATTACAAGTAAAGTAGTCCCTATAATGAAATTTATAACCACTATGTGGGTGTAAAAAATAGGGACTCCTTACTATAGAATTACAATTGCTACACCCTAAACAGGGAAAACAGCCTAAATTCTTCTTGGTAATAAACCGCTGTGACAATATTCTACCAGGGCCAATGTCAGCTTTAATCAAAGAGTCCCTCAAGCTTTTACTGCGCTTATATGCTGGCATAGGCATTTGGTCAAATTCAACAACCTCCGAATTGCAATCTTTTAGGATACCCCAATGTTTTCTGATAATTTTCCAAACCTGATCACTTTGTCTGGAAAATTCAGATACAAAAATCATTCTCTTTGAATCTTTTTTAGCAGACAAACCTGGTTTTAATAATGATTTTCGATCCAATTGAGACACCTGATTAATGGTGTCTACAATGAGATCTCTGGGGTACCCGCGTTGCAAAAATTTGTCACCCATTTCTGAAAGTCTCAAAGGTACTTTCGATTCCTCTGCAACTATGCGCTTTACTCTAAGCAATTGGCTCTTTGGCAATGATCTGATTAGAGAAGGATGATGAGCACTGCTATATAATAGCAGATTATTCCTATCAGTTTCCTTACTGAAAATATCAGTCTTGAAATTGCACCCATCCTTCAAAACAGTCACGTCCAAAAAGTCAATTGAAATTTCGCTATAAGTAAGTGTGAACTTAATGCTGTTTGTCGAATCATTCAACTCTTTAACAAAAAGTTCAAGGGCTCCAACGTTGCCCAACCATATTCCAAAAATATCATCAATGTAGCGCCACCAGGTGGCGCCACACTGACGAAATAAATAATTTTCAAAAACAAATTTCTCTTCAAAGAGATTCATAAAAATATTTGCATAGTTAGGGGCAACGTTGGAGCCCATGGCTGTACCCTGCAACTGAAGGTAAAAAAAGTCTTCAAATAAAAAATAATTATTAAAGAGTATAATCTCTAACAGTTGTAGAATAAACCAAATTTGTGAACTGGAATATAAGCCAGAAGTGAAAAGCGCATGTTTAACAGCTCCCAGCCCGCTCTCATGGGTGATTGAGGTATATAAACTTGCCACATCCAGACTGAAAAGAATGAATTTATCAGTCTGGAGTTGCAAGTTGTTCAATTTGACCAAAAAATCATTAGTATCCTTAATGAAAGTACTTGACTGCTCCACCAGGGGTCTCAAAAGTTTATCCAAAAAGATGGATATCCCTGAGAACACAGGAGTATTGCAAAAAATTTGAGCAGATTCTAAATAAGTGCTCCTTTGACCTGATTGTCCTCACAGTAGAATATTTACAGATTGACCTTAACAACATCAAAGTGGCTATTGCTACATTGGAGGAGGAAATTCGTCAGAGTATTTCCACAGATGAATGGGACAAATTGATATCTGCCAATAAAGAATTACTCACCGAGATGAGAACCACGATCGAGGAAAGGAAGAGGTTAAAGTTCCAAAGGGACACTGATGATTATTCCTCCAATCGAATCTACCGCTGGGTATACGACCCTATGGGAAAAGAGCGTTACGTCACTTCCGGTGTAAGGAGAAGGCAACAGCGACACAACGCAGCGTCAGGCAGCAGCTCCGACTCATCCTCTGATTTTTTACAAACAGAGGCCTCCGACAGTGCAGGAGAAGGGGCCGGAAACATCGGAGGCACAAGCAAGTCAACCAAGGTAAACAAGACCAACAGAGCGTTAACCAACAGAATCACCAGGGCACGCAAGAAGATATAGTGGTTAATATATCTGATTGCCCGCTTGATCCAAGGGAAGCGGATGTTCTGCAAAAAGGACTATCGTTTTGCCCATTGAGTGACTGTGATTTCTTTAACCTCAACAAGGATTTACATAAGTTTTTCAGGAATGTTAGATTAAAATTCTGGCATTGTAACAAGGATAAGAGGTTATCACAGTTTAATAGCGATATTTGTACCACTGCCGTTAGCTCTGACCCTGTTGAGAAGTGTGTCAATAAAACTAACACTTTAAGCATTAAGAATTTGGGGTTGTTTAATAAGAGTTCGTTTTATCCTGTGGTTACTGATCATAGCATAGCTACTTTTGAACAACTTGTCCTTTTGGATGTACAGAAATTGCAGTCTAAAGTCACTCAACAGAGGCATAAGGTTAGACTTGGTTTTGTCAACTTCACAGCAGCTGACCATCTAGCCCTGAAATCACTTAAATCTAATGATAAGGTGATTTTAAAGCAAGCTGATAAGGGCGGTGCAACTGTGGTCTTGAACAAAACTGATTATAGGTCTGAGATTTATCATCAGTTAAGTGCTGGGAATGTATATAAGAAAATTGCTGTTAATCCTCTATCCAAGATCACTAAAGAGATATCTGTCACTGTTAAATTTGCACTCAACAATGGCATCATTGATGATAAAACGGCTAAATATCTTGTTGTTAAAGACCCTATTTCGCCAGTACTATATGTACTGCCTAAAATTCACAAGTCCTTGACTGCTCCACCTGGGCGGCCGATTGTGGCTGGAACTAATTCTGTGTTCTCAGGGATATCCATCTTTTTGGATAAACTTTTGAGACCCCTGGTGGAGCAGTCAAGTACTTTCATTAAGGATACTAATGATTTTTTGGTCAAATTGAACAACTTGCAACTCCAGACTGATAAATTCATTCTTTTCAGTCTGGATGTGGCAAGTTTATATACCTCAATCACCCATGAGAGCGGGCTGGGAGCTGTTAAACATGCGCTTTTCACTTCTGGCTTATATTCCAGTTCACAAATTTGGTTTATTCTACAACTGTTAGAGATTATACTCTTTAATAATTATTTTTTATTTGAAGACTTTTTTTACCTTCAGTTGCAGGGTACAGCCATGGGCTCCAACGTTGCCCCTAACTATGCAAATATTTTTATGAATCTCTTTGAAGAGAAATTTGTTTTTGAAAATTATTTATTTCGTCAGTGTGGCGCCACCTGGTGGCGCTACATTGATGATATTTTTGGAATATGGTTGGGCAACGTTGGAGCCCTTGAACTTTTTGTTAAGGAGTTGAATGATTCGACAAACAGCATTAAGTTCACACTTACTTATAGCGAAATTTCAATTGACTTTTTGGACGTGACTGTTTTGAAGGATGGGTGCAATTTCAAGACTGATATTTTCAGTAAGGAAACTGATAGGAATAATCTGCTATTATATAGCAGTGCTCATCATCCTTCTCTAATCAGATCATTGCCAAAGAGCCAATTGCTTAGAGTAAAGCGCATAGTTGCAGAGGAATCGAAAGTACCTTTGAGACTTTCAGAAATGGGTGACAAATTTTTGCAACGCGGGTACCCCAGAGATCTCATTGTAGACACCATTAATCAGGTGTCTCAATTGGATCGAAAATCATTATTAAAACCAGGTTTGTCTGCTAAAAAAGATTCAAAGAGAATGATTTTTGTATCTGAATTTTCCAGACAAAGTGATCAGGTTTGGAAAATTATCAGAAAACATTGGGGTATCCTAAAAGATTGCAATTCGGAGGTTGTTGAATTTGACCAAATGCCTATGCCAGCATATAAGCGCAGTAAAAGCTTGAGGGACTCTTTGATTAAAGCTGACATTGGCCCTGGTAGAATATTGTCACAGCGGTTTATTACCAAGAAGAATTTAGGCTGTT
Organism: Bombina bombina; assembly: GCF_027579735.1. Taxonomy (NCBI): domain Eukaryota; kingdom Metazoa; phylum Chordata; class Amphibia; order Anura; family Bombinatoridae; genus Bombina; species Bombina bombina. Next base: position 209,395,197 of record NC_069503.1, read on the forward strand.
TTCCCTGTTTAGGGTGTAGCAATTGTAATTCTATAGTAAGGAGTCCCTATTTTTTACACCCACATAGTGGTTATAAATTTCATTATAGGGACTACTTTACTTGTAATAGCAATTATGTTATCTATATGATCAAATGCCCATGTGGGAAAGCCTACATTGGCGAGTCCTCTAGGAGGGTACGGGATCGAATCACTGAACACAAGAGCAACATCAGGTGTAAGGTACTCACTGCACCAGTAGCTTATCATTTTTTGGCTATGGGACACCATATTAGCCAACTGAGGTTCCAGGTAATCGAACAAATTAGGACCCCCCGTAGGGGTGGCAATAGGGATACTCTTTTGAAACAACATGAATCCTATTGGATTTTTAAGTTGGATACCCTGGAACCTAGGGGGCTTAATAGAGAGATAGACTGGTCTGTGTTTTATTGAACTGGTGTTGCTCTTGTGTTCTCATATTCTGTAGTACTAGGCTTAAATCATGGTGCTTAATGTTGTATAAATAAGTTCTAATGAATAAATTGCAGTGTTTTTTGTATGTGTAGATGTGGTTCTGTTATAGGGGCTTCATAGCTGTTTTGTTTTTAATTTTTGTACATGGTCTACCTATCTTTCACCAGCAGATGGTGCTATTGCATTTATAGAATGTAAATTACAAGATTGTAAGGGTTAAAATCCCAAGGTGAGCTATTTAAACAGGTGTACCTGTACTATCACTTACCACATGATTAAGGGGCATGGCTCCCCGAAACGTCGTGGCTGTTTGACTCTGCACTTTCTAAAATAAAGCATTGAAACTTTGGCATGTTGGAGAGCTTCATTTTTACATTTTTCTGTTACAGACGAGGAACAGGACTTGGCAATTATTATTTCAGATGATTTAAAACTTAGTAAATAATGTAGTAATGCAGCGAGTAAGGCTAGCAGAATGCTTGGATGTATTGGTAGAGGTATTTGCAGCAGAAATAGTAAGGTTCTTATGCCACTTTATAGATCATTAGTTAGGCCTCATCTTGAGTATTGTGTGCAGTTCTGGAGACCATATCTTCAGAAGGATATTAACAAACTTGAATCTGTGCAAAGGAGGGCTACCAAAATGGTACATGGTCTAAAAAATAAAACTTACCAGGATAGGCTCAATGACCTAAATATGTATAGCTTAGAGGAGAGAAGGGAAAGAGGTGATATGATAGCAACTTTCAAGTACATTAAAGGGTTTAGTAAAACTGAGGCTGTGGGTATTTTACATAAAATGGAAAATTCAAGAACAAGGGGTCATGAGCTCAAGCTAAAGGGTAGTAGATTCAGAAGTAATTTGAGGAAGCACTTCTTTACAGAAAGAGTGATTGATTTATGAAATAAACTTCCTCAAGAGGTAGTAGCAACAAACACTGTGGGGGACTTTAAAAATGCATGGGACAAGCATAGGGCTATCCTACGAACTAGATAAGTTTATACTGTTAGGTAAGATCGGGCAGACTTGCTGGGCCTATGGCTCTTATCTGCCGTCAATATCTATGTTTCTATGTTTCTATGAAACTGACTGCTATTATTTCACAGTCAAAAAAGTGTTGTTTTTTTTAAATGTACACTACTGTTAGATCAGATATGAGTTGCACTGGTGTGACACTGTGCCCTGGCAGGCCCTGAAACGCACACGTGTGAAGGAAACTGACTGCTATTATTTAACACAGTCAAAAAAGTGTTGTTTTTTTTAAATGTACACTACTGTTACACCAGATATGAGTGGTGACACTGGGCAAGTGGGCACAGTATACGCTGTGAGCCTGACACACACGCTGGCAGGCAGGCAACTGCAATTAGATTTCACAGAAAAAAAAAAAGCAGCAAAGGGCTTTTTGGGGTGCTGTCCTTACAGCAGAGATCAGATGAGTCCTTAAGGACTGTAGTGGACACTGAATACACTAGCCTAGCTATCGATTTCCCTATTAAATCAGCAGCAGCTACACTGTCCCACCTCTCACTAAGAATGCAGCTTCCGAATGAATGTAAAATGGATGCTGTCCAGGAGGTGGGAGGGTCTGGGAGGGAGGGTCTGCTGCTGATTGGCTGGAATGTGTCTGCTGACTGTGAGGTAGAGGGTCAAAGGTTACTCAATGATGACGAATAGGGGCAGACCGAACATTGCATATGTTTGCCTGCCGCGGCGAACGCGAACAAGCTATGTTCGCCGGGAACTATTTGCCGGCGAACTATTCGGGACATCTCTAAAGCTCAATCCTATTGGTTGATTGCATCAGCCAATAGAATTTTTTCTACCTTAATTCCAATTGGCTGATAGAATTCTATCAGCCAATTGGAATCTAAGGGACACCATCTTGGATGACGTCACTTAAAGGAACCGTCATTCAGAAAGAAGCCGTAGTTTGAAGAGGATGCTCAGCGCCGGATGTCTTGAAGATGGAGCTGCTCCGCGTTGGATGGATTAAGAAAGAAGATGCCATGTGGATGAAGACTTCTGCCCGTCTGGAGGACCACTTCACCCGGCTTGGATGAAGACTTCTCACAGCTTCGTTGAGGACTTCGGCCCGGTTAGATGAAGACTTCTGCCGCTTCCTTGAGGATGGTTGTCGGGTCTTCAGAACAGTAAGTCGATCTTCAGGGGGTTAGTGTTAGGTTTTTTTAAGGGTGTATTTGGTGGATTTTATTATTTAGATTAGGGTTTGGGCCGCAAAAGAGCTAACTGCCCTTTTAAGGGCAATGCCTATCCAAATGCCCTTTTCAGGGCAATGGGAAGCTTAGGTTTTTTTAGATAGTATTTTATTTGGGAGGTTGTTTGTGTGGGTGGGGGGTTTTACTGTTGGGGGGGTTGTTTGTATTTTTTTTTACAGGTAAAAGAGCTGATTACTTTGGGGCAATGCCCCAAAAAAGGCCCTTTTAAGGGCTATTGGTAGTTAAGTTTAGGCTAGGTTTTTTTTAATTATTTTTTTTTGAGGGGGGCGGTTATTTTGATAGGGCTATTAGATTAAGTGTAATTAGTTTAAATATCTGTAATGTGTTTATTATTTTCTGTCATTTAGTGTTTGTTTGTTTTTGTACTTTAGCTAATTTAATTTAATTTAGGTAATTGTATTTAATTTAGTTAATGTATTTAATTATAGTGTAGTGTTAGGTGTTATTGTAACTTAGGTTAGGTTTTATTTTACAGGTACCTTTCGTATTTATTTTAGCTAGGTAGTTATTAAATAGTGTATAACAATTTAATAACTATTCTACCTAGTTAAAATAAATACAATCTTGCCTGTAAAATAAAAATAAACCCTAAGATAGATACAATGTAACTATTAGTTACATTGTAGCTAGTTTAGGGTTTATTTTATAGGTAAGTATTTAGTTTTAAATAGGAATAATTTAATTAATTATAGTAATTTTAATTTAGATGTATTTAAATTATATTTGTTAGTGGGTGTTAGGGTTAGACTTAGATTTAGGGGTTAATACATTTAATATAGTGGCAGCGATGTTGGGGGCGGCAGATTCGGGGTTAATAAATGTAGGTAGGTGGCGGCAATGTTATGGACGGCAGATTAGGGGTTAATAATATTTAACTAATGTTTGTGAGGCGGGAGTGCGGCAGTTTAGGGGTTAATATGTTTATTATAGTTGTGGCGATGTCCAGAGCGGCTGATTAGGGGTTAAAAAATGTATTATAGTGTTTGCGATGTGGGAGGGCCTCGGTTTAGGGGTTAATAGGTAGTTTATGGGTGTTAGTGTACTTTTAGCACTTTAGTTATGAGTTTTATGTTACGGGGTTGTACCATAAAACTCTTAACTACTGACTTTTAAATGCGTTAGGACTCTTGACGGGGTAGGGTGTACTGCTCACTTTTTGGCATTGAAAATAGACTTTGCGAAGTTTACGTAAGTCGGTTTGGGGTAAGGCCAAAAAAGTGTGCGGTGACCCTAAACCTTCAAGACTCGTAATAGCAGCGGGCGTAAAAAAGCAGCGTTAGGACCTAACGCACAACTCGTACTCTAGCCACTTGTTATTACAATTATTGTCTGTTGTCTTTTTAAAACATATCAGCAAGTCTAAGTATTTTTGCAACAAATGAATATGTTGTTTGCCGACATTGTTTTTCTAAAGCCACACTCCACAATCAATTGACTTTTTTGGAGGATTTAATCCAGGCTTGAGTATGCAGAGAACAAGGCCAGCTACAGTCATTATTTTATTATAAACTGCATTGTTTTGAAGTTGTATCTGTTAAAGCAAATTACAGAAATATATGTAGCAGGGTTAGCTTTGAGTCTGCAGTTGGAATTTCCATTGCAGAGAATTAGAAAATCCACTAAATTACATCAAAAGGGGGCAAAATAAACATTAAAAGTATATTGCATACAGTATATTGTTTTACTGTGCATAACTAAATAAAATCTCAAGGGATTTACTATATCCTTAAGTTAAAGGCATAGTGTACTCTTATATTGTCTTGCCTTAATGCATTCCTAGAGATTCATTTTTACCTGCTGATTTTTTTACATTGTTTACAAATAGCTCCTTTACCTTTATTTAGTAATTTGAAATTGCTGCTTTTCCCTGTTCTATCCCCACCTTTACTGAAATTTCAATTACCTAAATACGGGTTATAGCGAAGCTATTTAAACAAGATTAATTAAACAATTAATCTCACAGTGGGGGTTAGAGAGATAGTTATTAAAATGTTTATTTCTAATTACTATGGCTTTTGTATAGAGATAAGTTAAGAGGGCCAGTGTGCACAGAGAGAAATATAAGAAAAAGGTTTCTGCTCTCCATAAAAAGCTCAGTCCATTAAAATGGATTGTGGTTTCAACTAGCAAACAAATCTATTTCATATAGTAGAATAAACCTACAGTAAATGAGCATTTTAATTAACTGAAAACTTTCTAAAGGGCCATAGTAGTCAACAAAAATACACACTCCTTGCTCCAATGCATTATAATTACCCCTTTTTGAGGGTTAAGCACACAATGCTGCAGGGTTGCTAAAATACAATTACTTGCTCTAATGGTTTTTTATTTAATATTATGGACCTTTGAGGGGATATCGATTTTACAGTATACTGTCCCTTTAAGTGCACACACAGACATCAATAATAGGTAACTTTTATATAGCCATAGCCACCAAGCTATTGGTCACTATCGGCTAGATTACAAGTGTTGCGGAATGGCTATATTGCTGATAAATTTGTCTTTTCACAAAGAATGGTCAGCTCATCCGTATTACAAGTCACGGCGGTAAGACTCTACTGCTAGCATTTTAGCCTATACCGCAATGATCCATTCCACACTACAAAATAGTTTTTGAGTGTGGAATATTCAGCTCACCCGTATTACAGGTTGTGCGGTCCGGCCATTTAGCTAGCATTATAGCTTATACCGCCACTATCCATTCCGCGATCAAAGACCAGTAGTTATGGATTTTGCAAAACAAAAATGTTACCCAAAACTCATAACAAAAATGTTAAAAAGTTACATACATATAATAAAGCTATTGATGCCTAATCCACCGCCCACCCACATCACCAACACTAAATAAACCTATTAACCCCTAATCCACCGCCCACCCACATCGCCAACACTAATTAAACCTATTAACCCCTAAACCACTGACCCCCCACATCACTACTACTAAAATAAACATATTAACCCCTAAACCGCCGACCCCCACATTGCTACTTCTAAAATAAACATATTAACCCCTAAAAAAAAATAAGCTTAAACTATAAATAGATCTAACATTACTATTTTAACAAAATAAAATAAACTAAAAAAAAAATAAATAAATTACAAAATTAAAAAAACCTAACAATACAAAAAAAAAACAAACTAAAATGACAAAAAAAACAGTCTAAAATTATGAAAAATAAAAAAATTGAAGATGACAAAAAATAATAAACGAAATTATCCAAAATAATAAAAATTAAACCTAATCTAATACCCCTTTAAAAACAAAAATGTCACCCAAAATAAAATCACCCCCTAATCTAACAATAAACTAGCAATAGCCCTTAAAAGGGTCTTTTGTATAAAAGGGCCTTTTGTAGGGCATTGCCCTAAATAAATCAGCTATTTTACATTAAACAATTACAAAGTACCCCCTAACAGTAAAACACCCCACCCACCCAATCACCCAAAATAAAAAACTAACTCTAAATAAAACCTAAGCTACCCATTGCCCACCTGGAAGAAGATGGATGTCCAGACTTCAGGAACGGGGAGTAAATTATTTGGGGTTAGTGTAAGTTTTTTTGGGGGGTTGTTTTTTTTTTAGATTAGGGCTTTTTCATTTTTTTTATGGGCAACAAAAGAGCTGATTGACCTTTCAAGGGCAATTCCCATACAAATGCCCCTTATGGGGCAATGGGTAGCTTAGGTTTTTTTAGAGTTAGGTTTTTTATTTTGGGGGGTTGAGTTGGTGGGGGTTTTACTGTTTGGGGGTACATTGTAATTTTTTTAATGTAAAAGAGCTGATTTCTTTATGGCAATGCCCTACAAAAGGCCCTTTTCAGGGATTTTTTTGTTTTTATAGGGGTATTAGATTAGGTTTAATTTTTATTATTTTGGATAATTTCGTTTTTCGTAATTTTTCGTAATTTTAGACTTTTTTTTGTCTTTTTCGTAGTGTTAGGATTTTTTAATTTTGGAATTTAGTTTTTTTATTTTTAGTTAATTTTATTTTGTTAAAATAGTAATGTTAGGTTTATTTATAGTTTAAGCTAATTTTTTTTATTTTTCAGGTAAGTTTTTATTTATTTTAAGGTAGTTATATTGTAACTTTAATTTAAAGTTGGGGGGTGTTAGGTTTAGGGGTTAATAGTTTTATTTAGTGCGTCACGATTTGGGTGTTATGCGGTTTAGGGGTTAATAGGTTTAGTTTAGTATTTGTGATGTGGGAGGGGCCTGCAGATTACAGGTTAATATCTTTATTTAGGTGTTAGCTATGTGGGGGGGTCAACGGTTTAGGGGTTAATAGGTTTATTTAGTATTGGCAATGTCGGGGGCGGCAGATTAGGGGTTAATATCTTTATTTAGATGTTAGTGATGTGGGGGGCAACGTATTAAGGGTTAATAGGTTTATTTAGTGTCGGCAATGTCAGGGGCGGTGGTTTAGGGGTTAATAATTTTATTTAGTGTCGGCGATGTTGGGGGTGGCAGATTAGGGGTTAATATCTTTATTTAGTGTCAACAATGTCGGTGGGCAGCAAATTAGGGGAATTTAGACTAGGGGTTTATGTTAGGGTGTTAGGTTTTGACATAACTTTCTTGTTCCCATAGACATCAATAAGGATTGCGTTATAGCGATCGCATTCTGCAATCGCAGGTGTAAGTTTTTTTCTTAACACTTTTTCTCCATTGATGTCTATGGGGGAAAACGTGCACAAGCACGTCACGTCAGGACTTGGCTTTTGTGCGGTATGGAACTTAACGCACCATAACGCACAACACAACAAGGTTTTTCTGGAGCTTGTAATGGCAGCGCTATGGAAAGTGCGATACTGTTAAATTGTTTGCGTTATTTACGCACCAGGTTTAGCGCAAAACTTTTAATCTGGGTGTATGTGTGTAAAAATATTAATTGAACAAAGCAAAGTTAAATGGGCCCACAAGGAAAGATATTTTAGAAAGTTATCACCAATTTGGGCATACACTTTTAAAAAGGTTTGCTACTCTGATTCATGATGTATATGAAAAGCTGCTTAACCCCTGAAGCCAATCGGACGTAGATCTACATCATGCACTACTTGCCGCATAAAGTAGATATACAACCGACCTTCAGGAAGCCCAAGACAACCGAGAGCTGTTGTTGGTGGGCTGCAGGCATCTGTCTTCATATGGTAATGGAACACAATCAATTTTCTGTTACCATATGACTGCAGATTATCAGATTGTTACATATAGTGACACTGCCTGTGTCACTGTCTGTAATGAACATCTGTTGGTGCTGGTGGGAGGTGTGGAAGGGAAGGTGGGAGGCTGGTGGGTGGCCCAGTAGTGGAGGGGAAGGGAGGGGCAAGACCCTACGCTACAGAAAATAAATTTTGAAGGGAGAGGTAGGGATGGGACGCTACATTACAGAAAAAAGGGAAATCAGAGGGGAGCTGCCTACAAAATGATCACAAGGAGGGGGAGATGGGGAATGGGAGGTGGGAATTATGAGGGGGAACCCTACGTTACAGATAAAAGTATTAATTGAATAAAAGAAAAACATGCAATCATCTGGTAGGATTTAGGGAAGTGGTAGGCTGAGGATGGATCACTACACGACACTACAGAAAAAAAACAGCCCCAAACTGCATACTGACAAACTCTCTGCCAGAATCTAAGTGGCGAGGAGTGTGGGTGGGAGAGCTGTTTGGGAGAGATCAGGGAGGTGGGAGATGCCAGTTGGGAGAGTAATCTCTACATTGCAGTACTATTACCCTTAACAGCTAATTAATTAACCCCTTTACTGCTGGGAATTTCAGAAGTGTGATGCACAGCTGCAAATAGCAGTCTTCTAATTATCAAAAAGCAATGGCAAAAAGGATTCCATAGAAGCTTTTACAACTATTTGTGTTATGACTGCACACGTGGTATGTACATAATTTCAGTGAGAAACCCAAAGTTTGTGAAAAAGTTAAAGGGACACTGAACCCAATTTTTTTCTTTTGTGATTCAGATAGAACATGAAATTTTAAGCAACTTTCTAATTGACTCCTATTAGCAAATGTTCTTTATTCTCTTGGTATCTTTATTTGAAATGCAAGAATGTAAGTTTAAATGCCGGCCCATTTTTGGTGAACAACCTAGGTTGTCCTTGCTGATTGGTGAATAAATTCATCCACCAATCAAAAACTGCTGTTCAGAGTTCTGAACCAAGAAAAAAGCTTAGATGCCTTCATTTTCATATAAAGATAGCAAGAGAATGAAGAAAAATTTATAATAGGAGTAAATTAGAAAGTTGCTTAAAATTGCATGCTTTATCTGAATCACGAAATAATTTTTTTGGGTTCAGTGTCCCTTTAACCTTTTTTATATGATCACATTTAGCAGCAAAATGATGGCATAAAATGGGTCTAGATCAATACATTAGGCCGTCTACTTTAAAAAAATATATATAGTATTGATAGGTAAAAAAAATAACTGCTGTTGCAATACCGCCCCCTGCAGATTTGCAGCCAATCAGCTGCTAGCTGGGGGTATAAATCACCCTGATCGTATTTGATCGGGCTGATTTGGACGAGTTAAGGAGCAGTGGTCTTAGGACCGCTGCTTCTTAACTTCCGCTTCATAAATCGACCCCTTAAAGGGACACTGTACCCACATTTTTTCTTTTGTGATTCAGATAGAGCATGCAATTTTAAGCAACTTTCTAATTTACTTCTATTATCAATTTTTCTTCGTTCTCTTGATATCTTTGTTTGAAAAAGAAGGCATCTAAGCTGAGGAGCCAGCAAATTTGTGGTTCAGAACCATGGACAGCAATTGTTTATTGGTGCTGCCCAATCAGCAAGGACAACCCAGGTTGTTCACCAAAAATGGGCCGGCATCTAAACTTAAATTCTTGCTTTTCAAATAAACATACCAAGAGAATGAATAAAATTTGATAATAGGAGTACATTAGAAAGTTGCTTCAAATTGCATGCTCTATCTGAATCACAAAAGAAAATTTTTTTGGGTACAGTGTCCCTTTAATCTCAAGCAATGAAAAACATTTTTCACTGTAAGGGCAATCAAACGATACATTAAGTGATTCATCCATAGTGGCAAACCATCTATTAATGTATTTAGGATTACTTTTAATTTTTGTTAGCAGCTTTTGTGAACTCCCCATCTGCTGTGACTTTTGGTCTGCAGTCAATATGTGTGGTACCTTTAATGTTGACAATGTTCTCATATAGAAAACATCCAATAAAACTGACTAACCGGGCACTATAACAATCCTATTGTTTTGCGTAGTGTCACTTATTGGTCTCCCATCAACATATCATGATGTTTTCCATGGTTTCCTTAGTGGCAATTGTTGTTTAGTGACCCCAGCAAGGAGCATATCCATGACTCTCTGTTCACCTTAAATTCCTGACAGCACTTTTTAACTGAAAATACCTACGTATGAGTCATATACTTAGAATGTTTGGTTGGACATTATTTCAACTATCTGACAATTACACAATATTCATTTTGATCTATTTTCTACAAATTTCTACACACAAAATATTAAGTTTAGAACCTGTTTGCCTGGCACTGAGGCATTTACCAATTGTGCAATGCCATTAATCTCTGTTGGATTTGATCAGTATGATTTATGTAACTAAATACAGACATTTCCATTTTATCCTTTGGCAAACTTTGTAAACTATTGGGGTCATTTAAAAAAATACTGCAGACAGACGAAGTTCCCAGTCAGGTATCTGTGTGCCTGGCATTGCAGAATTTACCATTGCTCAAGCAATTACTTATGCAACTCTATCTCCTGCTCTCGTACACTGAATGACATGAAAGCCAGGTTTGTCAATCATCCTGGTTGAGTCTGAGGATTTTGCCAGGATGATTTAAAGGGCCATAATACCCAAATGTTTAAACACTTTAAAGTGCTGCAGCATAGCTGTAAAAAGCTGACTAGAAAATATCTCCTGAATATCTCTATGTAAAAAAGAAAGAGATTTTACCTCAAAAGTTCCTCAGTAGCCACCTCCCATTGTAAAGGATTTCTAAGCAGCATTTTAGTGTGTCTGTCCTGGGACAGCTTAGGGGATGAGCCTCATGAACTCTCATATTATTTCACCAATTATCTAAAGGAAGCTTACTATGAAATCTCATGAGAGTTAAGTCAAATCTCATGAGATCACAGTAAGAGTTCATGACCTCAGCACTGCTGATGCTGATTGGCTGCTGTTCATTTCTTCATTTTTTTTTTATTTTTACCTGCAGCTGGGAGCAGGTGAAGTATAACTTTTTACACAGAACTTACTCTGCTGAGCTTAGAAGATTGTGAGGTAGAGGGGGGTAGTTATCAAGCCGTCTACTTTACCTGCCTTGCCGGTTCAATAAGCCCGCCTAAGCTCGCCTACCATCGCCGCCGCGGACCTGCAAAATTTTGCCTAAGTTATAAAAAAAAACGGTCAAAAAGCCGCGCACCAAGTACGGGGCGATGAGCAGCGGACTGTGAGAGTTATCACTCATCCGATCTCACTACTCTTCGGCTTTTTGACAGCTTTATTGCTAGCCTGTCACTAAGCACCCACACTAACTACACTGTTCTACCCCCTATACCGGCGCCCCCGGAGCCCCCTGCAACTCAATAAAGTTATTAACCCCTAAACTGCCGCTCCTAGACCCCGCCGCAACTATAATAAATGTATTAACCCCTAAACCGCCACTCCCGGACACCGCCGCCACCTACATTATACCTAGTAACCCCTATCCTGCCCCCCCTATACTGCTGCCCTCTATAATAAAGTTATTAACCCCTATCCTGCTGATCCCGGACCTCGCTGCAACTAAATAAATAGTTTAACCCCTAAACCGCTGCTCCCAGACCCCGCCCCAACCTATATTTAACTTATTAACCCCTAATCTGCCCCCCCTACACCATCGCCACCTATAATAAGTTTATTAACCCCTATCCTGCCCCCCCTACACCGCCGCAACTGTAATAAAATTATCAACCCTTAAACCTAAGTCTAACCCTAACCCTAACACCCCCCTAACTTAAATATTAATTAAATAAATCTAAATAATATTAATCCTATTTAAAACTAAATACTTACCTTTAAAATAAAGCCTAATATAGCTACAATATAAATAATAATTATATTGTAGCTATCTTAGGATTTATTTTTATTTTACAGGTAACTTTCAATTTATTTTAACTAGGTACAATAGCTATTAAATAGTTATTAACTATTTAATAGCTACCTAGCTAAAATAAAGAGAAATTTACCTGTAAAATAAAAACTAACCTAAGTTACAATTACACCTAACACTACACTATACTTTAATAAATTATTTTTATTTAAAACTAAATACTTACCTGTAAAATAAACCCTAAGATAGCTACAATATAATTAATAATTACATTGTAGCTATTTTAGGATTTATATTTATTTTACAGGTAACTTTGTATTTATTTTAGCTAGTTAGAATAGTTATTAAATAGTTGACGGATGTGTTTGAAAGTGATACACCTAACACTATATTGGGAGACTTCTTTTTTGATCTAGAGAATCTAAAAGAAAAAAGAACAAAAGCTCAAGTGGGATAAATGGATTTTATCTAAATATATCAGTATGAAAATGATTCCCATAGGTCTAAGGATTAACAAATTTCCTACTTATGATGTAAAGGACCCTGGGTTCATTGAAAGGTGGAATCAAGCTTTAACAGACTGCTCACTTAAGCTTATAGCCTTATTGATTGAATATAAGGACACATTATTGGCAGAGGTCAAGAATAGGATAACTGCCTTGCAGAGTGATATGAATAAATACAAATTGTGTAATGTATATCCTGAATATGATACTATACTTAAGAATGTTATGGAAGAATCTAAGAGATTAATTATCCAGATTAAGCATTCTAAATATATACATGACCAAAAAGATTACAGCAATGGTATGGTATACATTTGGCGTAAAACACAGAGGGGTAGAGCTTGGTCACAAACTGCTAATAAATCCATGGCTCAGAGTTCAGGACAGGTTACTACATCTTTTAAACCCAGCAAGGTGAACAGGAAATCTAATAGAGTGGTTGGATCTAAGCAGGTTGTATTCTCTGACTCAGAGCCTGAGCAGACCGATGAGGATAGATTTGCATCCAGTTTTGAGGACGAGGCCTGCTCAGCCTCTGAGGGAGAGATATCTGAACTGTTGGAGAATACTGAACTCAACTCTATGTCTAAAAGTATTTTGAAGGAACCCAAGGGAGCTGCTATGGGAACCATCCCTAAGAGGGGTGGGAGGGGCAGACAGAGAAGGGGACGTCTCATTATTCTCAATCCAATATCACTAGGGAGTCCATGACTAGTGATATGGGACCCAATACGCAGGTTTTTCAGTGGGCTCAGAAACAACCCAGAGGGGGAGGGAGAGGCTATTCACAGAGGAAGGAGGAAACAGATGCACAGTTTCAGAGGTATCCAGTGAGAGAGAACAGGAGTACCAGGGGGCACAGATATCAATGAATGATTTTTCAGTAATTAACTTATCCTCCTACCAGATAACAGATGTTGAGAGAAGAGTCCTGGGGTATGGTCTCAATTTTGTCCCATCTAGGGACTTTGACTTATTCCAGACTATACTGGATGTAAATAAAATGGTGAGGGATCTTACCCTGAGGAAATTCTTCTCAACATCTACTGTTAGTATACCTGGTGAACTTACTACACATGATCAAGAGAGGAGTTATGCTGATCTATCGTTCAGTGATGCTTGTGCATTAACAGACCTAGAAGATTTGGGTGATACACAGGAGGCAAGACCACCTATCTCACAAACTAATTATCAACAATATAATTTGAAATCTAGGTCGAACTTTTATCCCTTACAAACTAGAAGTTTTTCATAAAAGAGTCATTGAAGATCTTACTCTGCTAGACAAATCCAGAAAACTAGACCATCATTCCAATTTGTCTAGACTGGAAAGAGAAGCAGTAGCCACCCTACAGAACAATAAGGAGGTGGTTATTCGTCAGTCAGACAAAGGGGGCAGTGTGGTCCTGCTGGATAAAGACATATACATTAAGGAGGCTTTAAGACAACTTGAAGATCCAGAGGCCTACATGGAACTATCTAGGGATCCTACAACACAGTACAAGGCTATCCTTAGGGACCTTTTGGACGATGGGGTGGAGATATGCATTTTTGATGAACAGACATATGACTGTCTAATGGTTGACAGTCCTGTAGTGCCCATCTTCCACCACCTTCCTGAGGTCCATAAGAGCCTAGTAGATATACAAGGTAGGCCAATAGTGGCAGGGATCGGCTCCCTACTGGAACCTTTGTCCAAGTGGGTGGACCAGTTCCTTCAACCCTTGGTCCAAAAGCTGCCTAGTTTTGTAAAGGACACTACCCATGTGCTCATTAGACTCGAGGATGTGACTTGGGAGTCGGGATACAGCTGGATTACCATTGATGCTGTGTCCCTGTACTCCTCCATACCTCACGAGTGTGGACTGAAAGCAGTATCTTATTTTCTGAGAACTGAGACTGACCTCTCCCTCGAGCATAGGGAGTTTGTGCTGAGAGCGGTTAATTTTCTACTCCAGCATAACTTTTTTATGTTCGAGGGAAAGTTTTACCTCCAGAGGCATGGAACCGCTATTGGGGCCAAGTTTGCCCCCTCTTACGCCAAACTATTTATGGGTTGGTGGGAGCGGTTCCATGTCTTTGGAGGTAATAGAGACAATACACGGCATATTGTCAAGTACCTACGATATATAGATGACCTGTTGGTCATCTGGTCAGGCAATAAAGATCAAGCCAAAATACTGGTTGACATGTTTAACACCAATAGTGTTGGCCTGAGTTTCACCTTTGAGTGGAACCAGACTAATGTCAATTATTTGGATGTGACCCTCAGTTTTGATGCTACAACTAGGGGGGTGTCCTCATCTCTTTATAGGAAACCTATTTCAGGGAACACGCTGCTACATGCCAGAAGCAGTCACCCCAGGCATGTCTTCAAAGGCATCGTAAAAGGCCAATTCATGCGGATTAAAAGAAACTGTTCTCGGGAAGAAGATTTCCTTAAGGAGAGTGAGGAACTAAAATCCAGATTGAAGGATAGGGGGTACCCCAAAAAGTTGGTCAACAGGACCTTCTCTGAGGTATCGGCTATGGACAGAAAAAGTGTCCATGGACGGCAAAGAGATAACAAACTGATGAATCATCCTTCCACTAAGTTTAAACCCACCCTAGTCACGACCTTCTCTAATCAGTTCAATAAAGTTTGCAAGGTAATAGAGAAAAATCTGCCTATTCTTCGTGGTGACACGATATTAAGGGAAATTATGGATGATGGCTGTAATTTTATTTACAAGCGTTACCTTGGGTAACATTCTGTCCCCTAGTATGCTGCCACAAAAGGATAGTGGTAGCTCCTGGCTTAAGGTAAAGGGGACATACAAGTGTGGAAAAAGAACATGTAAGTCATGTGACCACATGTATGTCTCTAAAACATTTACCTCAGCCCGTACGTCAGAAGTTTTTGACACTAGAGGTTGCATTAAATGTGGCAGTAAATATGTGATATATTTAATTGAGTGTACCCAGTGTAACAAACAATATGTGGGCAGAACCACTAGGCCTGTGGGCAAGCGGATCAGGGAGCATCTCTCATATATTTCACAAGAAAGGGCTGTTTCTGCCTTGTCCAAGCATTTTTTGGATGTCCATTCGGGGGATGTTGGAACCCTCAGGTGGCAGGCTATAGAGCAGGTGTCCAGACCGCTAAGAGGGGGCAATGTATTCCATATTCTCTCTAGACAGGAGATCTACTGGATACACAGGCTCGGTAGCCTGCTACCTGGGGGTTTCAACTCCGAATTTGACATCATCAATATCTGGCACAGATAGTGTTTGTTTTGGTTAAGTACATCTGTCCGATGGAAATAAAAATATATATATACAGATAATATTGGGTTTCTCATAGTTGGAGAATATGGTGGCCAGTGAGATTGTCTATACCCATTACGCCTTTAATAAAGCGGAAATATTTTTTCAAATTGTATAATAAGTTTAGTTAAGGAGTATTCATTAATTCCATACAGACATCGAATAGTTTAAATATATATTTATTTTTTACTGTTTTTATTTATTAGGTATTTTACAATTTGATCAAGTATGCACATTTACAACTGTATATGTATATCTGCCTCTGTAATATCGCTGATATCTTTAGTAACTGTTTAGCATATTGCTGTAGTTGCTTATTTGTTTAAATTATTTTTCACACATGTGTTCTATTTATCTCCGCTTACATGTTTTCTATACATGTTACATCCCTCTTCTCCAATGCTTAGAGATACAAGTGTGTTTTTAACTATGTTTCACTATACCACTCCCACTTGGGGAGTGGCTAACAGGTATATCAGGTGCTCTTTTTTGAACACCTGTTATCAGTCTATGACTACGGCCACTTGGTGCCGAAACCGGTCAGACCTTTTTCATGTTCTCTATGCTATGATAATTTTGTGACTCGTTTTACCTCTTGGATATTTCTAAATAAAGGCTTTTTTACATTTTTAATATATGGAACTGGAGTGACTTTTTTATCCCTTTCCTTGGATTAGCACTGGATACTCTTTTTTCCTTATTAAATAGTTATTAACTATTTAATAACTACCTAGCTAAAGGAAATACAAAATTACCTGTAAAATAAATCTTACCTAAGTTACAATTAAACCTAACACTACACTATCATTAAATTAATTTAATAAATTACCTACAAATAACTACAATTAAATACAATTAAATAAACTAACTAAAGTACAAAAAATAAAAAAAGCTAAGTTACAAAAAATAAAAAAAATAAGTTACAAACATTTAAAAAATATTACAACAATTTTAAGCTACTTACACCTAATCTAAGCCCCCTAATAAAATAACAAAGCCCCTCAAAATAAAAAAAATGCCCTCCCCTATTCTAAATTTAAAAGTTACCAGCTCTTTTACCTTACCAGCCCTTAAAATGGCCTTTTGCGGGGCATGCCCCAAAGAATTCTGCTCTTTTGCCTGTAAAAGAAAAATACAACCCCCCAACATTAAAACCCACCACCCACATACCCCTAATCTAACCCAAACCCCCCTTAAAAAAACCTAACACTACCCCCCTGAAGACCATCCTACCTTGAGTCGTCTTCAGCCAGCCGACCATCGATGGAACCAAAGAGGAGATTCGGAACGGCGCTGAATAAGTCTTCCATCCGATGAAGTCATCATCCAGGCGGCGCTGAAGAAGTCTTCCATCCGATAGAAGTCTTCATCCAGGCGGCGTCTTCAATCTTCATCCATCCGGAGCGGAGCCATCTTCAGACGAGCCGACGCGGAGCCATCCTCTTCTTCCCGACGACTAACGACGAATAGATATTCCTTTAAGGGACGTCATCCAAGATGGCGTCCCTTCAATTCCGATTGGCTGATAGGATTCTATCAGCCAATCGAAATTAAGGTAGGAAAAATCTGATTGGCTGATTGAATCAGCCAATCAGATTGAACTTCAATCCGATTGGCTGATCCAATCAGCCAATCAGATTGAGCTCGCATTCTATTGGCTGTTCCGATCAGGTACGCTGGGCCGGAAAAGTGCAGAACGTACCTGCTAGTTTTTTGATAACTAGCAAAAGTAGTCAGATTGTGCCGCACTTGTGTTCAGAACATCTGGAGTGACGTAAGAATCGATCTGTGTCGGACTGAGTCCAGCGGATCGAAGCTTACGTCACAAAATTCTACTTTTGCCGGTATCTAGGGCTTGATAACTAAGGCGAATCAGCCTCGCCACAAATACGCTGCGGAATTTCAGCGTATTTGAGGTTGATGGCTTGATACCCCCCAAAATATCTTCCTTTTTTACTTAGAGATGCTCAGGTGATATTTTCCTGTCAGCTTTTTACAGTTATACTGCATCAGTTTCAAGTGATTTAGCATATGAGTATTATGTCCCTTTAACTCTGCCACCCTTGAGGTCACAGAGAGGTTAAGTAGCAGTAGACTTAAGACCGCTGCCTTTTATTTAACATTGCAGGATTGCTTGTGCCTGCACTGCTAGGTCTCTGACGCTTCATCCTCAGCTTAATAAATAGAGACCTCTTTATTTATATGATTTAGCACATATACTCAATATAATATACGTATTGAAGAATACACCCCAATAGATAGAACATTTTATGCTTAGTGGGCCTTGGTCAGATACTTTACAACTTAAATAAACTCAGCTCCCGGTTGCTCTATAGCTAGCTATTACATAGTGAATAACACAACTGCAGCAGACATATTCAGCCAAGGTAATAATACTCTATAAATATTGCTGTTTATCATGGAACAGAAGCTATTTACAGAGATAAGGAGTCAAGCTGAAAATGCTGTTTAAAGCTTAGATTTCCGAAATGATAGCTACCATTTCAATTTTTATATGGATTTAAGATCATTTATTGATATATGCCTCTATTTTTAGATAGAAAACATGGCATATATCTGTTCTATATGCATAGATTTCATCAAAGCAAGCACTGTAATTTTTTAAGATATAAGAACTGTAAGAAAATAAATTATATTGCTGAATATAATATTATTTATGTATAAAAAGAGGAAACATATTCTTACACCATTAATCTTCTGCTAGAGCAGAGTGCAAGAAATTGAATTATAATTCTTCATCCTCTGCTGAGAAACAGCCATACCACCCAATAACTGGTTGTCTGTGGTATATTGATTAGATAAAATGATAGGGGTAGCACTGCCATTTGAATGATAATTAATCCTCATGATTCCTCTTTACTAAATTTCAAATCTTGGTTAACATGTGCCTGTATTTAATCAAAATATATAACTTACTATGGTACCGTGTAACTAGGATTGTGCAGTAGACAAAATAAGTAATGGTAAAAAAATAAATTCATTATCCAGTTCCGGTTTTACTTTAAAGGGACAGTAAACCTCAAAAATAATGTTATATAATTCTGCACATAGGGCTCCATGTACTAAGCCGTCAATTCATCCGTCATTTTAGACGCGAATAAACTCGCCGTTACTCGCCGCGGGCGAAATGGTGTCCGCTGTCACTATGTACTAATAATCCCCCAATAAATAGACAAGTCTAGCCCGCCGCGAGCAGTGGCGGATTATTGATAAATTTAACGCCTCGCTCACCGCGACTAAGCTGATGTACTTAACTTTCAGTTGAATTGTCTGGCCAATTATTAACACGTGACATGCAAGGTGTCACGAACATCATAGTAGTCGCGGGAATAGAATTTTGCTCCTATAAAAGTTCAACTTATCTAAACAACTTTATTATTGTTCAAAATTTTTTGAAGAGTGATAACAGAGCGTTATTTTTGTAATATTTATTTACAATTTGGATATGGCTTCATCTGGATCTGATAATATATAAATATTAATATAAAAATAATTATAAAGATTGACAACTATACAATACAAATTTAAAATATAGATTACTCTTTAATTACAGTCGACAAATTTGGCGCAATTTATGTACATGGAAATGAGAGACAAATTAGACGCCAGTTATGCTGTACAATGCTGATATTACTGCTTTTTATATATGTCTAGACTGGCGTCTAGATTGACTTTCCTATTGTTTTGTACCTTGCCCGCCACCTAAAAGGTGGCGAGGCAAAAATAACGAGGTGGGAGCGGAAATTGTAGCGAGCGGACAAATAGATTTTTTAGTACATTCGTTTTTGGCGAGTTGGTGGTCAAATGTGTCTAATTACAGTGAAAAATGGAGAGGTAGCGAGGTTTGGCGGATAAGTACGCTCGCAATTTTAAAGATGCGAGTTTGAACATAGTTGACGACTTTGTACATATCAGTTTGCGAGTTTTGACGCGAGATTTGTTGCGGGTAGCTCGCTGACTGCTTAGTACATGGAGCCCATAGTGCAGAATTATATAACATTATATTAGCGCAAACTTTATAAAACAAAATATACCCTTTGAATTTTTTAAAAAAACGTCTGTTTTACAGACCCGCTCTCTGTGCTCTTCTGAGCGGGTCTGTTTTTTTTCACACAGCGCATCGGGCCAGCTATATGGTCACAGCCCGGCCCGATCGTGCCATTATACACAGTGCAGCTCGCTCCTGCTGTCAGACAGAGCAGGAGCGAGCTACACTTAATGTTATGGCGCAGTCGGGCCGGGCTGTGACTATATAGCTGGCCCGATGCGCTGTGTGAAAAAAAACAGCCGTTTTTTTTAAAAATTCAAAGGGTATATTATGTTTTATAAAGTTTGCGCTAATATAATGTTATATAATTCTGCACTATGTGCAGAATTATATAACATTATTTTTAAGGTTTACTGACACTTTAATATGCCCCAAACTGTTTTTGTTTAAAGCGACATTAAACTGATGTGCACAACTAAAAAAAAAATAGTTACTACTAACATTCAGCCAAATTACGAGTTTTTGTCGGTAAGGCTGTGCGGTGCTAACACTCCTTTTTTTCTTACCGCTCACTTAAGCCAACGCTAGTGTTACAAGTTTTCTGCAAGCCGGCGTTAGCCTGAGAAAAGTGAGCGTTGAGCAAAATTTAGCTCCACATCTCACTGTAATACCAGCGTTGCATACGGTAGCGGTAAGCTGGCAAAACGTGCTCGTGCACAATTTCCCCATAGGAAACAATGGGGCTGAGCTAGCTAAAAAAAAACTAACACCTGCAAAAAAGCAGCGTTCAGCTCCTAACGCAGCCCCATTGTTTCCTATGGGGAAATAAAAGTGATGTCTACACCTAACACCCTAACATGAACCCCGAGTCTAAACACCCCTAATCTTACGAGTCTAAACACCCCTAATCTTACACTTATTAATCCCTAATCTGCCGCCCCCACTATCGCTGACACCTACATTATATTATAAACCCCTAATCTGCCGCTCCGGACACCGCCGCCACCTACATTATACTTATGAAACCCTAATCTACTGCCCCTGACATCGCCGACACCTACATTATATTTATTAACCCTTAATCTGCCCCCCCCACGTCGACGCAACTATATTAAATTTATTAACCCCTAATCTTCCGACCCCAACGTCGCTGCTACTATATTAAATTTATTAACCCCTAAACCTAAGTCTAACCCTAAGTCTAACCCCCCTAACTTAAATATAATTTAAATTAAACAAAATAAATTTAACATAATTAAATACATTAATCCTATTTAAAACTAAATACTTACCGATAAAATAGACCCTAAGCTAGCTACAATATAACTAATAGTTACATTGTAGCTAGCTTAGGCCTAGATTTAGAGTTTTGCGGCCAAAGGGGTGCGTTAGCTACGCGTGCTTTTTTCTGGCCGCACCTTTTAAATACCGCTGGTATTTAGAGTTCACAAAAGGGCTGCGTTAGGCTCCAAAAAAGGAGCGTATAGCATATTTACCGCAACTTCAACTCTTGATACCAGCGGTGCTTACGGACGCGGCCAGCTTAAAAAACGTGCTTGTGCACGATTCCGCCATAGGAAACAATAGGGCAGTTTGAGCTGAAAAAAACCTAACACCTGCAAAAAAGCAGCGTTCAGCTCCTAACGCAGCCCCATTGTTTGCTATGCGGAAACACTTCCTATGTCTGCACCTAACACCCTAACATGTACCCCGACTCCACTATCGCTGACCCCTGCATTTTAATATTAACCCCTAATCTGCCGCTCCGTATACCGCTGCAACCTACATTATCCCTATGTACCCCTAATCTGCTGCCCCTAACACCGCCGACCCCTATATTATATTTATTAACCCCTAATCTGCCCCCCACAACGTCGCCGCCAGCTGCCTACAATAATTAACCCCTAATCTGCCGACCGCATCTCACCGCTACTATAATAAAATTATTAACCCCTAATCCGCCTCACTCCCGCCTCAATAACCCTATAAGAAATAGTATTAACCCCTAATCTGCCCTCCCTAACATCGCCGACACCTAACTTCAATTATTTACCCCTAATCTGCCGACCGAATCTCGCCGCTACTGTAATAAATGGATTAACCCCTAAAGCTAAGTCTAACCCTAACACTAACACCCCCCTAAGTTAAATATAATTTAAATCTAACGAAATAAATGAACTCTTATTAAATAAATTATTCCTATTTAAAGCTAAATACTTACCTGTAAAATAAACCCTAATATAGCTACAATATAAATAATAATTATATTATAGCTATTTTAGGATTAATGTTTATTTTACAGGCAACTTTGTATTTATTTCAAAGAGGTACAATAGCTATTAAATAGTTAAGAACTATTTAATAGCTAAAATAGTTAAAATAATTACAAAATTACCTGTAAAATAAATCATAACCTAAGTTACAATTAAACCTAACACTACACTATCATTAAATAAATTAAATACAATACCTACAAATAACTACAATTAAATAAACTAACTAAAGTACAAAAAATAAAAAAGAACTAAGTTACAAAAAATAATTTTTTTTTTACAAACATTAGAAAAATATTACAACAATTTTAAACTAATTACACCTACTCTAAGCCCCCTAATAAAATAACAAAGCCCCCCAAAATAAAAAAATGCCCTACCCTATTCTAAAATTAAAATAAAAAAGCTCTTTTACCTTACCAGCCCTGAAAAGGGCCCTTTGCGGGGCATGCCCCAAAGAATTCAGCTCTTTTGCCTGTAAAAAAAAAACATACAATACCCCCCCCCACCATTACAACCCACCACCCACATACCCCTAATCTAACCCAAACCCCCCTTAAATAAACCTAACACTAAGCCCCTGAAGATCTCCCTACCTTGTCTTCACCTCACCGGGTCCCGATCAGTCCAGAAGAGCCTCCGATGTCTTGATCCAAGCCCAAGCGGGGGGCTGAAGAGTGACGTCCATCCTTGGGCTGAAGTCTGGATCCAAGCGGCGGCTGAAGAAATCCATCATCGGGCTGAAGTCGGAAGTCCATCATCGGGATGAAGTCTTCTATCAAGCAGCATCTTCAATCTTCTTTCTTCCGGAGCGGAGCGGAGCCATCTTCTTCCCAGCCGACGCGGATCCATCCTTTTCTAACGACGCCTACTCGCCGAATGACGGTTCCTTTAAATGACGTCATCCAAGATGGCGTCCCTCGAATTCAACTTGAACTTGAATTCAACTTGAACTTGAATCTGATTGGCTGATTCCATCAGCCAATCAGAATTTTCCTACCTTAATTCCGATTGGCTGATAGAATCCTATGAGACAATCGGAATTCGAGGGACGCCATCTTGGATGACGTCCCTTAAAGGAACCTTCATTCTTCAGTTGGACGTCAGAAGAAGAGGATGGATCCGCGTCGGAGGTCTTCAAGATGGAGCCGTTCGTCATCGGATGAAGATAGAAGATGCCGCTTAGATCAAGATGGTTGCTGGTCCGGATCTCCTCTTCTTCCCGGATAGGATGAAGACTTTGGAGCCTCTTCTGGACCTCTTCAGCCGCCGCTTGATAGAAGACTTCAGCCGGATTATGGATCGCCAGCCCCCGCTTGGTCTTGGATGAAGATTTCGGAGGCTTGGATCAAGACTTCGGAGGACGGATCGGTGAACCTGGTATGGTGAAGATAAGGTAGGAAGATCTTCAGGGGCTTAGTGTTAGGTTTATTTAAGGGGGGTTTGGGTTAGATTAGGGGTATGTGGGTGGTGGGTTGTAATGTGGGGGGGGGGAATTGTATGTTTTTTTTTTACAGGCAAAAGAGCTGAATTATTTGGGGCATGCCCCACAAATGGCCCTTTTCAGGGCTGGTAAGGTAAAAGAGCTTTGAACTTTTTTAATTTAGAATAGGGTAGGGCATTTTTTTATTTTGGGGGTCTTTGTTATTTTATTTGGGGGCTTAGAGTAGGTGTAATTAGTTTAAAATTGTTGTAATATTTTTCTAATGTTTGTAAATATTTTTTTATTTTTTGTAACTTAGTTCTTTTTTATATTTTGTACTTTAGTTAGTTTATTTAATTGTATTTATTTGTAGGTATTGTATTTAATTTATTTAATGATAGTGTAGTGTTAGGTTTAATTGTAACTTAGGTTAGGATTTATTTTACAGGTAATTTTGTTATTATTTTAACTATTTTAGCTATTAAATAGTTCTTAACTATTTAATAGCTATTGTACCTGGTTAAAATAAATACAAAGTTGCCTGTAAAATAAATATTAATCCTAAAATAGCTACAATATAATTATTCGTTATATTGTAGCTATATTAGGGTTTATTTTACAGGTAAGTATTTAGTTTAAAATAGGAATAATTTATTTAATAATAGTTAATTTATTTCGTTAGATTTAAATTATATTTAACTTAGGGGGGTGTTAGTGTTAGGATTAGACTTAGCTTTAGGGGTTAATACATTTATTATAGTAGCGGTGAGGTGCAGTCGGCAGATTAGGGGTTAATTATTGTAGGTAGCTGGCGGCGACGTTGTGGGGGGCAGATTAGGGGTTAATGAATATAATATAGGGGTCGGCGGTGTTAGGGGCAGCAGATTAGGGGTACATAAGGATAACGTAGGTGGCGGTCGGCAGATTAGGGGTTAAAGAAATTTAATCGAGTGGCGGCGATGTGGGGGGGGCCTCGGTTTAGGGGTGCATAGGTAGTTTATGGGTGTTAGTGTACTTTAGAGCACAGTAGTTAAGAGCTTTATGAACCGGCGTTAGCCCAAAAAGCTCTTAACTCCTGTTTTTTTTCTGCGGCTGGAGTTTGGTCGTTAGATTTCTAACGCTCACTTCAGCCAAGACTCTAAATACCGGCGTTAGAAAGATCCCATTGAAAAGATAGGATACGCAAATGGCGTAGGGGGATCTGCGGTATGGAAAAGTCGCGGCTGGAAAGTGAGCATTAGACCCTTTCCTGACTGACTCCAAATACCAGCGGGCGATAAAAACCAGCGTTAGGAGCCTCTAACGCTGGTTTTCATGGCTATCGCCCAACTCTAAATCTAGGCGTTAGGATTTAAATTTATTTTACAGGCAACTTTGTATTTATTTTAATTAGGTACAATAGTTATTAAATAGTTATTAACTATTTAATAACTTCCTAGTTAAAATATAGACAAAATTACCTGTAAAATAAATCCTAACCTAAATTACAATTACACCTAACACTACACTATAATTAAACTAATTACACCTAACACTACACTATAATTAAACTAATTACCTAAATTACCTACAATTAATTACAATTAAATTAAATAAACTAAATTACGAAAAAAAAAACCCCACTAATTTTCCCCCTAATAAAATAAAAAAGCCCCCCAAAATAATAAAATTCCCTACCCTATACTAAATTACAAATAGCCCTTAAAAGGGCCTTTTGCGGGGCATTGCCCCAAAGTAATCAGCTCTTTCACCTGTAAAAAAAATACAATACCCCCCCAACATTAAAACCCACCACCCACACACCCAACCCTACTCTAAAACCCACCCAATCCACCCTTAAAAAAACCTAACTAAAAAGTTCAAGCTGCAGCAGCACTGAATAAAAAGATTTTTATTTTTGCCAAAAAGTTAATACAACGTTTCGGACCAACTGTCCTTAATCATGTATAAATATATCTTATACATGATTAAGGACAGTTGGTCCGAAACGTTGTATTAACTTTTTGGCAAAAATAAAAATCTTTTTATTCAGTGCTGCTGCAGCTTGAACTTTTTACTTATTTTTGTTTTTTTGGTATGGACCCTTGCAGCCTGCACGGATAAATAACCTCAAAAACAGAGTGCTGAACAGTAACCTGCTGTTAAAAAAACCTAACACTACTCCCTTGAAGATCACCCTACCTTGAGACATCTTCACCCAGCCGGGCACAAGTGGACCTCTAGAGGGGCAGAAGTCTTCATCCGATCTGGGCAGAAGAGGTCCTCCAAGTGGCAGAAGTCTTCATCCAGGCAGCATCTTCTATCTTCATTCTTCCGGAGTGGAGCGGGTCCATCTTCAAGACATC
Source organism: Bombina bombina (assembly GCF_027579735.1). Taxonomy (NCBI): domain Eukaryota; kingdom Metazoa; phylum Chordata; class Amphibia; order Anura; family Bombinatoridae; genus Bombina; species Bombina bombina. Next base: position 209,420,854 of record NC_069503.1, read on the forward strand.
CGACGCAGAGCATCCTCTTCATCTGACAGATGACGACTGAATGACTGGTCCTTTAAGTGACGTCATCCAAGATGGCGTCCCTTGAATTCTAATTGGCTGATAGACTCCTATCAGCCAATCGGAATTAAGGTAGGATCGGATGAAGATTTATGCCCCTCTGGAGGTCCACTTGTGCCCGGCTGGGTAAAGACATCTCAAGGTAGGGTGATCTTCAATGGGGTAGTGTTATTTTTTTTTTAAGGGTGGATTGGGTGGGTTTTAGAGTAGGGTTGGGTGTGTGGGTGGTGGGTTTTAATGTTGGGGGGGTATTGTATTTTTTTTTTACAGGTGAAAGAGCTGATTACTTTGGGGCAATGCCCCGCAAAAGGCCCTTTTAAGGGCTATTTGTAATTTAGTATTGGGTAGGGAATTTTATTATTTTGGGGGGGGGTATTTTATTAGGGGGATTAGATTAGGTGTAATTAGTTTAAAATTCTTGTAATTCTTTTTTTATTTTCTGTAATTTAGTGTTTGTTTTTCTTTCGTAATTTAGTTTATTTAATTGTAATTAATTGTAGGTAGTTTAGGTAATTAGTTTAATTATAGTGTAGTGTTATAAGTGTAATTGTAATTTAGGTTAGGATTTATTTTACAGGTAAATTTGTCTTTATTTTAACTAGGAAGTTATTAAATAGTTAATAACTATTTAATAACTATTGTACCTAGTTAAAATAAATACAAAGTTGCCTGTAAAATAAATATAAATACTAAGATAGCTACAATGTAACTATTAGTTATATTGTAGCTAGCTTAGGGTTTATTTTATTGGTAAGTATTTAGTTTTAAATAGGATTAATTGATTTAATAGTAGTAAATTTATTTTGTTTTATTTAAATTATATTTAAGTTAGGGGGTGTTAGGGTTAGGGTTAGACTTAGGTTTAGGGGTTAATAAATTTAATATAGTAGTGGCGACATTGGGGGCAGAAGATTAGGGGTTAATAAATGTAGGTAGGTATCGGCGATGTAAGGGACGGCAGATTAGGGGTAATAAAATTTAACTAGTGTTTGCAAGGCGGGAGTGTGGCGGTTTAAGGGTTAATAAATTTATTAAAGTGGCAGCGATGTCCGGTCGGCAGATTAGGGGTTAAACATTTTATTTAAGTGTTTGCGATGTGGGGGGGGGGCTCGGTTTAGGGGTTAATATGTAGTTTATGGGTGTTAGTGTACTTTTTAGCACTTTAGTTAAGAGCTTTATGTTCCGGCGTTAGCCCATAAAACTCTTAATTACTGACTTTTAAATGCGGTAGGAGTCTTGACAGGAGAGGGTGTAACGCTCACTTTTTCCAGCGATCGTAATACCGGCGTTAGGAAAATCCCATTAAAAAGATAGGATACGCAATTGACGGTATGCTAAAATTGTGCACAGTCTTTATGCTTACACTACTAAGTATGTGCAATAATTAACATAATATATGCATTTGTGGGCCTCCATTACATATGCAGCGTCACCTGCAAAATCCTCCGCCACAGATTTTACGCGATTTTGGTATTACATATACGGCGTAGCATACAAGTTACACACATATATTTCACCCTTGGGACGTATTTTTTTTACCCATAGACTAACATAGAACAGCCGCGCAATTTGGTATCCAATATACAGCGTAAGGACTTACGCGAAAAATTCAGAAAATCTACTCCATTCTCATTTCGCCACATATTGCAGGCGCAACAACCCTTGCACTGACTAAAAAAGCAACGTAACTCCCTGGAAGCCTTAACAAACACATACAATTAAGCAGCATCTCAAGGTTAAAGGGACAGTATACTATGATATTGTTTATTTAAAGGTTTATTTGTGTATTTGAAATAGTTTGAAGCCACAACATAATCAAATGGATTGAGCTTGTAGGTACATTATCACATTGTGGACATATACTTGCTTATTTACTTTCAAGTTCTTCTCAAAACAATCAACAATACTTGGAGGAGAGAACAATGGGAAATCATAATTGCATTACCTTCATCTCTATAGAACCCACTGGAGTGTAATTTATTCTAATGCTAACACAGTTTGGCATTGATGCCAAAATATATAATGGGACAGTCAAGTCCAAAGATAACCTTCTTGTTTTAAATAGGGCTTGTTATTTCAAACTACTTTCAGATTTAATTCTAACACTTGCTTTGTTCTCTTGGTATTCTTAGTTGAAAGCAAAACCTAGGATGGCTCATATGATAATTTCTAAGACCTTCTTGAAGGCTGCCTCTTTGCAATTGTGTCAAACCAATCACATACACCACAACCTCTCACCTGCAGCCTTAAAACACCTGCTAATGCCCACCCTATGAGTAACATCACTACTATATATATGTGTCAATTTATATTGGATGTGAGATACATTGATTTACATCTTAGAAGTGAATATTACTATATGTACCCTTCATAAACAACTATTGTGGATGTGAGTTATAGTAAAAGAATATGTCATAAACATGATAATATTACCTTTTTTGCCATTTCCAAACAGGTCTTATTATATGTTTTAACAATATTAGTGTACTAAAACACACCTCACATGGATGTGGATGACAATTATATGGTAAATAACAGAGGACAAGATTTATGGTAAACTATAAGAATATTTATTTATTTTTTGGCTTCTTGGATGAGGGAGCTGAGGTGACTGTAGTGAATTTCCTTGTTCTTCTGGTTTGAGAAGATTCTGATGTTTCTGCTGGTGTGCTGGCCACAGATGATAGGCTGGAGGCAGTGTCCTGCTGGTGTGTAAAGTGCTCAACCAACACACCCAAGAGTTGATTTTGTTCTCTCCATCTATTGTCCATTTGCATCTGCATATCAGACAGAATTCGCATCATCTGTGATTGGTTATGAACACTTGCAATGCTGCAATGTCCCTCTGTAGCTTTATGCTACGTTGTTGTCTCCTCTCTTGGCTCCTGATGAATGTTTCATGGCCAGCTTCAACTGCTGGTTCATGTGGGGCAGGGCCAGCTTCAACTGCTGGTTCATGTGCGGCAGGGCCAGCTTCAACTGCTGGTTCATATGGGGCAGGGCCAGTTTCAAATGATGGTTCATGTGGGGCAGGGCCAGCTTCAAATGATGGTTCATGTGGGGCAGGTCCAGCTTCAAATGATGGTTCATGTGGGGCAGGGTCACCTGCATCTGATGGTTCTTGAGGTGCAGCTGTAGAATCTGCTCTATTTCCATCTGCCAATGGTGGTGCTCGTCCAAATGCTGAGGATGGTGGAGCTCATCCAATTGCTGAGGATGGTGGAGCTCGTCCAATTGCTGAGGATGGTGGAGCTCGTCCAATTGCTGAGGATGCTGGAGCTCGTATGGTTGGTTGATAGTCCCAATGATGATGAGTGTGTGACCACTCAGCCTGTCCAATTGGAACTTACTGTGACATTGTCTGTGGGTAAAATCCCTGACTGCCATGAGATTGTGTTGTGGGGGGGGGTAAATATATGGACCCTTTGTGGCTGTCTTGGCTCCCCCTCAAAGCCAAAGGGAGGATATTCTTCTGGCCAGGAATCTTGCCAGGGTTCATATGGCAATGGTTGTGGCATCACTCCCGGGTCCTCAACTGAAGCCATCCAACCATGCTCATGACTGGGAGCATACTGTTCTTGCGGTTGCCTGAAGGGTGGTAGTGGTGGTGGTGGTGGTGGCATGGATGTTTGTATCCTTGTGACAGGATGTTCTGTGAAGGAGTCAAAGGATGAGATGGATTAGTAAAGTCTGATATATGTCCACGTGGGAATACAATATACATTGATACATGCTAGGGCCTATACTGATTCTCATGTCAAACTCTATAACATGTGTCCTGTGTTAATCTGAGACATGTTAGTATTGCACTATTACACCTCACATCATGAATTGCATTATGTTAAGTAGCATTAATGTCAAATATAATTGTAGATGTTTTTGTTAGTAGGCCAAATACAATGCTCCTCATTGTGTACATGAATGTGTGATATTAAAGAATGTTATAGCTCAAATACATAATACTGGTGTGTGGGATGTTACTCACCAGCATGATGTGCTGTGGTTGCAGCCCCTGAGTCACAAGCCCCTGGAAGTCCACGGACTGCTGTGATACTCAGGGACCTGCGTATCATCTCCTGCCAGGTGTTATACTCAATATCCAGGGATGGACCACCGCCTGTTCCCCTCTGGTGCATAGCTTCCTGCTCCATCTTTTCTTTGACCCGCCTCTTGCAGTTATTCCACTGCTTTTTCAGGCCCTCAACAGTCCTCCTCTGCGGGGCCACACTGTTGATGGCATCCTCTACCACCAACCATGCAGTTTTTCTCCTTTAGGCAATGCCTTTGCCCTTCTCCTGCCCGAAGAGGGCACTGTAATCGTCCATGATGGCCTGCACTAGGGCAACATTTTCCTCAAATGAGAAGTTAGGACATCTCAGCCTCTCATCCTCCATGGACACCTGGCTTCCTCCCTGTGATGTCCCTGGTGTGGGTTCCTCCCTATCCTCTCCTTCTCCCCCCCTTCTGTCCACATGTGCACCCTCTGTCCCTCTCCTAGATGTGCCTGCTCTCTGGGGCCCTCGGGCAACTCCCCTCCCATCATCCCTTCTAGCTTTCCCTCTCCCCACTCCACTTACTCCCTGACGGGGACCCCACTGCTCCTCCTGTCCTCTCCAATACTCCTCTCCCTGCCACTCCTCTCCCCTCCTCCCCTCCTCCCTACCTCTCCCTGCCATCCTCACACTAAATCACACTCACACTCACTCCCAGTTCAATCACACACAATCACAACCAAACACTCAGCCTATCACACTGTGAAATTCAAATAAAATGTGTGAGGTGTTAGAAAAAAAAGTGTGGTGTATTTGTATATGTATGTATGCAAAATGTGTGCAATATATAAAAATATGTGTAAGTGTACAAGCTTAATCAAACAACAATGCGACTAAACTCCTCTGTTTGCGCCTCTCTCTCTACTAATCCTCCACTTCAGTGTAATGTGCTGTAGCTCAAAAAACAATCCAAACACACTGAAGAAAATGGCTGCTGCGCATGCGTTTATATATGAATTTTGAATAGCGTAAATTACGTGTCGCATTTTTATATGAAATTGCGGTTCATTTTTACGAGTGTTAGCCTAATTTGCATAAAACAACTCTTTATTGACACTTTCCGTGGACAAAATACTGGCGGAAGTTACTTGCGATGACTAAAATGTGTATTTGCGCTCATTTCAGAAGATCGCCAGTTTGTCCTACTTATGCCAGTTTAGCATATAACGGCGCATTATATATAATACCCCGATGTGCGAGGTGAAATTACGGGCGGTGCGGGTTCCCACGCTTGTGCCGAAACATGCGCTGTATGCGTGATCGCACTCATGATCAGCTGCTTATCACATGATATTGGAAGAGTGGAAATAGACATAACTTTTAAATTTGTCAGAAAAAAATCTACTACTCATTTGAAGTTCAATCTTCTACTTTTAACAAAATGTCAAATTGTTCTAAAGGCTTATTGGTATTTTCTCCTATTTTTTTTTCCTTCTCTTTATTCAGGTCATACATTTCTATACAATCAACAGCTAACCTATGGCCATCTTTACTATCTGAAAACACATTAAGACAATTAAATGTTTAGCAAATTAAAATTATAATTTTTTAATAATAATATTTATTCAATTAAGAGATAACATAGCCCTTTGAAACATGAGATTTGTCAATTGGATTTCAATAATTTTCATTTCCAGATCCATTATAAAAGTGAAAAAAACCATGTAAAGGAAATACTGTATGCACTTAGAAATATGTTTTGTATAATGTTTGATTTCATTTAAAATATCAATATTATCTTGATTTGTATCCACAAAATATATAAAATTATAGGAACATTTATAAAATAAAGTAAAAAAATATAACATACACAGGAAGTTAAAGGGGTAGTAAACACCACAAATTGTATTGTTTAAAAGATAGATAATCCCTTTATTTACCATTCCCCAGTTTTGCATAACCAACACTGTTATAGAAATATACTTTTTCCTCTGTAATGACCTTGTATCTAGGCTTCTGCAGACTGCCTCCTTATCTCAGATCTTTTGACAGACTTGCATTTTAGGTAATTAGTGCATAAGAGGTGGCCTTAATGGGCTTATAAATTAGCATATGAGCCTACCTAGGTGTAGCTTTTAACTAAGAATACCAAGAAAACAAAGCAAATTTGCTGATAAAAGTAAACTAGAAAGCAGAATATGTACGTTTAATTATTCTAAACTTACTAGATAACTATGGCCTAGATTTGGAGTTTGGCGGTAGCCGTGAAAACCAGCGTTAGAGGCTCCTAACGCTGGTTTTAGGCTACCGCCGGTATTTGGAGTCATTCAAAAAAGGGTCTAACTCTCACTTTTCAGCCGCAACTTTTCCATACCGCAGATCCCCTTACGTCAATTGCATATCCTATCTTTTCAATGGGATCTTTCTAACTCCGGTATTTAGAGTCGTGTCTGAAGTGAGCGTTAGAAATCTAACGACAAAACTCCAGCCGCAGAAAAAAGTCAGTAGTTAAGAGCTTTCTGGGCTAACGCCGGTTCATAAAGCTCTTAACTACTGTGCCCTAAAGTACACTAACACCCATAAACTACCTATGTACCCCTAAACCGAGGCCCCCCCACATCGCCGACACTTGATTAAATTTTTTTAACCCCTAATCTGCCGACCGCCACCTACGTTATACTTATGTACCCCTAATCTGCTGCCCCTAACACCGCCGACCCCTATATTATATTTATTAACCCCTAACCTGCCCCCCACAACATCGCAGCCAGCTACCTACAATAATTAACCCCTAATCTGCCGACCGCAAAGAGCCGCCACCTACATTATAGCTATGTACCCCTAATCTGCTGCCCCTAACACCGCCGACCCCCATATTATATTTATTAACCCCTAATCTGCCCCCCTCAACGTCGCCTCCACCTGCCTAAACTTATTAACCCCTAATCTGCCGAGCAGACCGCACCGCTACTATAATAAAGTTATTAACCCCTAATCCGCCTCACTAACCGTATAATAAATAGTATTAACCCCTAATCTGCCCTCCCTAACATCGTCGACACCTAACTTCAATTATTAACCCCTAATCTGCCGACTGGAGCTCACCGCTATTCTAATAAATGTATTAACCCCTAAAGCTAAGTCTAACCCTAACACTAACACCCCCCTAAGTTAAATATAATTTTTATCTAACGAAATTAATTAACTCTTCTTAAATAAATTATTCCTATTTAAAGCTAAATACTTACCTGTAAAATAAACCCTAATATAGCAACAATATAAATTATATTTATATTATAGCTATTTTAGGATTAATATTTATTTTACAGGTAACTTTGTATTTATTTTAACCAGGTACAATAGCTATTAAATAGTTAAGAACTATTTAATAGCTAAAATAGTTAAAATAATTACAAATTTACCTGTAAAATAAATCCTAACCTAAGTTACAATTAAACCTAACACTACACTATCAATAAATTAATTAAATAAAATACCTATAATTATCTACAATTAAACCTAACACTACACTATCAATAAATAAATAAATTAAATACAATTCCTACAAATAAATACAATGAAATAAACTAACTAAAGTACAAAAAATAAAAAAATATTTACAAACATTAGAAATATATTACAACAATTTTAAACTAATTACACCTACTCTAAGCCCCCTAATAAAATAACAAAGCCCCCCAAAATAAAAAAATGCCCTACCCTATTCTGAATTACTAAAGTTCAAAGCTCTTTTACCTTACCAGCCCTGAACAGGGCCCTTTGCGGGGCATGCCCCAAGAAGTTCAGCTCTTTTGCCTGTAAAAAAAAACATACAATACCCCCCCCAACATTACAACCCACCACCCATATACCCCTAATCTAACCCAAACCCCCCTTAAATAAACCTAACACTAAGCCCCTGAAGATCTCCCTACCTTGAGTCGTCTTCACCCAGCCGAGCCAAATTCTTCATCCAAGCGGAACAAGAAGAGGCCCTCCATCCGGTAGAAGTCTTCATCCAAGCGGGGCAGAAGAGGTCTTCCATCCGATTGAAGTCTTCATCCAAGCGGGATCTTCTATCGTCATCCATCCGGAGCGGCAGCATCCTGAAGACCTCCGACGAGGAACATCCATCCTGGCCGACGACTGAACGACGAATGACGGTTCCTTTAAATGATGTCATCCAAGATGGCGTCCCTCGAATTCCGATTGGCTGATAGGATTCTGCCAATCAGAATCAAGTTCAATCCGATTGGCTGATCCAGAGTTATTTTAAAGATGCGGCCAGAAAAAAGCCAGCGTTAGCTACGCGGGTCGTTACCGACAAAACTCTAAATCTAGCCGTAAGTTATTTTAAATAGGAAGTTTTCAATATTGTCATCATCATCTGCAGTTTATGGGCAACACTGGAATTCCACCATACTCTTTTTGACTAAAAAATCTAACATCTTAACATAAAATAAAAAGAAATGTTAATAATCATTCTTACATCAGTATTGGATTATACTTAGTATTTGTAATTCTTTTGGTAGTATATGTGTATGAACATTTCTGTCCCCTATTTTAGAATAGGAAATTGACAAATACTAATAATTTTGGCATTCACCTCTTTCTAGTATTACCACAGAGTAACTATAATTGATGTTCACAAGAAAGCTGGTCTATGTCTTTGTTCATGCCTGAGGGTTTCAGAGTTTTTAGATAATTAATCCAAAACGTCTCAATTTTTCTGGGCTCCATTAATCTATCTGCTCCTCTTTATTTGGGTATTTGTTCTATTGCTTTAATTGTGAAATCCTTGGGATTTGTATTGTGTACTTGTCAGGGTGCCAGGAATCAGACTGAGACGAGAAGTGCAAAAATAATCACACCTTTATTAATAACAAAAAAATAATAAAAAGTCCACAAGTCAAATAACAAGCCAGGAGTCAAAACCAGAGCTGGTAGTCAGACGAGCCGAGTCAGGAGCCAAAGCAAATAGTCAGACAAGCCGGAATCAGGAACAAGGAAAACAGCAGAGTCAGGAACAAGCCAGGGATCAGGAATCAGGAAGGACATCAGACAGCCAGGTAATACACAGGAACTCTCACAAACAGGTCTGAGACAACGCAAAGGCAAAGCATACTGAACAGAGGCCCTTTAAATAATAAGTGATGACATCACAATTCTGAGACTGCATCCTGTCTCACACAGATGATGCACACTAGTCTGGCCATAAAAGGAAGTGCAGGAAATGAGCAGCATCCCCCACAATACACCATAGTCAGCAAGAGAGGTGAGTAAAATGGCTGCCAGCAGCACATGGCAAACAAAACAGGGAAAAAACCCTGACAGTACCCTCCCCTCAACGACCCCTCCCCGCGGGAGGACAACAGGCTTATTGGGGAAACGGGCATGTAAGGCACAGAGGAGGGCAGGAGCATGAACATCAGAGGAGGGAACCCAAGAATGCTCCTCCGGACCGTAGCCCCTCCAGTGAACCAAATACTGTGCACGGCCCCTGGACATACGAGAGTCAATAATGCTGCTGACCTCATACTCCTCATGGTTGTCAACAAAGATAGGATGGAGACGAGGCAACACAGTGGTAAACCGATTACAAACCAATGGTTTCAAGAGGGAGACATGAAAAACGTTGGAGATGCGCATTGCAGGAGGAAGGTCAAGAGCGTAGGCCACAGGATTGACCCGTCGGAATATTCTAAAAGGACCAACATGACGGGGAGCCAGTTTATTGGAAGGCACATGAAGGTTCAAGTTGCGGGAGGACAACCAAACTCTTTCACCAACCTGGTAGGAAGGCACAGGCAGACGTCTACGAACAGCCTGGAACTTTTAGCGCTGCATAGAACGATGAAGGCAATCCTGAATCTGCACCCACGTGGAACGGAGTTGCCGGAGATGCTCCTCCAAAGCCGGAATACCCTGAGACATGAATGAATCGGGCAACAAGGATGGTTGAAACCCATAATTCGCCATGAACGGGGATAACTTGGAGGAAGCATTAATAGCACTATTACGAGCAAACTCTGCCCAAGGTAAAAGTTCAGACCAATTATTGTGGTGATCTGAGATATAGCAACGGAGGAACTGTTCCAGAGCTTGATTAGACCGTTACGCAGCTCCATTGGATTGAGGGTGATATGCCAAGGAGAAGGAAAGCTGGATCCCCATTTGAGCATAAAAGGAACGCCAAAATCTGGAGACAAACTGGCTACCCCGGTCTGACACTATCTCCTTGGGTAACCCATGTTAACGGAAGGCAAAAATTTAAGCAATCTCCTGAGCGGTAGGCAACTTCATCAAGGGAATGCAATGTGACATTTTAGAAAAATGGTCAACCACCATAAAGATAACAGTATTGACATTGGAAACAATGAGCTCGACAATGAAGTCCATGGAAAGATGTGTCCAAGGATGCTCACCATTAGCAATAGGTTGAAGAAGACCCACAGGAAAACGTTGAGGAGTTTTATTCTGTGCACAAACTGAGCAGGAGGCAACATACGCAGCAAAATCAGAACCAAGACCTGGCCACCAGAATTGTCGAGTGACAGACCATATCATTTGGTTCTTGCCTGTGTGACCTGCGGCTTTAGGATAGTGGTAAGTGTGCAAAAGTTTAGTTTGAAGATTCTCAGGAACAAAACACTTACCTAGGTTTCTCAGGAGGTGCATTGGTTTGTGCAGCCAGGATCTCCTCCCCCAAGGGAGAAGTCAAATTAGTATGTAGGGTAGCCAAAATATGGTCAGGAGGTATAACAGGAGTAGGTACAGACTCCTCCTTGGACAGAGGCAAAAAATTGTTGAGAGAGGGCATCAGCCCTAACATTCTTACTACCAGGCAGGTAGGAGACCACATAATTAAACCGAGACAAAAATAGTGCCCATCTGGCCTGACGGGGCGACAAACGTTTTGCTTCAGATAGATAAGTTAAATTCTTGTGGTCAGTAAGAATGAGCACTGGCATGCTAGTACCCTCAAGAAGATGCCTCCATTCCTTGAGTGCCAAAATTATGGCCAGTAATTCCTTGTCGCCAATTTCATATTTGCACTCCGCTGGATAGACCGAAGACCAACTGGGCGAGGCCATTGCAGAACTGCAGATAACTTGTCAGGATCCATGCAGAACCCTGCAACGGAGATAACATAACCTAGGAAGGTTACTTGAGTCTGATGGAACTCACATTTCTCAAGTTTACAAAACAGGCCGTTCTCACGTAGTCTCTGAAGAACCCGTGTAACATCAGAATGATGAGCCTCAAGTGTAGGTGAGTGCATGAGGATGTCGTCCAAGTACACCACAACACACTGTTGCAACATATCTCGTAGGACATCATTAATAAATTCCTGGAAAACAGCAGGAGCATTACATAGGCCAAAGGGCATTACAAAATACTCATAATGCACGCTCCTGGTGTTAAACGCTGTTTTACATTCGTGGCCCTCCTTGATCCTAACAAGATTGTATGCTCCTCTCAAATCAAGTTTAGTAAAGACCGTAGCTCCCTTGAGGCAGTCAAAGAGTTCCGTAATGAGCGGAATAGGGTAAGCATTCTTAATGGTAAGACGATTAAAACCCCTATAATTGATACATTGTCTTAACTCGCCACCCTTTTTCTTCACAATGAAGAAGACAACCCCTGCAGGAAAGCAGGATTTGCGGATGATCCCCCGCGATAGAGCATTGGCAACATACTCCTCCATAGCACAATTCTGTGCAACAGACAGAAGGTAAACCCGGCCCAGAGGAGGAATGGCTCCGGGTTGCAAGTCTATGGCACAATCGTAAGACCGGTAAGGAGGCAACGTACCGGCATGTACCTTGTCAAAAACATCTAGGAACTCTCGGTACTCCTCTGGCAATTGAGATACCAAAGAAGTGCACAAAACTTTAACTGGTTTCTGAAGACAATTGGAAATACATTGCAGGGACCACGAAATTTTTTTGGAGTTTATCACCTGGAACTTCAGGGTTTCAAAATGGAGAGCCCCAACAGCCATGGACAACAGAGCAGTTTCGTGAGTAACGAGTGCGGGCTGAAGGGGCCTGCCATCAATGGCCTCAATAACAAGCGGAACGAACCGAGGCAAAACAGGAATGGAGTGATTTCATACAAAAGCACTGTCAATGAAATAGCCCGCAGCACCGGAGTCAACAAGAGCCTGGGTGACTATGGAGGAGTCTACCTAGGAAAGGACAACCGTGACCAAAGGTTTCTCCTTAAGCGGTCCCGGGGATGAGACCACATAATTAAACTGAGACAAAAATAGCGCCCATCTGGCCTGACGGGGCGACAAACGTTTTGCTTCAGATAGATAAGTTAAATTCTTGTGGTCATTAAGAATGAGCACTGGCATGCTAGTACCCTCAAAAAGATGCCTCCATTCCTTGAGTGCCAAAATTATGACCAGTAATTCCTTGTCGCCAATTTCATAATTGCTCTCCGCTGAAGACAATTTCTTAGAGAAGAAACCACACGGATGCAAGGAACCGTCAGGCATAGGATGTTGAGACAAGAGGGCACCTACTCCAGTCTCAGACGCATCGACCTCAAGAACAAAAGGCAGGACAGTGTTAGGATGAGTCAGAACTGGAGCGGCAGCAAAGGAAGTCTTAAGACTATCAAAGGCCTTAATGGCAGTAGGTGACCAATGGAGTGGATCATTCTCTTTACGGGTCATGTCTGTGATATGTTTGACAAAGGAAGAAAAGTTTTTAATAAACTTTCTTTATTTATTGGTGAACCCCAAAAAACGTTGAATAGACCGAAGACCAACTGGGCGAGGCCATTGGAGAACTGCAGATAACTTGTCAGGATCCATGGAGAACCCTGCAACGGAGATAACATAACCTAGGAAGGTTACTTGAGTATGATGGAACTCACAAAACAGGCCATTCTCACGTAGTCTCTGAAGAACCTGTGTAACATCAGAAAGATGAGCCTCAAGTGTGGGTGAGTGTATGAGGATGTCGTCTAAGTACACCACAACACACTGTTGCAACATATCTCGTAGGACATCATTAATAAATTCCTGGAAAACAGCAGGAGCATTTCATAGGCCAAAGGGCATTACAAGATACTTATAATGCCCGCTCCTGGTGTCAAATGCTGTTTTCCATTCGTGACCCTCCTTAATCCTAACGAGATTGTACGCTCCTCTCAAATCAAGTTTAGTAAAGACCGTAGCTCCCTTGAGGTGGTCAAAGAGTTCCGTAATGAGCGGAATAGGGTTAGCATTCTTAATGGTAAAACGATTAAGACCCCTATAATCGATACATGGTCTTAACTCACCACCCTTTTTCTTCACAAAGAAGAAGCCAGCCCCTGCAGGAGAGCAGGATTTGCGGATGATTCCCCATGACAGAGCATCGGCAACATACTCCTCCATAGCATAATTCTCTGCAACAGACAGAGGGTACACCCGGCCCTGAGGAGGAATGGCTCCGGGTTGCAGGTCTATGGCACAATCGTAAGACCGGTGAGGAGGCAACGTACTGGCACGCACCTTGTCAAACACGTCTAGGAACTCTCGGTACTCCTCTGGCAATTGAGATACCGAAGAAGTGCACAAGACTTTAACTGGTTTCTGAAGACAAGTCGAAATACATTGCGGGGACTACGACAAAATTTCGGACCTGCACAAGTCGAGACTGGGATTGTGCTTTTGGACCCAGGGATAACCCAGAACAACTGGAAAATGCAGAGAGTTTATCACCTGGAACTTCAGGGTTTCAAAATGGAGAGCCCCAACAGCCATGGACAACAGAGCAGTTTCGTGAGTAACGAATGCGGGCTGAAGGGGCCTGCCATCAATGGCCTCAATAGCAAGCGGAATGGACCAAGGCAAAACAGGAATGGAGTGCTTTGATACAAAAGCACTGTCAATGAAATAGCCCACAGCACCGGAGTCAACAAGAGCCTGAGTGACTATGGAGGAGTCCACCCAGGAAAGGACAACTGTGACCAAAGGTTTCTCCTTAAGCGGTCCTGGGGATGATGATAAACCACCCAAGGTCTGCCCCCGACAGGACCTTAGGTGTGAGCGTTTCACGGCCATGTACAAGACTTCAAAAGGTGGCCCTGTAACCCACAATAGAGGCAGAGCCCCTCCCTCCTCCTAAAGGCCCTCTCCGCCGTGAAGAGATGCGTGAATCCCAACTGCATCGGCTCAGCAGTACCTGGTGACTCGGGATCAGGAGGCATGGGAGGAGAGGGAGGCATGGGTGGGGACAAACATGTAGGAGACAACGGAACAGGAGGCTTCTGCAAGCGCTCCTTGAAAGAGGGTCTCTCTCTGAGTCTGATGTCAATTAGTATCAAAAAAGACACCAATGCCTCGAGATCCTCTAGTAAATCTCGGGCAGCAACCTTTGCGGCAAGCGTACTCAATGGCATACTGAGCAACAGATCTTGTACCTTGCTGAATGGTCATGAGTCGTTTAGCAGCAGAGGAGGAGCGAGCCAGAACACCAAATACCCTTCAAAAGGAGACCACAAATTCAGGGTAATTTGAAATCACAGGTTTATTAGTCTCCCACAAAGGATTAGCCCAGGCAAGAGTTGTGTCAGAGAGTAATGAGATGAGAAATCCCACCTTAGCTCTGTCAGAGGGAAACGCCTGAGGTAACATCTCAAAGTAAATGCCCACCAGGTTCAAAAGCCCTTTGCACTGAATAGGATCACCTCCATATCGCTGAGTTAGAGGTGCAGAAACGGACATGCTCCTGGTAGGACTAGGTGCAGCAGCGGAAACAGGAGCAGCCATAACTTGTGGGACACTTTGGTCCAAATGTGCAGTGCGAGTCAGCAGGGTTTGCAGGGCTAGTGCAAATTGATCAAAGTGGTGATCCTGTTCATCCATCCTTGAAATGATGGCAGGTAAAGGTGGATTATTAGCACCATCAGGATTCATGGTCCTTTGCGTAATGTCAGGTTGCCAGGAATCAGACTGAGACGGGAAGTGCAAAAATAATCACACCTTTATTAATAACAAAAAAATAATAAAAAGTCCACAAGTCAAATAACAAGCCAGGAGTCAAAACCAGAGCTGGTAGTCAGACGAGCCGAGTCAGGAGCCAAAGCGAAAAGTCAGACAAGCCGGAATCAGGAACAAGGAAAACAGCAGAGTCAGGAACAAGCCAGGGATCAGGAACCAGGAAGGACATCAGACAGCCAGGTAATACACAGGAACTCTCACAAACAGGTCTGAGACAACGCAAAGGCAAAGCATACTGAACAGAGGCCCTTTAAATACTTCTGCAAAATGCTTTGACACTCTATAGGAGGTGTCTCCTTCTTTAATGTTTTTTTTTTTATTTTTTTTATATAATTTTTATTATTTTCTTATATCAAAAATACAAAGTTCAGGTACACAATTGCTTTACATCTCGTATATAAAAGGAAGAACAAGAAAGGGAAAACCTTTTACAAGAAAGAAGCATTTAAACTGCACATTCATTTCTTTCCCAAAAAGAAAAGATATGTTTTTCCTTAGTCCTATCATTGACCAAGGAGGTAATTCTTGAATAGGTTATTTATTACTATGTCTAGGGAGGCGCTTTGGGGAGGAAAAAAAAAAAAAAAAAAAAAAAAGGGGGGGGGGGGAAGGGAGGGGAGAGGTTCTCTTCCCCCCCTCTCCCCCCCCATATTAATAGAACTCCTCTCAATTCCTCACAGCTCCTCTCAATGCTCTCTCTCCCCCTCTCCAGATGGTTGGGGGATACTTATAATTCCATTAATGTGATTCGTATAGTCATTTCCCATAGATTTAATAAATGGACCCCAAACATTAAAAAATGTATCTGCCTTAAAAGGGCAAAACTTTTTATAGTCATATGCTTCAAGAATGCCTTCTTTCAACATTGCTTTTTTAAGTTGGCTAACATTTGGAGAGTACCCATCGATCCAGCAGGAAAAGATCAATGATCTTGCTTTTATTATCACTTTATGTACAAATCTGTTATTTCCCTTCCATAAAGGAGAATGTGTAAGGAAGAAAATGTTTACTGCTGATAGCTTAATATCTAGTTTTAGTATGCTAGAAAGCCAAAAACTCACTTTCGACCATAATTGAAGTTGTTTAGGGCACTCATATATCAAGTGGAGTAAATCTGGGTTAGTTTTTGAGCATTTAATACACTTATTCTCCACCCCTTTATTCCATTTACAAACTCTATTCGGAGTTAAATAATCTTGGTGCATAAGTCTGAAATGCGATTCCCTTCCTGCCATTGAGTTCTCCAATTTATATATTGTCCCAAAACTAGTTTGTATGGTTTTATCTTCTCTGCAGATAGGTATACTGTTTTCCCATTTATTATAAAGATCTTCTATTTGCCTTGACTTAAAGCCATTTAGAAGTATTTCGTAGATAACTGAGAGTGGCCTCTGCCTGATTTTTGGATGGTCCAAAAGAGGGTGAGGCTGAAAGAATGAATCAGAGTCCTGGTAAAGAAATGACTTTAAATAATGTTTTGCTTGTATAAAATAAAATCTATCCTTACCCGGAATTTGATAAAGCCTTTGAATTTCCTCAAATTTAAGTATTTGCTTAGTCTTCCAGTTACATAGATGTCCTAAGTTGGATACTCCACAGTCTCCCCAACGCTGAAATGTTGAATAATTTAGGCCCGGAATAAATTGGGAGTTCCCCACTAATGGTACCCATCTGGAATACACTTTCTTTTTTATTGATATAATTTTCATAGCTGCAGTCCAAGCAACCAGAATGTCTTTCAACATAGGGTGTTGATATATTTCCCTCCCTCTTTCTTTGTTAGATGCATACAAAACAAATTCTAATGCCAATGATTTACATAGTCTTCTATCTAATGAACAATTTGTATAGGTATTAGAATGGAAAATCCAATCTAGTGGGAACCGCAGTAGGGTGGCATAGTTATATAGTAACAAATTGGGCAATGCTAAGCCCCCGCTAATAAAGGGTAGATATAGTTTATCCATCTTAATTCTGGGTCTCCTGCCTCGCCAGATAAAATATCGAAGGGCTTTCATGAACTTATTTAGATCATGTTGTTTAATTAATAAGGGAAACATACGCAAGGTGTAGAGTATCTTTGGGAGGATAAACATCTTATACGCTGCCACTCTTCCTGAAAGGGAGAGTGGCAGGTCTACCCAGTTTTTAAGCTTCTCTATACAGTGATTTAAAACATATACTGTGTTATCCCTATACCAATTTTGAGGAGAAGGGGATAAATATATACCTAGATACTTTAATGTATCTGTTTCTACAAATGGGTGAACCATATTTGTTTTTGTTTTTTTGAGCCATAAAATACTAGACTTGGAAAAGTTTATTTTATATCCTGAGATCTTTCCGTATATCTCTAACTGAGAGATCACTTCATTAATTTGAGAGTTTGGATCTGATACACATATTAGAAGATCATCCGCGAAGATAGATAACTGAAATATCTCCTCGTCCAGTCTGCAGCCTAGTACTTTCCTCCTGAGTTTCATAGCCAGGGGTTCAAGTACCAAGTCAAAAAGCAGTGGTGACATAGGGCACCCCTGTCTTGTTCCTCTAGATAGGGAAAAGGGAGCAGAGATATCGCCATTTACCAAAAGAGTGGCCCTGGCGTCAGAGTATACGTTAGATATTAAGTTTTAAAAATTACCTCTAAGGCCAAAATTAAACAGTGTCTGCTGGAGAAAGACCCATTCAACCCTGTCGAAGGCCTTCTCCGCGTCTAATGACAGGAGAAAGGCCCCCGGCAGTGCGCCGGGCCCCCCCCCAGCATCCTCTTCAGCATATTGACAAATAACATGTTGAATTCTTCTAATATTCATTTCAGAGGTTCTCCCCTTAACAAACCCCACTTGGTCCCTATGAATTAGGTTTGGAAGGATATCCTTTAATCTCTCTGCTATTATCTTCATTAAGATCTTATAGTCCACTCCCAATAATGAAATTGGCCTATAAGAGGTGACCTCCTCTGGGTCTTTCCCTTCTTTCTGAATTAATATTATGTTTGCAGTCTTAAACTGCTCTGTAATTTTAGCATTATGACAAAAATAGTTATTATAGAGTGAATTTAATATAGGTATAATTTTTTCCTTAAGAATATCATAAAATTCTATAGGTAGACCGTCTGGTCCAGGAGCCTTACCCTTAGACATTAACTTAATTGTTTTACTTATCTCCTGGTCTGAGATAGGTCCATTAAAAAAATCCAACTCTTCCTCCGTAATATGAGGCAGGTTCAAGTCTTCAAAGAATTCCCCCATTTCGGATCTATCAGGGGACTGGGATTTGTACAAATTACTATAATATTGTTGGAATAAGTCCAATATTTCCTCGACTTTGTTAACAATCCTACCCCCATCTCTTAAGATTTTAATTGTTTTTTTTTTATTGGTTTTTTTAAATAATCTCGACAAATAATTGCCCACTTTGTTACCGAATCTCCTAAATTGGGTTGTCCCTTTATAGATATCTACTTGTGCTGAGTCTAGAAGAAATAATTCCCTCTCTTTTTTGCAAGCAAAGTACTTATCTTTATTTATTCTATTTGGTTTCTTTCTATAATTTGAATATGCTATAGATAATTTATAGGCTAAGTCTTTATCCTTTTTCTGTTTCTTTCTTAAAACCTTTCACAAAGTGATTAATATCGGCTTTTAAAGTGACCTTTGCTGCTTCCCAAAAGATATTACTATTATCTATATATTCCTCATTGTTCCGATAATACTCTTCCCAGCAATCAACTAAATATGATTTAAATTTGGCTGATATAAAATTTTGGGGAAGAAAAAGGTATTGCAATTACTTTTAGTTTGATCTTCTATCTTTAAAAGTATCGGGGCATGATCTGATAATGAGAGGTCAAGAATTTTAGCTTCCCTTACTCTATGTGTCAAGTTATCTGATATTAAAAAGATATCCAGTCTAGATAGGGAGTTATGTGTCTTGGAGATACAGGTATATTCCAAACAATTTGGATAGAGCAATCTCCAAATGTCAACCAACTCAAATTGAGAGCAAAGTGTAGAAAATATATTTGTCTCAAATTTTAACTGTGCCTGTCTTGTTTTGGTACCTTTATTCTGAGTTGTCATACTTTTCCTATCTAACAATCCATTAGGGGTGGCGTTGAAATCCCCTGCTATAATAATATCAATTTCTGGTTGGTTCCCTATTATTTTATTTATTTTCCTCCAAAATTTACTATCTTGGTTGTTGGGACCATAAATATTGCCCAGCAGCATATCTTTTCCATTTAGTGTTATTATAAGAAATTGAAATCTACCTTCTTTATCATTTATTATTTTTTTTAATGTATAATCTAAGTGTTTATTAAATAAAACTGCAACCCCTCTTGCAGCTCTGGAGTATGATGCTGAGACAACTTCTCCTACCCATTTCCCTTTTAATTTCAGATGTTCAATCTCAGAGAGATGGGTCTCCTGCAAACAGACTATACCAGGGCTCCTTCTGCCAAGGTAATTTATTATGGCCTTTCTTTTAACAGGGGAATGAATTCCCCCAACATTCCATGATATAAGCTTAACCATCAAAATGCCCGATATTCAAGGACATGGGGAGAGGGAGAGAGGCGAGAGGCGACAAGAAGTGGAAAGAGGGATAAAAAAAAAAAAAAAAGGGGGTTTTAAAAATTGTTATTCCTTTTTTCCCAGCGCTCCCTAGCTGTTTAGTACAAAGTTCAAGCATAAACTTCCCAAACATAGCCAATCTGGCCATCAATAAATCATTTTCACAATAATAATTACACACAGTCTTTTTACTAAAAATCATGAAGGGAGCTCCTATTTACCATAAAAAGAGAAAAGAGAGAAGAAAAAAAAAAGGTAACAAAAAGGACAAGTAGAAAGGAAAGGAGAGAGGAGAAGGAGGAAAGGGGAAAAGGGAAAAGGGAAAAAAAAAATTATTTTACCTTATATATTCCTATTTCTTAAACATTAAATTCACCCTGATTTCAAATAATTTAAGCAGAAACATCTCAGTGGGTATCCGTACTGTGAGAAAAAAAAAAAAAAAACATCTACAAGACTTAATGGTTTGTGACAAATTAATAATAAATTTAGTGTTTACTTTGAGTAATTCAGATCCTTAATCCTTAAAAAAAGTTTCACCATGTTTTTTAGCTTTTTTAAACAAAAACATCTAGAAAAAAAAAAAAAAAGGGGGGGGGAGGGGGAAGGAGGGAAGAGGAGAAAAGTGAGCAAAGGGGTTCTGACTTATATATTCCAATCTCTTAAACCTTAAATTCACCCTATTTTCAAACAATCTAAGTGGAAACATCTAACATATCATATCATATAGTAATTTGCAACAATTTAATAACCATGTTTACTATTCACTTTGAATAATTCGATTCCTTAACCCAAGAAGAAAGAGAAAAAGAAAAAAAAGAAAAAAAAATCCATCACGAGTTTCACCCTGTTGTCAAACTATTTAAACAAAAGCATCCAAATAGCTTTCCTTATAGTGAAAAAAAAAAAATAAAAAAAAAAAATAAAAATCACACCCTTTTAAAAAGAACTTCTATGAAGCTTATCATATGGTGATTTGTGAGAAGAAGAAAAAAAAAAGGGGGGGGGAGGAAGAAGGGAGGGGGAGAGGACAAAAAAAAAAAAAAATTCCTCTCCCCTCACTCCTTCCCTCCTCTCTCCTCTTTGTTAAAAATTATTAACTTTCACATTGAGTTGCCCTTTTCCCTTTTCAGGATAAGGAGCATCCTACTGAAGTTACACTTCTTTTTCTTTATCCAAAAAGGTGCGGGCCTGTTCTGGGGACTCAAAAACAAAAAAGTCTGTTCCTGACTTGATTTACAGCTTTGCCGGGTACAGCAATGAAAAAAATCTTCCCTCTTTCACCAACTCAGTACAGATTTTTGAAAAGAGTCTCCTTTTAGTAGACGTTTCAAAGGAAAAATCCTGAAAAAGCAGAATCTTAGAATCTTTAAAGACCAATTGCTGATTTCTCCTATAGGCTCTTAATATCTCCATCTTGGCTCTATAGTTCAAATATTTAATAATGACAGGGCGTGGCCTGTTATCCTTAAGGGAAACTCCATCTTTTTCTCTGCCCAGTCTATGAGCTCTTTCTACACTGAACAGCTCTTTTTTCCCTTCCACATTCAGGATTTGAGGGAGAATTTCCTCAGCAAATTGTAGTAAATCCTCCTGCTTAACATTTTCTGACAAGCCAATCACCCTCAAGTTATTACGCCTGCTCCTATTCTCTGCTTCTTCCAGCCTATTGGCAAGCAGTGTGTGGGTTTTTATTACAGACTCCAACTTAGGTTCCCAGGCATTCTGCATGTCTTCACAATCTGACAACCTTTGTTCTATAGCTGACATTCTTACACTTTGGGCTTTCAGCTCCTCAGCTATGGTAATCAGTCTCAAATTGATCTCTTCAATCTTAGGTAGAATTAAGGCACACACCTGGGAGGCTATGAGGTTAGCTTCATTACTCTCCTCCACCCTGCCCCCTACTGGGCCTTCTTCAACGGATGTGCTAAGCACACTGGTATTTTTAATGTTCCTTTTTTCACTAGGTTTAATCTTGGGAGACATCTTCTGCGCTTTTAAGTATTTCTCCATTAAATTAGTGTCTTTGCTGTAAATACCTTTTTTGTTTTTCTCTTTCTTATTTTAGCTGTAATATATGCAGAGTCTTAATTAAAGCTGTTCCCAGACTTTTACCTGTTTCGGCTGGGCACTGCGTGTGTTGTTTTTAAATCATAGACAGGAAATGATTTACTTACATGTGCCTTCTTGACAGCCACTCTGGGGGTTCAGGTCGAAAAGGAGATCTCTTGATGGCGTATGTCTCCTTCCCCTCCTATACAGGAGGCTCTTCCGCCGCTGTAAAGCTACAGAGGCTACGAAGCCTGTGTTTGGCCGGCCACTGCAGATCACCGCCAGCCACTATGCTGCCCGCCTCTTCACGGCTGCCCTGCAGAGTTGCAGCCACTTCCTGAGGAATTCTGACACACTTGGTGTCGGCATCGGGTGAGTCTGTCACTGCAGCATTTGCTTTCCCCGCTGCTACTCTCCCGAGCTCCACCTCTGCTACGAGACGTGCTTCCGCACTGACGTCGCAATACGTCACGGACAGCTCACTCCCCCCGTATTTTCTATCTTAATCCTCTTTAATGTTTTTAATGTGCTCCAAGCATCTATTTTTCATGTGACTTGCATAAAGAAGGTCAAATGAGCATTGTAAAATATTGACAATGTATTCCGACTTACAATTTAAAAGTGTTTGTATCAGAAGTTTTTTCCCTTTAGTCATGATCCATTTACTATCTTTCTAAAAGTGATATGTGGTCCTCTCGTGTATTGGTAAGTTTTTCTATTGAGATTTTGCATGCTTCTATCCCTAAATTTTGTGGGATAGAGGTATACAATGATGATAGGTCTAATGTAACCAAACAATAAGTGGGTTCCCACTGTCTGTTTTGTAGAATTGACAGTAAGTGGGGTGTATCCCTGAAAAAAAGACATTAGATTTAATACTATTAGCTGTAGAAAAATGTCTAAATATTCTGACAGATTACTTGTTAAGCAGTCTATCCCGAATATTATAGGTCTACCTGGACATCCAGTGGGCGAGGACGCATCGAATGCACCGACGTGCGTCAATTGCTCGTAAGTAGGAGCAGCGACAGCAAACTTCAGAGCCCAGGCCTGGATGCTAAGCAGACCCTCAGGCGTCGGTACTTTTTCCGGTCCTTTCCCAGGTGTGCAGAGGGATTAAGAAGCTGCCAGATGATCGGTAGCCAACTATAGGTCTCCTTCTTGACAGCATACCTGGAGCAACAGGGTAGTGAGGATTTATTTACTACTTCCTCACACTGGATTGTATGCATAGGGAGTGAAGCGCGGTTGAAAATAACTCTGTGAGAGAACTGCTCAGTGTTATTAAACACTTAGCGGCGCATTTAACAAGCTCCGTAGCGAGCTTGTGGGCCCGTGTTTCTGGCGAGTCTTCAGACTCACCAGAAACACCAGTTATGAAGCAGCGGTCTAAAGACCGCTGCTCCATAACCTGTCCTCCTGCTCTGAGCAGGCGGATAGGAATCGCCGGAAATCAACCTGATCGAGTATGATCGGGTTGATTGACAGCTCCCTGCTGGTGGCCGATTGGCCGCGAGGCAGCAGGGGGCGGCGTTGCACCAGCAGCTCTTGTGAGCTGCTGGTGCAATGTTAAATGCGGAGAGCGTATTGCTCTCCGCATTTAGCGAGGTCTTGCGGACCTGATCCGCACTGTCGGATCAGGTCTGCAAGACCTTTAATAAATAGGGGCCAATAGGGGCCAGTGAAGCAATTTTTCCTTTTCTAGGATAAGAACAGGATTAATTATGATCTAGTCTGGGTTACCTTATAGACTATATATCTTTTATGCCATATATCTAATAAAGAATTTTCTGGATGAAATCATTTATTATATTTAAGTTAGGGGGGTGTTAAACTTAGGTTTAGACTTAGGTTTACTGGTTAATAAATTTAATATAGTAGCGGCGACGTTGGGGGTGGCAGATTAGGGGTTCATAGGGATAATGTAGGTGTCCGCTGTGTCTGGAGCGCCAGATTAGGGGTTAATAATATAATGCAGGTGTCGGCAATGTCGGGGCGGCAGATTAGGGGTTAATAAGTGTAAGATTAGGGGTGTTTAGACTCGGGGTTCATGTTAGGGTGTTAGGTGTAGACATAAAAAGTATTTCACCATAGGAATCAATGGGGCTGTGTTAGGAGCTGAACGCTGCTTTTTTGCAGCTGAATCTGCCCCATTGTTTCCTATGGGGAAATCGTGCACGAGCACGTTTAGCCAGCTTACCGCTACCGTAAGCAACGCTGGTATTGAGGTGAGATGTGGAGCTAAATTTTGCTCTACGCTCACCTTTTTGAGGCTAACGCCGGGTTTAAAAAAACCTGTAATACCAGCGTTGTCTTAAGGGAGCGTTAAAAAAAAGGCTCATTAGCAACGCACACCTGTTACCGCAAAACTCGTAATCTAGGCGAAAAATTGTTATTCCCAAGTCAAATAAAGATCCTTCCCTACCACAATCTTATAGACCTTTATCAATTATAAATGTGGATTATAAGTATTTAATGAAAATATTATCATATAGATAGAAAATAATAATATCACATTTAATAACTGTGGACCAAACAGGATTTGTTTTGGGTAGATCCTCAGCCACAAATCTAAGGAAAATCTTATATGCAATATAAAAATATGAAATTGGAGGTGGTGGAGAGGGGACTGCCGATCTGCCGGAGAAGGCCTTTGAAAGAATAGAGTGGCCCCATCTTCACCACCTTGGAGAATTTTGGCTTTGATGGAGTCTTTCTGGAATATGTAAAAAATATATATAAATTCTAGAGCATATATCCAAATAAATGGACAGTATTCAGAGACTATTCAGCTACAACAGGGAACCCATCAGGGTTGTCCCCTGTCTCCATTGCTGTTTAATAGTTCTCTAGAAACGTTGTTATCTATTCTAAACCATATTATTCCAGGTATTGAAATTGGGAGACTTAAATTGAAATTGGTTGCTTATGCAGACAATCTATTATTATTTATTAAAGATCCTAAAGAACATTTAAATTATACCTTAAAAATTATAGATAATTATAGTCAATTCTCAGGATATAAGATTAACTTTATAAAATCTCAAATACTCTGGCTAAAAAAACTCAAAAGATCTTGATCTCCTGTTTCTAGAACTATCTGCCCTGATGGAAAATTTGGGTATTAAATTGACTCCAAAACCTCAAATCTTTATAAATTGAATGTGAAAGTAGCTATATTAAAATAAAAAGAAAAAACAAGAGCATGGGTAAATATACCATTATCATTACATGGTAAAATTAAATTAATAAAAATAAAGATACTCCCTGGTTTACTGTATATTTTACAGATGCTCCCATTAAAAATGACTAAATTGGACTTATTTCATATTGAAAAAGCAATGAGATTATTTTTATGGAATAATAAGAAAGCAAGAATAGACGTAAAAAAACTTTATTTATCATATACTAATGGGGGATTAGCACTTCCTAATATAGAATATAATATTGCAATATTAATGAATTATAGTTTTAATCGGCTTTTAGATAAAAAATACATTAACACCTATGAAATTGATCAAGAGAAATTAGGAAATATTAGTTTGGCTTTTATGGTACATAGTAGACCTATAGATTTACTTCATCATGTTAAATCTAGTTTATTATTTTTTGATTTCAACAACGCTTGTTATAGAAGAAATAAAGATACTAACACTAATTATATGATTTCAGGCTATTTACCACTCTGGGGTAACCTTAAGTTTCTGGTAGGACTCCAATTTCCCTTTAATCAATGGTATAAAAAAGGTCTTAAATATATACATCAATGTTATGAAAGTAAAAACAATAAAATCAAAACATTTAGAGAGATTGCTTCGATATATGATATTCCCTCTTCTCAGGAGTTTTATTACTTGCAGACACTGCATTACAATTTTTCCCTTAGTAGAGTAAATCTAGAAGCGTGGATGAACCTCCCCTATTCAGGATCTTTTAAATCTGGCAAAGAAAAGGAAAATTAAATTGTCAGATATTAAGTTATTATACATAAATTGGTAGATAGGGGGATGGGTAAATGTATTACTAAATGGAGCAAAGGTTGCAAGATAGAAATAAATAAACAAAAAAATTGCAATAGTTTAAAATTAGTAGAGAAAACCAAAAATATACACTGATTACAGAGAATCTCAATTTAGAATCACAAGTCAAGATTATTTCTAGCTAGAAGAGTCTCCAAATGGAGACAGGATGTTAAAAATTGTTGTCCTAAATGTTCAATAATAGATCCAGATTTTCTTCATTATATTTGGGCCTGCCCTATGATTGACCAATTTTGGGCTAAGACTTCATACTTTTTATCCAAACTTTGTAATACAAAGATTGTTCTAGACTGTTTGAGTATAGTCTTCCTAGATAAATTGGATTATGGAACAAACCTAAATAACCTAATCATTACTACAATAATATTGGCAAGAAAAAGCATTTTCAAGTTATGGATAGCTAAGAAAGCACCTACTATAAAACACCTTAAATATAATTTGACCCATCAATTAATACTAGAGAGATCTGCTCTCTATTATAATAAAGTAGGAAATAATAAAGGGTTTAAAGAAAAATGGAAACCATTTGTTAGATGGTTAGATCAGTCCCAGCTTTGTAAAGATCTCAATAAAAACTTGATTACATTTATTATGGGAGATAACTAGATATTGACACAATTTTTTTACGTCTTTTTTTTTGTCTTTTGTTTTTCTGTTTCTAATTTTTGAGCTTTTGCTTATTGTTGTTGGTCATTTTTTTGTATCTTCCACTATTGTGTGAGATACATAAATGAAATATAAATGCTGTACTTGATATATTGTTTTATAATTAAAAAAAAAAAAGTCTACTGACCAAGACCTATTTTTCTTTTTAACCCCTTAATGACCACAATGTACCCTGTATGTCACTGGTCGTTAAGGGTTTTTTCAGGACATAATAGCACAAGTCTAGCAAGAACACGCTATTAATTCCCTCCCTCCAGCAGGCTTTGTGGAATAGAGCAGTCTCAACACTGGTGGCAAGACCACGCTATAAAACAATCAAGTCCCAAAAAAAGGCCAGCGACATACAGGGTACGTCGCTGGTCCTTAAGGGGTTAACATCAAAATAGTTACCAAAGGAGAGGTCAGACATGCCAAAACCAACTAAGGATAACAAAAAAGCTGCTGTTAACCAAATAAATGGCATGAAAGTAAAAAATGGAAAAGGAGTGGTTATCGCGCTAGAAATCATGTGTAAAGTGCTGTGAAAGGGCCACAATGTTTTAAATGTTGTGTAAAAAACAATGAGTCAGGGGTTATGAAGCTCTGTTACTATAAATCTCAGATAAATATAGAGATATAAAGTGAGAGCCCCTGTGCTGCTGTCCTATATAAGACCAGCCCTTCAATTGCACATATGTAGGAAGTCTTTTTGTGGAAAGACATTTTCTGTGTTTGGAGTAAGGACTGCGCTCAAGGGGATAGAATCAGAGCAAATGGGAACATAAGCAAATAGAAACAGGGAACAAGGGGAGAAAGGAGAAAAAAATAGAGACTTATAATGTAGTAATTCCAAAATGGAGTCATTCTATGCTCAAATATGAAAACTGCTCACCTATAGTTAATTCTCCATTCTGTTTTTACGGTCCATAATTGAGTATAAAGATACAAACATTTACATCTTTTTTCTGCACTATCCTTAGAAGAATTTTAATTCCAGGAACTAATTATTCCTTTATTTAAATAAACATTTATATATTTTTCTATGAAGGATTGCACCTCCCCTTTTTTTTGTGTGTACTACAGCTACAATATTAGTACACCACACATTGAGTAGGAAATTAAAGAAAAAACACAATTTATGCTTACCTGATAAATTTATTTCTCTTGTGGTGTATCCAGTCCACGGATCATCCATTACTTGTGGGATATTCTCATTCCCAACAGGAAGTTGCAAGAGGACACCCACAGCAGAGCTGTAATATAGCTCCTCCCCTAACTGTCATAGCCAGTCATTCGACCGAAAACAAGCCGAGAAAGGAGGAACCATAGGGTGCAGTGGTTACTGTAGTTTACATTTAAAAATTACCTGCCTTAAAATGACAGGGCGGGCCGTGGACTGGATACACCACAAGAGAAATAAATTTATCAGGTAAGCATAAATTGTGTTTTCTCTTGTAAGGTGTATCCAGTCCACGGATCATCCATTACTTGTGGGATACCAATACCAAAGCTAAAGTACACGGATGAAGGGAGGGACAAGGCAGGTACTTAAATGGAAGGAACCACTGCCTGTAAAACCTTTCTCCCAAATATAGCCTCCGAAGAAGCAAAAGTATCAAATTTGTAAAATTTTGAAAAAGTATGAAGCGAAGACCAAGTCTCCGCCTTACAAATCTGTTCAACAGAAGCCTCATTTTTAAAGGCCCAAGTGGAAGCCACAGCTCTAGTGGAATGAGCTGTAATCCTTTCAGGAGGCTGCTGTCCAGCAGTCTCATAGGCTAAGCAGATTATGCTTCTTAGCCAAAAAGAAAGAGAGGTTGCCGAAGCCTTTTGACCTCTCCTCTGTCCAGAGTAGACTAAAAACAAAGCAGATGTTTGACGAAAATCTTTAGTAGCTTGTAAGTAAAACTTTAAAGCACGGACCACGTCCACATTGTGTAATAGACGTTCCTTCTTCGAAGAAGGATTAGGACACAAGGATGGAACAACAATCTCTTGATTGATATTCTTGTTAGATACCACCTTAGGTAAGAACCCAGGTTTGGTACGCAGGACTACCTTATCCGTATGAAAAATCAGATAAGGAGAATCACATTATAAGGCAGGTAGCTCAGAGACTCTACGAGCCGAGGAAATAGCTACCAAAAAAAAAGAACTTTCCAAGATAAAAGTTTGATATCTATGGAATGAAGAGGTTCAAACGGAACTCCTTGAAGAACCTTAAGAACCAAATTTAAGCTCCATGGTGGAGCAACAGGTTTAAACACAGGCTTGATTCTAACTAAAGCCTGACAAAATGCCTGAACGTCTGGAAAATCTGCCAGACGCTTGTGCAAAAGAATAGACAGAGCAGAAATCTGTCCCTTTAAGGAACTAGCTGACAATCCTTTTTCCAAACCTTCTTGGAGAAAAGATAATATCCTGGGAATCCTAACCTTACTCCATGAGTAACCCTTGGATTCACACCAATAAAGATATTTATGCCATATCTTATGTTAAATTTTCCTGGTGACAGGCTTTCGTGCCTGTATTAAGGTATCAATAACTGACTCGGAGAAGCCACGCTTTGATAAAATCAAGCATTCAATCTCCAGGCAGTCAGCCTCAGAGAAATTAGATTTGGATGGTTGAAAGGACCCTGAAGTAGAAGGTCCTGTCTCAGAGGCAGAGACCATGGTGGAAAGAATGACATGTCCACTAGATCTGCATACCAGGTCCTGCATGGCCACGCAGGTGCTATCAGAATCACTGATGCTCTCTCCTGCTTGATCTTGGCAATCAGTCGAGGGAGCAGAGGAAACAGTGGAAACACATAAGCCAGGTTGAAAGACCAGGGCGCTGCTAGAGCATCTATCAGTGTCGCCTTGGGATCCCTGGACCTGGATCCGTGACGCGAGACACCATGAGATCCAGTTCTGGTTTGCCCCAACGATGAATCAGTTGTGCAAAAACCTCCGGATGGAGTTCCCACTCTCCCGGATAAAAAGTCTGACGACTTAGAAAATCCGCCTCCCAGTTCTCTACACCTGGGATATGGATAGCTGATAGGTGGCAAGAGTGAATCTCTGCCCAGCGAATTATTTTTGAAACTTCTAACATCGCTAGGGAACTTCTTGTTCCCCCTTGATGGTTGATGTAAGCTACAGTCGTGATGTTGTCCGACTGAAATCTGATGTACCTCAGAGTTGCTAACTGAGGCCAAGCCAAGGAGAGACTCCTCCTGAGTCCACGATCCCTGAGCCTTCAGGGAATTCCAGACTGCACCCCAACCTAGAAGGCTGGCATCTGTTACAATTGTCCAATTTGGCCTGCGAAAGGTCATACCTTTGGACAGATGGACCCGAGATAGCCACCAGAGAAGAGAATCCCTGGTCTCTTGGTCCAGATTCAGTTGAGGGGACAAATCTGTGTAATCCCCATTCCACTGACTGAGCATGCATAGTTGCAGCGGTCTGAGATGTAAGCGTGCAAACGGCACTATGTCCATTGCCGCTACCATTAAGCCGATTACTTCCATACACTGAGCCACCGAAGGGCGCGGAATGGAATGAAGAACCGGCAGGAATTTAGAATCTTTGATAATTTAGAATCTTTGATAACCTGGACTCCGTCAGGTAAATTTTCATTTCTACAGAATCTATCAGAGTCCCTAGAAAGGAAACTCTTGTGAGTGG
This sequence comes from Bombina bombina, assembly GCF_027579735.1. Taxonomy (NCBI): domain Eukaryota; kingdom Metazoa; phylum Chordata; class Amphibia; order Anura; family Bombinatoridae; genus Bombina; species Bombina bombina. Next base: position 209,450,899 of record NC_069503.1, read on the forward strand.
GGATAGAGAACTCTTTTCCTCGTTCACTTTCCACCCATGCGACCTCAGAAATGCCAGTACTACGTCCGTATGAGACATGGCAATTTGGAAGTTTGACGCCTGTATCTGGATGTCGTCTAAATAAGGGGCTACTGCTATGCCCCGCGGCCTTAGGACTGCCAGAAGCGACCCTAGAACCTTTGTAAAGATTCTTGGGGCTGTAGCTAATCCAAAGGGAAGAGCTACAAACTGGTAATGCCTGTCTAGAAAGGCAAACCTGAGAAACCGATGATGATCTTTGTGTATCGGAATGTGAAGATAAGCATCCTTTAGATCCACTGTAGTCATATATTGACCCTCCTGGATCATTAGTAGGATGGTACGAATAGTTTCCATCTTGAATGATGGAACTTTGAGGAATTTGTTTAAGATCTTTAGATCCAAAATTGGTCTGAAGGTTCCCTCTTTTTTAGGAACCGCAAACAGATTTGAGTAAAAACCCTGTCCCTGTTCCTCCTTTGGAACTGGATTGATCACTCCCATAACTAGGAGGTCTCGTACACAGTGTAAGAATGCCTCTCTCTTTATCTGGTTTGCAGATAATTGTGAAAGGTGAAATCTCCCTTTTGGGGGGGAAGCTTTGAAGTCCAGGAGATATCCCTGGGATATAATTTCCAACGCCCAGGGATCCTGAACATCTCTTGCCCACGCCTGGGCGAAGAGTGAAAGTCTGCCCCCTACTAGATCCGTTACCGGATAGGGGGCCGTTCCTTCATGCTGTCTTAGAGGCAGCAGCAGGCTTTTTGGCCTGCTTACCTTTTTTCCAGGTCTGGATTGGTCTCCAGACCGTCTTAGATTGAGCAAAAGTTCCCTCTTGTTTAGCATTAGAGGAAGTTGATGCGCACCTGCCTTGAAGTTTTGAAAAGCACGAAAATTAGACTGTTTGGCCCTAGATTTGGACCTGTCCTGAGGAAGGGCATGACCTTTTCCTCCAGTGATATCAGCAATAATCTCCTTCAAAACAGGCCCGAATATGGTCTGCCCCTTGAAGGGAATGTTAAGTAAGCTTAGATTTTGAAGTCACGTCAGCTGACCATGATCTAAGCCATAGCGCTCTGCGCGCCTGTAAAACCTGTAAAGCCTGTAAAGCCTAGCAAAACCAGAATTCATTAGTTTAGTCAAATGAACAATGGCATCAGAATAAAAGAATTGGATAGCTTAAGTGCTCTAAGTTTGCCAAGTATGTCATCCAATGGAGTCGCTACCTGTAAAGCCTCTTCCAGAGACTCAAACCAGTACGCCGCAGCAGCAGTGACAGGGGCAATGCATGCAAGGGGCTGTAGGATAAAACCTTGTTGAATAAATATTTTCTTAAGGTAACCTCTAATTTTTTATCCATTGGATCTAAAAAAAAAAAGCACAACTGTCCTCGACAGGGATAGTAGAACGCTTTACTAGAGTAGAAACTGCTCCCTCCACCTTAGGGACTGTCTGCCATAAGTCCCGTGTGGTGGCGTCTATTGGAAACATTATTCTAAAAATAGGAGGGGAAGAGAACAGCACACCTGGACTATCGCATTCCTTATTAATAATTTGCAAATGGATGATTAACCCCTTAGTTCAAAAAAACGGATAAAAAAAACGAAATAGACGTTTTTTAACAGTCACAACCAACTGCCACAGCAAGCTGTGGCCCTACCTTCCCCAATAAACGACTTTGGAAAGCCTTTGGGCCCTTTAGAGATGTCCTATAGCATTCAGAGGGCCTTTGAGGGAAGCTGGATGTCACAGTTTGTAATTTTAAGTGCACCAACTGTAACTTTTTATACTACAACAGTGGAAACCTCAGGTTTCTAGTCAAAATTTAAGCCAGCCATGTGGAAAAAACTAGGCCCCAATAAAGTTTTATCATCAAAGCATATATAAAAATGATTAAACATGGGGGGCGGAGTTCGGCCGTGCAGGCAAATGGCCGCAGCGTGAATCAGCTCCGTGCTGGGGAAAAAGACCCAGGACTATATACCTGCAAGAATCGCCTTACAAAGTGGTACACAGGCGCCTAAATATGTGGGGACACTAACCGCTATGGCATGAAGGCAATTTGACATGCGACTTAGCCAAAAACGGACCGTTACTTAGCCGCAAAGGAAAAACGACCGCCGCCATATTGGAAAGGGCCGTGTGCGAGCCATGCGGACGCAGATACCGGAGCCCATCTCAGACTCAGCTCATATATGGAGGTAAGCTGAAACAAATGAACCACAACACATAACGACCGCACAGTGGGATAAAGGGCCATTTATGTTATATACTAGCACCGTCAGAAAAAGAAGTATAACGCCCACAAACTTAAAAGTTACCTCGAACGCATGCATGATTAAATGGGCCTCACTATGATAGGAAAGGAGGGCATAAAGCACCGATCCGAAGACATAAGACCCTGAATAGCATTAACGTAACATGGTGTGGAGTGTACAACCTGCTCTCAGTAAATCATCACAAATGCACACCACATCTGACCGTAAACCTTTAATGGGGCATTACTAACAATTATTAATATCTCCTCCTCCAAACAATAACCCTGGGAAAGGGCATACAGGTCAGCTGAACACTCTCTATTACTTAAGTAAAACATGACGACTAAACGCTTGAATAAAGGGGAGAAGCTCACGAAAAGCCAGACCAACGTGCCAGTTTCTGTGAGCACATTCTTTCAACTGCCAGACACAGCAGCCAACCCTGCACATCAGACTGCAAATACTACTGAGATCCCTCATGATTTATCAAGCGCTGCAGAATTACAGATAGCTACCTCTTATATTACACAACTAAAACAAGACATTGCTAACCTGCCATCAAAAGAGGACTTTGCCTCACTAAAGGCATTAATAACCAAAGAGCTTACCTCCATGAGAACTGACATAAACGCCTTAGGGTGCAGAGTAGAGGAAGTAGAAGACATGCAAACTACCATCTCTGAAATGGTGGGGAGCCTAGATACACATGCCAACGTTCAATCCTCACAAATAGAGACAATGCAAGAAAGAATTGAGGATCTCGAACCGCAGTCGGCGGTCTAACTTAAGAGTAAGGGGTATACCAGAGTCAATAAAAAGCTCTGAACTTAGAGAATATATGCAGAACCTCTTTCACCATCTGATGGGGGACCCAGATATACCTGATATGGAACTGGAAAGAGTACATCGGGCTCTGCGCCCACCTCCACCAACTGGTGCACCCCCTAGGGATGTTATCCTTAAATTTCTGAGATTCACTGACAGGGAGGAAATCTGGTCCAAATCGAGACAACTGAGGAAAATAATGTATCTGGATCATACCCTACAAATTTACCCAGACCTATGCCCAAGCACTCTACAACGTAGAAGAGACGTCCGATTTATCACCACTGCACTACAAGAGAATGATATCAAGTATCGCTGGGGGTTTCCCTTTAGTTTGATGGTATCTAAGGAAGGCCAGATTCACACCTACAGAGGGCCTCAAGACCTGGAGTCCTTCTCTAAGGGCTTGGGCCTGTCAATCCAGCCGCCTCAACTATCTGAGAAGCCTCCTGACAAAACAGCTTCACCACCACATCTCTTGGCAGGGACACAATGGCACAAAGTTGCTTATAAGAAGAGGAAAGACAGACTGAACTCATGATGTATAATTGAAGGACTTAATTATCTCCCAAGGTCCATGGTTGGGTGAGATTGGTGTAAAAATTACTTGTCATGCCTTTATTATCTGTTGTTGTTTATTTTAACTATAGGCATTCATTTGCTTGAACCGCCCACAAGGACAATTCTAGTGACTATACGAAGTAGTTACGTTATATATGTATAGTTTTAACCTGTCATAACCAGGCCATTTCCATTGTGCAAAAATATATGAACCATGTTACTTTTACCCATTTATATCATCCTTTCAATGGATGTTAAATAATTCCACATCTGCCTGGGCCTAAGTACCCGGCTGACCCCACATCCTATTAGGATAACTGTTTTGCCGGAGGGACTATCCCTCAGCCGCTCCGGCGATGTGTTTACATGTTCTAATGTTTACTCGTTAACTTTTGTTTTTGTTGTTGTTACCCTTGATGTTTGTTTTTGTTTTACACATTGTGCTTACATAATCACACATACTCCTTCTAATACCTGCATACTGACTTATATGGTATTGCTTCTCACTCTGACAACTTCTCCCCATTCTCAACAGTTGGACACTAGCCCCACTACCAAACGACAGATCGTGATCATACTGACATATAATGGCTTCCAATAACGCGCAGTTGCACATCATAACAGTTAATGCTAAGGGCCTTAATTCCCCAAACAAAAGAAGTATAGCTATTAAGGATTTTAAAGATAACAAGGGGGATATCATAATGCTGCAGGAAACCCACTTCCTTCACAAGAAAGAACCCAAAACATTTAGTTACAAGTTTGGAGAGGCATACTTCGCATCGAACCATAGTAAAACTAATGGGGTGGGAATCTTAATTAAACGGGGTATACCCTTTACTCTATTTAGCTTAACACGAGATCGAGAGGGCAGATATTTAATCTTGACTGGCAAACTCTATAACACAATAGTCACAATGGCCTGTGTATATGCCCCTAACACCCAGCAGGACAACTTTTTCAAACGCCTTTCGGATGCCATACTTGAGATTAAAAGGGGTCTACTGATACTAGGAGGGGATCTTAATGTCTCCCTCAACACAGCATTAGACACATCAACTGGGTTCTCCTCAACACCAAATCGGGTTCTTTATAGAATCAAACAACATATTAGAGACCTAGCAGTACACGACACCTGGAGGATACATCACCCGGTAGACCGCCAATATACCTTCTTCTCCTTTCCACACTCCCGATTTTCCCGCATAGACTACATCCTTTTAGACGTGTCCTGCTTGTCCATGGCAATAAGGTCAGCGATAATCCCCACAGGCTGGACGGATCACTCTATGGTGACCTGTTCTATTGAATGGCCTTCAGCCCCACACTCCACATTTCTTTGGAAATTAGACAATAATTTATTAGACCACCCACTGTACCAAGAAAAAATAGAGAATCGTCTGCAGGAATACTTTCAACTAAATGTAGCATCCATAGATGACTTTAGACTTATATGGGAGGCACATAAAAGCACACTTAGAGGGGATCTCATCAGCATACAGTCCCATAACCATAAACAACAGTGCACCGCACTACAGACCGCACTGAATAACATTACTATGACTGAGGAGAAACTTAAAAAAACACCGACAGACACAACATTGAAAAAGGATTTACAGACGCAGAGGGAAATAGTTGGCACCCTTTTAGACAGAGATTGCAAACTACTTGCACTCAAACTACAACAAACTTATTATGACAGTGATAACAGATGTAGTAGATTGTTAGCACGCAAATTGAAACGACGGACTCACCGCTCATATATTATGTCTATCAGTGGACCAGGGAAAGGCATGGTATACTCTACCTCTAGCATATCAGAGACATTTCGCACATACTATGAGTCCCTCTACAACTTACCAACTGTTCCCCCTACTGACGCAACTAATATTAACCTCATAGAATCTTTCCTCAAGGACTTTGACATACCACAGATCACCCAGGAACAAAAAGAATCCCTTAATTCCCCCTTCAATATGAGAGAACTCCTATTGGCCATAAAAGACCTACCGACCGGAAAAGCCCCTGGCCCAGACGGCTTCACTAACTACTACTATAAAAAATACAGTAAGATTCTAGCCCCACACATGCTGACCCTCTTTAACTCCATTTCCGGTAAAGAACCATTTCTTAGCAATTCCCTTGCTGCACACATAACACTAATCCCAAAGGAAGGTAAGGACCACTCGAGAGTCGAGAACTATAGACCGATATCACTATTGAACACCGACGTGAAAATATATGCCAAGCTGCTGGCGACCCGGTTGAACGCCTTACTCCCAAATTTAATCCACGCTGACCAGGTGGGCTTCGTTCCCACAAGGGAAGCCAAAGACAACACTGTACGAGCCCTTAATTTGATAGATTATGTTAATAACCGCGGTGTTCCGACTGTGGTAATATCCACGGATGCTGAAAAGGCGTTCGACAGGGTCAACTGGCAATTCCTCCGGGTGGTCCTTATGAGAATGGGCCTCGGCGAGACATTTGTAGATAGGGTATTTGCAATGTACCATTGTCCGACAGCTAGAATCCGGGTAAACGGATCTCTATCAGCCCCATTTGTGATATCTAACGGAACCAGGCAGGGATGTCCGCTGTCCCCGCTCCTGTTTGCCTGCGTAATAGAAATGCTTGCACTTAAGGTTAGACACATGGTAGACATTGAGGGAGTTGAGGTTAGGGGACATCAACATAAGATGCTTCTATATGCAGATGACGTGCTCTTTTTCTTGACGAACCCCAGACAATCTATACCAGGATTATTGAAACAACTAGATGCATTTGGAAAGATTTCAAACTTTCTTATCAACCAGAATAAATCAGAAATCCTAAACATAAACATACCAGAAGGGGATTTAATACCTATCTCACGTATATGTACATTTAAGTGGCAAAAAAGCAAATTGAAATATCTAGGGATATTTTTAACCCCAAAGATTACCCAAATATTCGAGACAAATTTCCTACCACTTCAATCATCAATAGTATCCACCCTGTCTTCCTGGCGTAGAAAACCTCTATCCTGGATAGGCAGGATCAGTGCCATTAAGATGAGTATCCTGCCAAAAATATTATATATCATACAGACACTACCCATAGCCCTTCCACGCACTTTTCTTACGTCCCTGCAAACTAAAATATTTGAATTTATATGGAACAAACGACACGCACGGATCAATAGGAAAGACATGTATCAGACACTAGATAACGGGGGAATGGGGGTACCTGACCTCGTTGCATACTGGAAGGCCACACACTTACAGAGAATAGTGGACTGGTATACTAACTTTAACTTTAAAATCTGGGTTCGCCTCGAACATGACATAGCTGGTACATTGCACTTAGGCACAAGATGCTGGACACCATCAATTAATAGATCACCCCAGATATACGTCGCACACACAGTACAGGAGACCATGCTGATATGGGAAAAGATACTAGTAGAGCACCCCAACATCTCGTCCACTTACTCTCCCCTTACCTCTTTCATCTCTAATAAAGAATTCGCCCCTGGCCTAGTAGCAAAGATAAAAAATGACACACAACCGGACAGGGAATTGATGATGTGCCACCTGGGTACTGAAACTCAGTTGTTCCCTAGAACGGCCCTAACTGAACAAGGCTTTAATTGTTTCAGAGATTGGTATTTTTATATGCAGTGTTACAATTACCTGTCAGGACATCCGCATAAAAGGAATATGTTGAGGCCACTAACAACATTCGAGTCCTTATGCCATAAAGAATCTCCTACAAAACACACCTTATCAATGATTTATGCACTATTGAAACAAAATTCACCAGGTCACACCCCTCACTTCATCAACAGATGGGGGAGGAATTGGGAATTCAGATATCACACATTGACGCCTCTAAGATATTTATAGCAATTAAGAGATCTGCCACATCTAGTAACCTCATTGAGTTAAACCTGAAAATTCTCCATAGATGGTATCTTACTCCATCAAGATGCCAGAAAATATTCAGAGAAGCCTCCAACCTCTGCTGGAGGTGCCATGATCAAATCGGCCATATGGCACATATCTGGTGGCTTTGCCCTAAAATAACCCCAATATGGGATGAAATCACAAAGGAAACATCAAAGTTACTAGATAAAGCCTTACCAGTAGACCCACTCTTGTGGCTGTTTCACATAGTCCCCAAAAAATTCACTTCAGAACAAACTAAATTATTTAACATAGCAAGTAACAGCATCAAGAAACTAATAGCCAAGAACTGGAAAAGTTCTATAATCCCGACCACTGCGCTATGGGTTCAGGAGTGCAATCGCACTATACAGCTAGAGGAATACCACTACCTTAAACAACGAAGGTTAGACAAGTACATACAGATTAAGATTTTATGGGAAGAATACTTGAGGAATAAGTTTGATGCCAATAGGATATAAAACACCAAAACATATGACACTAGATACTGACAGAAGAGGTGGAAACTGACCTTGAGATACCGGAGGGGGAAAACATGAGGGACAACAGGAAGCACATTGTGTTGTTTATGTTGTTTATTCGTTTAATATGTTACTATATGATTTATTGTTTATTACCTTTATCACTACATGCATATTTGAATACAGCATTGTACGTGTACAATCCACACAGCTGTAAAGCCATATTGAATTGTAACCTTAACAAAAGTGCATTTACGATGTATAACTTTCTTATCTGTAAAATAAAACTATTTTTGAAAAAAAAAAAAAAAAAAATGATTAAACATGCCAGCAAACGTTTTATATTGCAATATCATAAGGGTATTACCCCTGGGAGTAAGCATGATACCAGTCGTTATTAAATCACTGTATTCAGGCTTAACTTACATTAATCCGGTATCAGCAGCATTTTCTAGTGTTTTCCATCTCTAGAAAAAAATATAACTGCACATACCTGATGCAGAATAAACTGCACGCCATTCTCTCGCTGAAGTTTTACCTCATCTGTGTAATCCCCTCAGACATATGTGAGAACAGCAATGGATCTTAGTTACAACCTGCTAAGATCATAGAAACCTCAGGCAGATTCTTCTATTTACTGCCTGAGATAAAATAGCACAACTCCGGTGCTACAACTATTTAAAAAAAACAACTTTTGATTGAAGAAAATAAACTAGCTATATTTAACCACTCTCTCCTACAACGTCCTTGCTTGTTGAGAGTTGCAAGAGAATGACTAGCTATGACAGTTAGGGGAGGAGCTATATTACAGCTCTGCTGTGGGTGTCCTCTTGCAACTTCCTGTTGGGAATTAGAATATCCCACAAGTAATGGATGATCCGTGGACTGGATACACCTTACAAGAGAAACAAAGATTGTGGAATATCATCTTTAACAAGGTATGGAATTACTTCCTACCTGAGCAAGTCACTTACCTCATATGATTGAGGTAACACATGGGGGCCGATTTATTATTGTGCGGACAGACATGATCCCATATTGTTGATCATGTCCGCCGCACATCGATAAATGCAGACAGCATACGCCAATTGGCCGCTAGCAGGGGGTGTCAATCAACCCAATCGTATTGGATCTGGTTGATCTCCGGCGATGTCTGTCCGCCACCTCAGAGCCAGCGGACAGGTTATGAAGCAGCGGTCTTTAGGCTGCTGCTTTATAACTTGTGTTTCTGGCGAGCCTGAAGGCTCGCCAGAAACACGGGACATCAAGCTCCATACGGAGCTTGATAAATAGGCCCCATGGTGAGCAGTTTTCGTATTTGAGCACAGAATGACTCAGTTTTGGAATTATTACACTATAAGTCTCTGTTTTTTTCTCCTTTCTCCCCTTGTTCCCTGTTTCTCTTTGCTTATATTCCCATTGGCTCTGATTCTAATCCCCTTGAGTGCAGTCCTTACTCCAAACACAGAATATATATATTCAACTTGTAATATGAGCACAACCCGACGAGCGCAAAAATCTTAATTCTTGCGCAATTAACACTCAAGCAGGAGAGTTAATTAGCTCTCTACTTGTAATCTAGCCCTTTATCTTTTATTTCTGTAACATTATTGAAAAGCCAATATGTGTGCTTTTTTGTGCATAAAATGGGCATAAATGTTATTATATTGAGACAGCCTCACAAGAATATTTACATTATCAAAGATTGAGTACAAAATGATTGAACAAGCTTGCACAGATTGTCTTTCTATACTTGTTTGTGTTGGTAAGAATTTAAAATGTGTCACTTTTATTTGTTTCTCTTAACTGGCCGTGTCAACGTGTCACTCATAAGCAACCCTATGATCCTTAGACAATTTCTGGTTTGCCTTTTAGAAAATATAGCTTTGATGATATCCTATAAAAGTATTTTTTGATATCACATTTTACTGAAACAAAAATTTGCTTTAAAATATTTGTTTATGATATTTATATCATTCATATAACAATCTTTTGATTTGCTGCACATACATTTTTAATGTAATTAAATTGTATATTATCTAATGGTTGAGAGATGTATCATAATATATCACATTTTTTAGTTTATACTAAATTACAAATATATGCTATTAAAAAATTGACATATTACATATATTTATTAAAAAAAGGTGATCTTGAAATCATAATGCTTTCATCACATATTAAAATTAGTCAATTTTACAAGTCAATGAAAACCTATATGTTATGGATTACTGTGCTAAATATGTATGGCCTTTATCTACAGATCAGTCTAGGGACCATTCACTCGTTTGCTTCAGGTGTACTGGGAAAAAGCTGTATTGACTCAGATTATCACAAACTAGCAAATTAGTTTTGTCCAAGTGAATAAATATTGAAGAAAAAAGTTTTACATAATTATAGTGATAAATGTTTCCTCAGTGATAATAATTGTCTGCAGGTGCATGTATGAAAGACCATGCCAAAGATTTTATATTCAAACACTGGCTTCCTTGTCTTAATGTTCAACCTGTAATCATTCTCATCTGTCAAGACTGATAGCTCATAATACAACAAATCACTATCCTACCAAAAAAAAAAATTAATTTCATCATACAGTGAAGAGCACTAAATATAACAAATAGAAAAAATTAATAGAACTAGGAACTTTTTTCATAATATGGAAATAACATTTTTTAAACAATTATCCAGAAAATCCTACTGTCAAATCATGCATTATATTTGCTTATTCATTTTAATAAAAATTAAACTAAATAAATCCTACAAAAAATGTTCCAATAAAATCTTTAATTACAAAACTTAATTACCTCCAAAAGCTGCATGTGACTGACAGGCTAGAATATTGTATTCTAATGTAAACAATACATTTTAGAGGTTATCTAGAAAAGAACGGTCTAAACTGCAGTAATGCAGGTACAGATACATGTAAATATCTTACTAGACAATACAAGTACTGAAACCCTTTATCACCTAGGTGGAGTGAGATTAAAATAATGAATAAGAGATGATGAATCATGCTGTAGTCAATCGCATTGTGCCCCCATTGGCGTCCAGCAAGTTTACAATAATGAAACTATAAAAAATAAAAAAGAAGTACACCTAATCTAATTGCCCTATAAAAATAAAAAAGCCCACCCAAAATTAAAAAAAAACCCTAGCCTACAATAAACTACCAATTGTCCTTAAAAGGGCCTTTTGTAGGGAATTGCAGCTCTTTTACCTGTAAAAAAAATAAATACAAAGAACCAACAGTAAAATCCACTACCCAACCAACCCCCCCCCAAAAAAAAAAAAACCTAAGCTACCCATTGCCCTGAAAAAGGAAATTTGCTTGGGCATTTAGCTTGTTTAGGAATAGCCCAAACCCTAATCTAAAAAAAATAACTCACCCAAAAAACCCTTAAAAAAACCTAACACTAACCCCCGACAATCCACTTACAATTTTTGAAGTCCCGCTTGAAAGATCTTCATCCAGGCGGTGAGAAGTCTTCATCCAGACGGCCTCTTCAATCTTCATCCCGGCGGTGAAGTCCTCATCCATGCAGCGATAAGTCTTCATCCAGGCAGCCTCTTCAATCTTCATCCAGGCGGCACCTTCTATCTTGATCCCGGCGGCGCAGAGCGGGTCCATCCTGAAGACATCCAGCGCGGAGCATCCTCTTCATATGGTAGCCGCCGTACACTAAGGCCTAGATTTGGAGTTCGGCGGTAAAAGGGCTGTTAACGCTCCGCGGGCTTTTTTCTGGCCGCACCATAAATTTAACTCTGGTATCGAGAGTTTAAACAAATGCTGCGTTAGGCTCCAAAAAAGGAGCGTAGAGCATTTTTACCGCAAATGCAACTCTCGATACCAGAGTTGCTTACGGACGCGGCCGGCCTCAAAAACGTGCTCGTGCATGATTCTCCCATAGGACACAATGGGGCTGTTTGAGCTGAAAAAAAACATAACACCTGCAAAAAAGCAGCGTTCAGCTCCTAACGCAGCCCCATTGTTTCCTATGGGGAAACACTTCCTACGTCTGCACCTAACACTCTAACATGTACCCCGAGTCTAAACACCCCTAACCTTACACTTATTAACCCCTAATCTGCCGCCCCCGCTATCGCTGACACCTCCATATTTTTTTTAACCCCTAATCTGCCCCCCTCAACGTCGCCGACACCTGCCTACACTTATTAACCCCTAATCTGCCGAGCGGACCTGAGCGCTACTATAATAAAGTTATTAACCCCTAATCCGCCTCACTAACCCTATCATAAATAGTATTAACCCCTAATCTGCCCTCCCTAACATCGCCGACACCTACCTTCAATTATTAACCCCTAATCTGCCGAGCGGACCTCACCGCTACTATAATAAATGTATTAACCCCTAAAGCTAAGTCTAACCCTAATACTAACACCCCCCTAAGTTAAATATAATTTAAATCTAACGAAATAAATTAACTCTTATTAAATAACTTATTCCTATTTAAAGCTAAATACTTACCTGTAAAATAAATCCTAATATAGCTACAATATAAATTATAATTATATTATAGCTATTTTAGGATTAATATTTATTTTACAGGCAACTTTGTAATTATTTTAACCAGGTACAATAGCTATTAAATAGTTAAGAACTATTTAATAGCTACCTAGTTAAAATAATAACAAATTTACCTGTAAAATAAATCCTAACCTAAGATATAATTAAACCTAACACTACCCTATCAATAAATTAATTAAATAAACTACCTACAATTACCTACAATTAACCTAACACTACACTATCAATAAATTAATTAAACACAATTGCTACAAATAAATACAATTAAATAAACTAGCTAAAGTACAAAAAATAAAAAAGAACTAAGTTACAAAAAATAATAAAATATTTACAAACATAAGAAAAATATTACAACAATTTTAAACTAATTACACCTACTCTAAGCCCCCTAATAAAATAACAAAGCCCCCCAAAATAAAAAATTCCCTACCCTATTCTAAATTAAAAAAGTTACAAGCTCTTTTACCTTACCAGCCCTGAACAGGGCCCTTTGCGGGGCATGCCCCAAGGATTTCAGCTCTTTTGCCTGTAAAAAAAAACATACAATACCCCCCCCCAACATTACAACCCACCACCCACATACCCCTAATCTAACCCAAACCCCCCTTAAATAAACCTAACACTAAGCCCCTGAAGATCTTCCTACCTTGTCTTCACCATACCAGGTTCACCGATCCGTCCTGGCTCCAACATCTTCATCCAACCCAAGCGGGGGTTGGCGATCCATCATCCGGTGCTGAAGAGGTCCAGAAGAGGCTCCAAAGTCTTCCTCCTATCCGGCAAGAAGAGGACATCCGGACCGGCAAACATCTTCTCCAAGCGGCATCTTCAATCTTCTTCCATCCGGTGCGGAGCGGGTCCATCTTGAAGCAGGCGACGCAGATCCATCCTCTTCTTCCGTTGTCTCACGACGAATGACGGTTCCTTTAAGGGACGTCATCCAAGATGGCGTCCCTCGAATTCCGATTGGCTGATAGGATTCTATCAGCCAATCGGAATTAAGGTAGGAATTTTCTGATTGGCTGATGGAATCAGCCAATCAGAATCAAGTTCAATCCGATTGGCTGATCCAATCAGCCAATCAGATTGAGCTCGCATTCTATTGGCTTTTCCGATCAGCCAATAGAATGCGAGCTCAATCTGATTGGCTGATTGGATCAGCCAATCGGATTGAACTTGATTCTGATTGGCTGATTCCATCAGCCAATCAGAAAATTCCTACCTTAATTCCGATTGGCTGATAGAATCCTATCAGCCAATCGGAATTCGAGGGACGCCATCTTGGATGACGTCCCTTAAAGGAACCGTCATTCGTCGGGAGACAACGGAAGAAGAGGATGGATCCGCGTCGCCTGCTTCAAGATGGACCCGCTCCGCACCGGATGGAAGAAGATTGAAGATGCCGCTTGGAGAAGATGTTTGCCGGTCCGGATGTCCTCTTCTTGCCGGATAGGAGGAAGACTTTGGAGCCTCTTCTGGACCTCTTCAGCACCGGATGATGGATCGCCAACCCCCGCTTGGGTTGGATGAAGATGTTGGAGCCAGGACGGATCGGTGAACCTGGTATGGTGAAGACAAGGTAGGAAGATCTTCAGGGGCTTAGTGTTAGGTTTATTTAAGGGGGGTTTGGGTTAGATTAGGGGTATGTGGGTGGTGGGTTGTAATGTTGGGGGGGGGGGGTATTGTATGTTTTTTTTTACAGGCAAAAGAGCTGAAATCCTTGGGGCATGCCCCGCAAAGGGCCCTGTTCAGGGCTGGTAAGGTAAAAGAGCTTGTAACTTTTTTAATTTAGAATAGGGTAGGGAATTTTTTATTTTGGGGGGCTTTGTTATTTTATTAGGGGGCTTAGAGTAGGTGTAATTAGTTTAAAATTGTTGTAATATTTTTCTTATGTTTGTAAATATTTTATTATTTTTTGTAACTTAGTTCTTTTTTATTTTTTGTACTTTAGCTAGTTTATTTAATTGTATTTATTTGTAGCAATTGTGTTTAATTAATTTATTGATAGTGTAGTGTTAGGTTAATTGTAGGTAATTGTAGGTAGTTTATTTAATTAATTTATTGATAGGGTAGTGTTAGGTTTAATTATATCTTAGGTTAGGATTTATTTTACAGGTAAATTTGTTATTATTTTAACTAGGTAACTATTAAATAGTTCTTAACTATTTAATAGCTATTGTACATGGTTAAAATAATTACAAAGTTGCCTGTAAAATAAATATTAATCCTAAAATAGCTATAATATAATTATAATTTATATTGTAGCTATATTAGGATTTATTTTACAGGTAAGTATTTAGCTTTAAATAGGAATAAGTTATTTAATAAGAGTTAATTTATTTCGTTAGATGTAAATTATATTTAAGTTAGGGGGGTGTTAGTGTTAGGGTTAGACTTAGCTTTAGGGGTTAATCAATTTATTAGAATAGCGGTGAGCTCCGGTCGTCAGATTAGGGGTTAATACTTGAAGTTAGGTGTCGGCTATGTTAGGGAGGGCAGATTAGGGGTTAATACTATTTATGAAAGGGTTAGTGAGGCGGGTTAGGGGTTAATAAGTTTATTATAGTAGCGCTCAGGTCCGCTCGGCAGATTAGGGGTTAATAAGTGTAGGCAGGTGTCGGCGACATTGAGGGGGGCAGATTAGGGGTTAATAAATAAAATATAGGGGTCGGCGGTGTTAGGGGTAGCAGATTAGGGGTACATAAGTATAACGTAGGTGGCGGTCGGCAGATTAGGGGTTAAAAATTTAAATCGAGTGGCGGCGATGTGGGGGGAGCTCGGTTTAGGGGTACATAGGTAGTTTATGGGTGTTAGTGTACTTTAGGGTACAGTAGTTAAGAGCTTTATGAACCGGCGTTAGCCAGAAAGCTCTTAACTCCTGCTATTTTCAGGCGGCTGGAATTTTGTCGTTAGAGCTCTAACGCTCACTTCAGAAACGACTCTAAATACCAGCGTTAGAAAGATCCCATTGAAAAGATAGGCTACGCAAATGGCGTAGGGGGATCTGCGGTATGGAAAAGTCGCGGCTGAAAAGTGAGCGTTAGACCCTTTAATCACTGACTCCAAATACCAGCGGGCGGCCAAAACCAGCGTTAGGAGCCTCTAACGCTGGTTTTGACGGCTACCGCCGAATTCCAAATCTAGGCCTAAATTTTTAATGCAAGGGAGCTGTTTCAAGATGGCATCCCTTGCATTCCTATTGGCTGAAAAAAATAAAATTTGAATCAGCCAATAGGAATTAGAGCTGCTAAAATTCTATTGGCTGTTCAAATCAGCCAATATGATTTAAGCAGCTCTCATTCTATTGGCTGATTCGAATTTTATTTTTTTGATAATTTTTTATTGTGATTTTAGTATTTTTTTTTTTTTGTAATGTTAGGTTTTAGTCTAAGGTAGCTTAGGTTTTATTCCACAGGTAAGTTTGTATTTTATTAAATAGTTAATAACTATTTACTAACTAGTCTACCTAGTTAAAATAAATACAAACTTACCTGTGAAATAAAATTAAAACCTATGGTAGCTACAATATAACTATTAGTTATATTTTAGCTAGCTTAGGTTTTATTTCACAGGTAAGCATGTATTTAGTTTTAAATAGGTATTATTTAGTTAATAATTGTAAGTTTAATTTAGCTCTATTGTAATAATGTTAAAGTTAGGGGGTGTTAGGGTTAGGTTTAGGGTTATGTTAGGTTTAGGGGTAGGGGTTAATAGTTTAATTTAGATTTTTACGATGTGTGGGACTGGCGGTTTAGGAGTTAATAGATAGTAGTGAAGTTTTGGGGCTTTAAAGTTTGTGGGAGTGGTTGTTAGAAAAAAAGGCATTGAAAAGTGCCTTTACATTGCCATGTTCTCATAGGCCACAATGTAAATATATATGTATATGCTTATATACATATTAATTAATATGTATACACATAACACGTAAATATATATGTATACACATAACACATAAATATATATGTATATATTCATATACATATATATTTAAAAATGCTGCCCATCGCTGCACTACTAAGAACGAGGCTCTCATAGGAGCCTATGGATGCCCTCTCTCATAAACGCAATGCTTCCTAGCAATGCTAACGCAAGATCACGTTCGCATTTCAATTTACTTGTAATACCAGTGCACACTATCATGTGCTGGTATTACAAAGTGGAGTGCTAATATCACTTGCATGCACGCAATATTTAGAGCTCCACTTGTAATCTAGCCTTTAAAAATGTTGTTTTATGTAACTTAAACCTCTAAGACAGACATCCTCAAACTTGGCCCTCTAGAGGTTTTGAAACTGCATTTCACAAGATGCTCAGCCAGCTGATATGCTAGCTGAGCATCATGGGAAATGTAGTTCCAAAACCTCTGGATGACCAAGTTTGAGGATGTCTGCTCTTAGATATAAACGTAAAGCATTTTGTGTAATATATTTACATTAAATGTTAATAAAAGCAAGGGCGCATAAACTACTCAGCATTCTTTACTGTTTGTGTATAAACATAACTCCAAGTTGTCATTTAATGAGACAGCAAACACCTTGAGAATTGTATATAAAATGTTTTTGTATGCATAATGAAACAAAATTTCAATCTATTATTTTTATTATTAATTGTGCCCCATTTCATATAATTTAACTCTTAAAATTGAGAAATTTCTAATTCTCAGAATTTTAAATGCACCCTGATGACTTCTTAAGGCAAACTCTGCTACATACCTTTCCCTCATTTGCATAATCAGATAGCAACTGTAAAACAATATATTTTATATTAGCTATGATTAATAGCGACCAGACTTGTTTTTTGTGGACTAAAGTCAAGCTTGGCTCCTCTAAATATGGCAAATGGTAGGTAGAGTTTAGCTATTGAAAAATAATTGCAGTAAAAGGGATGTTAATTTGTTTTAAAGGGACAAAAAACACTAAATACATTTTAATAAACTTAATATGAAAGTTATTCTCCATTTCCCTCTAGACATGACTGCCGCCATATTGAAATCCAATGTGTTTGAACATGTGCAGTGACTCTCCCGCGGTTACCTGAAGTGTACAATATAGCAGCACCTGCATTTAGAGGGACATGAAATGTATTTAGAATTGAATGTCCCTTTAAAAATATTAAAACTTTACTGATATGTTATACTATAGCAACACAACAGAAATGTCTTGTGGGGTTCGTTGTCCCTTCAAGATGTCATATCAAAAGCAAGAAAATGTGACTGCATTCAGCAAAACCTAGTAACCATTTTCACACCCCTCAATTAAATTAAAACATGAAATCTACAATGCTTACTTTCTTGTTGATCGCCGCCACCTACATTACAGTTATTAACCCCTAACCCAGTTATGCCGCCCCAAATGTCGCCGCCACTATACTAAACTTATTAAACCCTAACGTAACCCTAGGCCTAAGTCTAACCCTAACCCTAACGTAACCCTAACCCTAACACCCCCTAAATTAAATATAATTAAAATAAATCTAAATAAACCTTACAATTATTAACTAAATAATTCCTATTTAAAACTAAATACTTACCTGTAAAAAAAAACACCTAAGCTATCTCCAATATAACTGATAGTTATATTGCATCTATCTTAGGTTTTATTTTTATTTCACAGCTAAGTTTGTATTTATTTTAACTAGGTAGACTAGTTAGTAAATAGTTATTAACTATTTACTAGCTACCTAGTTAAAATAAATACAACGTTACCTGTAAAATAAAACCTAACCTGCCTTACCCTAAAAACTAACATTACAATAAAATAAAATAAATTAAATTAATAAAATACAATTTACTAACTTACAAAAAAATAAACACTAAATTACAAAAAATAAAAAATGAATTATCAAAAATAAAAACAAATTACTCCTAATCTAATAACCCCATCAAAATAATAACCCTATCAAAATACCGCCCCCCCCCCCAAAAAAAAAAACCACTCTAGCCTTAAAAGGGCCTTTTGCGGGGCATTGCCCCAAAGAAATCAGCTCTTTTACCTTTAATAAAAAATACAAACACCCCCCAACAGTAAAACCCACCACCCACACAACCAAACCCCCCAAATAAAAACCTATCTAAATAAACCTAAGCTAAACATTGCCCTGAAAATGGCATTTGGATGGGCATTGCCCTTAAAAGGGCATTTAGCTATTTTACATTGCCCAAAAGTCAATAAGTTATGGTTGTTTGGAATGTGAAGTCGATCGTGTCCATGTATCGCATGGGTGAGTGTTTTCATATCTTCCCAGAAACTATCCTTTTTCAATACAGAAATGGTGTGTTATCATTCGCACTTTTATCTTTCCAATGACAAAAAAGGTATATTAGGAGCCATAAAAAAGCTGATAAACATAAGCAGTAAAATTAGAATTGACCCCAGTGACAATGGGTTTAAATTAAAGGCATCTTTGGTCTTTAATGGGATGAGCAATGTTGATCACTTATTATTTAATATTCCAGAATCAAATTACATTCATGTATTATTTTGATATATATATATATATATATATATATATATATACTGTATATATATATATATATATATATATATATATATATATATCTGTTTGTATTATGACCATGTAGCTAATATTTCAGTTGTTTTTTAACTGTAGTTTAAAAACGGTTAGCTATTTATGGCAATGGATAGAAATCAACGATTTATGGAAATGGTTTCTATAATGGGGATGCTTCTGAATATTTGTTTAATACAGCAGATGTTCAGCATTTTACTTTTTTCTGTCACACTTTATTCTTTCAAGGTTTAATTTCCTCAGGAGCCTACAATAGATTGATATGGAAATATGCTTATTTGAAAACTTCATTCATGTGGTGCAATTTGCAAAGTAATAGCTGATTTCTTAAAGACCATCCTTAGGTCTTGCTAACTTGCTGCTTTTTTATATCCAGTGGTTAGAAACCCTGCAGTAAAGAGAACATTTTTGCCAAATGAAAATTGAGTTTCATGTTAACTTGTACATAATATAATCTCTTTAGTATTTTCTACGAATAGTTTAAGGCAAAGATTTTTCCACAATCAAAATACATTAGCAAATTTCTCCTTTGCTTTGAATCTGAGCTACGTGTTAAGCCAAATATTAAAACGTTATTATACAAGAATATCTTTCAAGCAAATTATCTGGCATTGTGTGGACTTCTTTATTAGATATGAATGGGCATAACTTATTTTATAACAAGTTATTTTAGGAACTATTTATTCTGAATAAAATTATAAAGTGTAAAATTGTTTGTCAAAGGGCAAACATCCTCAGCTTTAACAAAAGAAACAATATAGAGGAACAATAAAGTAGATACTGAAATTATGTATGGACCTGATCAACTGATATTCTCTGTGGAATTGAAATACATTTGTTAGTAATGTAAATGTGTCTCAGGGCAATGTACGTTTCCTTTGTAAATTCATTTCAATTATATTGCTTATTGATGGCAGTCTAGGCTTGGAGTTTTAAAGTGTGGAATGTGCAAATCAGGGCAGATTGTAGGAGTTGTTTGACATGACAACTCAAAGGTGCATTACATTTCCAAATTTCTACTATGTTTATCTGAAAGAGCATTAATATGCTTAATAGAGATATTAACAACTGATTTAATATGCTCAATGACATCAGCATATTCGTCATTGTGACTAGTGACAACTGGGGTACCTGGGATAATATCAAACTAGTGATATTATCTGCAGTTGTTTACACAAACATCAACATTATTAGCAGAATGAACAATATACTAGTGTAGTTTATCATCTAACTAATAAGGCAGTCAGCAGTCTGTCATTATATAAAGACACCATGAACGGTAATCTTCCCAGCTAGTAAGCAAGTCATAAACGTCATTAACCAGGTGACGTTTCTGCAATAGCCCATGTAATGCTGATGATAGCAGACACAATGGCAGTGACATCACACACAGTGACCAGTGACAGTCCCATCACTAAGGACTTCCATGGGGAGGTAACCCGGGATTTCCCAGTGACAGTGACTCAGCAGTGACAGGTTACATACATTGTGTAAGCACCATATCCCCTCAGGACTATGACATGTCACACCATGCATAAAAATTAAAGCTGTTTAATTTTATTTGGAATCTAACAAGGAATTCATGTTTGTAAAAAAAAACAAAAAAAAAACAACCAAAGCAGTTCATCCATTGTGGAATACCCCATACTAGATGTTAAATTAGCTGTCTATGATTTTGACCTCATTAAATAAGCTGCATAAACAATTTTGAGGCTTTTTTAGGTATATGTTTGCATGATTAAAGATACGAAGCACTGGTCTTATGACAGATGCTTCTTTTTATTTTAAGCAATTTTTATAAAGTTTTTGTCATAACAATAATAATTCACATTCCATTCAAAAACAAACAGAAACAAAGGCCTAGTTTACAAGTTGTGCGTTAGCCTTAAAAAGCAGCGTTAAGAGGTCCTAACGCTGCTTTTTAACGCCCGCTGGTATTACGAGTCTTGCAGGTACAGGTGTACCGCTCACTTTTTTGGCCAGACTCGGAAATACCGCAAATCCACTTACATCAATTGCGTATCCTATATTTTCAATGGGACTTGCATAGCGCCGGTATTACGAGTCTTACAAAAAGTGTTCGGTAAACCCTCTCCTGTCAAGCCTGGTACCGCATTTAAAAGTCAGTAGTTAAGAGTTTTACACTACAACGCCGTAGCATAAAACTCTTAACTAAATTGCTAAAAAGTACACTAACACCAATAAACTACCTATTAACCCCTTAACCGAAGCCCACCCACATCGCAAACACTAAAATAAAAATGTTAACCCCTAATCTGCCAAACCGGACATCACCGCCACTATAATAAATATATTAACCCCTAAACCGCCGCACTCCTGCATCGCAAACACTATTTAAATATTTATTAACCCCTAATCTGCCGGCCCTAACATCGCAGCCACCTAAATACATTTATTAACCCCTAATCTGCCGCCCCCAATAAATAAATCTAAATAAAATTACTACAATTAACTAAATTATTCCTATTTAAAACTAAATACTTACCTATAAAATAAACCCTAAGCTAGCTACAATATAACTAATAGTAACATTGTAGCTATCTTACGCCTAGATTACGAGTTTGGCGTTAGCCTTAAAAAGCAGCGTTAAGAGGTCCCAACGCTGCTTTTTAACGCCCGCTGGTATTACAGGCAGGCAGGAAAGGGTCTACCACTCACTTTTCTTCCACGACTCGAGGCTACCGCAAATCCCCTTACGTCAATTGTGTATCCTATCTTTTTAATGGGATTTGCCTAACGCCGGTATTACGAGTCTTGGAAGAAGTGAGCGGTAGGAAGAGTAAATGTTGTGATGGTTGGCCTTTGATGCAACTAATTTTGTATAGTTTAAGATACCTTGTAAAGAGACTAATGGTTTTATTTGTAGTGGAAAGATATAAGGAAAAATGTATTTGTTTTCTACAATAGTTGTGCCAAAAATTGTAGTATTCCATTTTCTTGGGAAAAAACAACAATCATTACTATATTGTATTAAAAATAGTGGTAAATAGAAAATGGAATAGAGATATCAATAACTCTTCTAAATACTGATTATAAAATGTATGCTAACATTTGTGTTAATAGACATAACAATGTAGTTAAAAGAGTAATACTGTGATGTCCCTGGCTGGAATATTGAGCAAAATATTGAGAAAGGCTTTGAATTAATATTTCATTATTTTTTATGTAAGGTGGGTGTGTGTACTCAATAAATTATTGTTTAGAAATATTATTGTTCGAATGTTGAATGGGCTTAGTGCAACACATTTTTAAATTGTTTTAGGGGTAAAGCAATTGGTACCATTTTATTTTCCCATTGTAATTGAACCTCTGTTATGTGCCATCAGGGAAAATAAGATGATTATGAGTAATAATGACTCAGGGGGTGGTGGTATTCAAGTCAAGGGCATGGTATGCATTTATGTAGCTGTTATAACTATGTTGTGTTCTCTCTTACTACATAAACCATGAAGTCATACCCCTGCTGAGCAGTGGTGTATTTAGGTTTTGTGCTGCCCTAGGCATTTAAAATTCTGCTGCCCCCCACCCCCCATGCTTAAGGCCTTTTTTTATACATACTATTTTTTGGTCAGGCTATAAAAAAAAATGTTCACCAGGGCTTGCATTCACTCTGGTCACATATATATATATATATATATATATATATATATATATATATATATATATATATATATATATATATATATATACACATAAACACACACAAACACACACACGCAAACATATAAATATATATACAGTCATATATATATATATATATATATATATATATATATATATATATATAATTATACCAAACTCTAACTTCTGCACTTCAACATAAGCAAGCATGGGAAAGCTTGGGGTTGTAAATTACCCCAGATGAAGTGTCAAAAACGTCACAGACACGATCCAGAGAGAGAGAGAGAGAGAAAAAAAACTTGATTTTTGCTTAAAGGGGGGTTTCTCGTTTTGATTGCAGTGCAGTACTTACTTTGGATAAAAAAAGGAGTATGCACAAATTTTAGACTTCTGTAGTGCATCAATCACAGTGACTTGCAGGAAGTGGAACCTTTTGCAGGCAAGGGGTTAAGCAGATCAATTACTGTTTGCAACCATTGCATCTACTACAGTCTTCAAGACTTAGTTCTTAATCTAATGCCGCCCTCTTCCTCTGCTATTTTATTGCCTACAGGCTACACACAGTATACACACGCACAAACTGTGTGTAACTGTAGGCAATAAAATAGCAGAGGAAGAGGGCGGCATTAGATTACACTGACAGAAAATACACTGAGTCCTCTGTCAGCATGTGATATTTTGGCTGTGGCTGCCCTGCAGTTTTGATTGGTGGATGAATTTATCCACCAATCAGCAAGGACAACCTAGGTTGTTCACCAAAAATGGGCCGGCATCTAAACTTACATCATGCATTTCAAATAAAGATACCAAGAGAATAAAGAACATTTGATAATAGGAGTAAATTAGAAAGTTGCTTAAAATTTCATGCTCTATCTGAATCACAAAAGAAAAAAATTTGGGTTCAGTGTCCCTTTAATTCAGATTTGCTGATAGGATTCTATCAGCCAATCGGAATTCAAGGTATGCCAGGATTTATTTTACAGGTAATTTTGTAATTATTTTAACTAGGTAGCTATTAAATAGTTAATAACTATTTAATAGCTATTGTACCTAGTTAAAATAAATACAAAGTTGCCTGTAAAATAAATATTAATCCTAAAATAGCTACAATATAATTATTCGTTATATTGTAGCTATATTAGGGTTTATTTTACAGGTAAGTATTTAGTTTTAAATAGGAATAGTTTAGTTAATAAGATTTAATTTATTTCATTAGATTAAAATTATATTTAACTTAGGGGGGTGTTAGGGTTAGACTTAGCTTTAGGGGTTAATACATGTATTAGAGTAGCGGCGAGGTCCGGTCGGCAGATTAGGGGTTAATACTTGAAATTAGGTGGCAGCGATGTTAGGGAGGGCATATTAGGGGTTAATACTATTTATTATAGGGTTTGCGAGGCGGGAGTGCGGCGGTTTAGGGGTTAATACATTTATTATAGTGGCGGCGAGGTCCGGTTGGCAGATTAGGGTTTAATAAGTGTAGGTAAGGTAGCGGCGACGTTGGGGGGCAGATTAGGGGTTAATAAATATAATATAGGGGTCGGCGATGTTGGGGGCAGCAGATTAGGGGTACATAGGGATAACGTAGGTGGCTGCGGTGTCCGGAGCGGCAGATTAGGGGTTAATTGTGTAATGCAGGTGTCAGCGATGTCGGGGGTGGCAGATTAGGGGTTAATAAGTGTAAGATTAGGGGTGTTTAGACTCGGGGTTCATGTTAGGGTGTTAGGTGCAGACTTTGAAAGTGTTTCCCCATAGGAAACAATGAGGCTGCGTTGGGAGCTAAACGCTGCCTTTTTGCAGGTGTTAGGGTTTTTTTCATCCCAAACTGCCCAATTGTTACCTATGGGGGAATCGTGCACAAGCACGTTTTAGCTGCTTACCACTACCGTAAGCAACGCTGGTATTGAGGGTTGAAGTGGCGGTACATTAGGCTCAATGCACCCTTTTTGGAGCCTAACGCAGCCCTTCAGACAACTCTAAATACCAGCGTTGTCTTAAGGGTGCGTTGGGAAAAAAAGCGGCGTTAGCTACGCGGGTCTTTACTGTCAAAACTCTAAATCTAGCCGTTTGTTTTGTTTGAATACAAATGTTATTACATGCCTGGTGTTTTTCTCCAAATCCAAGAGGACTCAAAATATTCTAATAATGCACAGTCCTTGGCTATTAAACATAAACTTCATAGCACCTAATTTATCAATTTTTAAAGGATAAAAATTTAGGATAGTACTGCTAGAATCTGATCCAACAAACTGGATGTGTAAACAGTAATTTATTGATATTATAGCAAGTCATTTCTCTAAGTGACCCTTCTCCTCAGCGGAAGTTGAAAGCATATTGGTGTTTGGATTATAATTTGCAAAATGCTTAAGGATGTTAAACAGAGACTGAATGTATATATTTTTTTAGTAAATTACAGAGCACTTTTAAATTTTAACAAATAATTCATTCAGAAAAAAAGTCTCATGTATTTTAATGGCATTTTTTTATATTTCTTTAAATGCTTTCCAACTGGAATAGAATATTTCATAATGTTCCTAATCTTAGCACCAATAGCCCTTTTCTTTCATGTAATTGGCAAGAGTCCATGATCTAGTGACATATGGGATATACAATCCTACCTGGAGGGTAAAGTTTCCCAAACCTCAAAATGCCTATAAATACACCCCTCACCACACCCACAATTCAGTTTTACAAACTTTGCCTCCTATGGAGGTGGTGAAGTAAGTTTGTGCTTGATTTTCTTCTGTGATATGCGCTTCTCAGCATTTTGAAGCCCGATTCCTCTCAGAGTACAGTGAATGTCAGAGGGACGTGAAGGGAGTATCACCTATTGGATTCTATGGATTTCCTTGCGAGAACTCTTTTCATAGGTTCTCTGTTATCGATCGTAGAGATTCATCTCCTACCTCCCTTTTCAGATCAATGATATACTCTCATATTCCATTACCTCTACTGATAACTGTTTCAGTACTGGTTTGGCTATCTGCTATATGTGGATGGGTGTCTTTCGGTAAGTATGTTTTTTTTTCTTAAAGACACTCTCAGCTATTGTTTGGCTTTATGTATTAATGCAAAGTTCTAAATATATGTATTGTACTTATATTTGCCATGAGTCAGGTTTATGTATATTCCCTTTGCAGACTATCAGTTTCAAAATTGGGGTATAGTCTTTTCTTCAAAATTGATTGTATTCATTAATTTTTCGTGGGCAAAATTTAGGCTCGCCAGGCTGCAAAATGCTGATATTTATTGCGTCATTCTTGGTGCGAGAATTTTTTTGCCGCAAAGTTACATTCGGTGACGCAAATTTGCCATTTCCGCCGGCTTAGTTGATGCCAGGTTTTCTTGCACAAGGTTGTGTCTGCTATGACGCGAGTTGCGTCATTTCCGGATGTTGTTCGCGCCAAAAAATTTCATTTTGCGTTGCACGTCATACTTGGCACCAAATAATTTTATTATTTAAACCCCACTTCCTATATGCCTCTTTCCTTTTTCTATGCTCAGAGGGCTATGCTGTTTGCATTTTTTTCCCATTCCTGAAACTTCCATATAAGGAAATTGATAATTTTGCTTTATATGTTGTTTTTTTCTCTTACATTTGCAAGATGTCTCAGTCTGATCCAGTCTCAGAAACCACTGTTGGATTCCTGCTGCCTGATAACAGTTCTACCAAAGATAAGTGTATCTGTTGTAAGTTAGTGGAGATTATATGTCCAGCTGTAGTATGTATCAGTAGTCATGATAAGCTTTTACATGCAGAGAGTGTATCCATCAGTACTAGTACAATGTATGTTGTTCCTTCAAAGTCTAATGTACATGATATCCCTGTGAATATAAAAGATTTTATTGCTGATGCAATTTAGAAGGCTTTGTCTGCCATTCTGCCTTCTAATAAACGTAAAAGGTATTTTAAAACTTCTCATAAAGATGATGAATTTTCAAATGACCAAAAACATACTGAATTATCTGATGAGGATCTATCTGATTTAAAAAATCCTACCTCAGATACTGACACTGACAAATCTACTTATCTCTTTAAGATGGAGTATATTTGTTCCATGTTGAAAGAAGTGTTAATTACTTTGGATATTGAGGAAACTAGTCCTCTTGATATTAAAACTAGTGAACATTTAAATTCTGTTTATAAACCTCCTGTGGTTACTCCAGAGGTTTTTCCAGTTCCTGATGCTATTTCTGATATGATTTCAAAGGAATGGATAAGGCCTGGTACTTCTTTTATTCCTTCTTCTATGTTTAAAAAGTTGTATCCTTTGCCAGCAGCTAGATTGGAGTTTTGGGAAAAAAATCCCCAAAGTTGATGGGGCTATTTCTACTCTTGCCAAACGTACTACTATCCCTATGGAAGATAGTACTTCCTTTAAGGATCCTTTAGATAGGAAACTTGAATCTTATCTAAGGAAGCGTATTTATTTTCTGGCTATTTTGAATTGTTTTGTAAGAGTGCCAACTTTCAAAATGGTGACTATAAGGACTATTATGCCTTTTGTTCAGCAAAGTAATCATATGTCCACAAAAGACTTACAGGATGCATATCTTCACATTCTGATTTATCCAGATCACTATCAGTTTCTGAGATTCTCTTTTCTAGATAAGCATTACCAATTTGTCGCTCTTCCATTTAGCCTAGCGACAGCTCCAATAATTTTTTCAAGGGTTCTTGGTGCCCTTCTCTCTGTAATTAGAGAACAGGGTATTGCGGTGTTTCCTTATTTGGACGATATCTTGGTACTGTCTCAGTCTTTACATTCTGCAGAATCTCACACGAATCAACTAGTCTTGTTTCTTCAAAGACATGGTTGGAGGATTAATTTACCAAAAAGTTCCTTGATTCCTCAGATAAGGGTCACCTTTTTAGGTTTCCAGATAGATTCAGTGTCCATGACTCTGTCTCTAACAGACAAGAGACGAATAAAATTGGTTTCAGCTTATCGGAACCTTCAGTCTCAGTCATTCCCTTCAGTGGCTTTGTGCATGGAAGTTTTAGGTCTCATAACTGCAGCATCAGACGTGATCCCCTTTGCTCATTTTCATATGAGACCTCTCCAGCTTTGTATGCTGAATCAATGGTACAAGGATTATACAAAGATCACAATTAATATCCTTAAATCCCAATGTTCGACTCTCTCTGACTTGGTGGTTAGACCACCATCGTATAGTTCAAGGGGCCTCCTTTGTTCATCCAACCTGGACTGTAATCACAACAGATACAAGTCTTTCAGGTTGGGGAGCTGTCTGGGGATCTCTGACAGCACAAGGGGGTTGGAAATCTCAAGAGGCGAGGTTACCAATCAATATTTTAGAACTCAGTGCTATTTTCAGGGCTCTTCAGGTTTGGCCTCTATTGAAGAGAGAACCATTCATTTGTTTTCAGACAGACAATGTCACAACTGTGGCATATGTCAGTCATCAGGGTGGGACTTGCAGTCCCCTAGCTATGAAAGAAGTATCTCGGATACTTGCTTGGGCGGAATCCAGCTCTTGTCTAATATCTGTGGTACATATCCCATGTGTAGACAATTAGGAAGCGGATTATCTCAGCCATCAGACTTTACATCCGGGGGAGTGGTCACTCCATCCAGATGTGTTTTTTCAGAATGTTCAGATGTGGGGTCTTCCAGAAATAGTTCTGATGGCTTCCCATCTGAACAAGAAACTTCCAAGGTACCTGTCCAGGTCCAGGGATCCTCAGGTGGAGTCGGTGGATGCGTTAGCAGTTCCTTGGTTTTACCAACCTGCTTATATCTTCCCGCCTCTAGTTCTTCTTCCAAAAGTGATCCAAGATCATCATGGAACATTTGTTTGTGTTTCTGGTAGCACCAGCATGGCCTCACAGGTTCTGGTATGTGGACCTTGTCCGGATCTCCAGTTGTCAACCTTGACCACTTCCTTTAAGACCAGAAATTCTGTCTCAAGGACTGTTTTTTCCATAGGGATCTCAAATCAT
Source organism: Bombina bombina (assembly GCF_027579735.1). Classification (NCBI taxonomy): domain Eukaryota; kingdom Metazoa; phylum Chordata; class Amphibia; order Anura; family Bombinatoridae; genus Bombina; species Bombina bombina. Next base: position 209,479,650 of record NC_069503.1, read on the forward strand.
TAAATTTGAAGGTATGGAAATTAAACGGTTAGTGCTTAGTCATAGAGATTTCTCTGACTCAGTGATTGATACTATGCTACAGGCTCATAAATCTGTTTCTAGGAAGATTTATTATTGAGTTTAGAAGACTTCTATTTCATGGTGTTCTTTTCATAAATTCTCCTGGCATCCTTTTAGAATTCCTAGAATTTTACAGTTTCTTCAGGATGGTTTGGATAAAGGTTTGTCTGCAAGTTCCTTGAAGGGACAAATCTCTGCTTTTTCTGTTATATTTCACAGAAAGATTGCTAAACTTACTGATATTCACTGATATTCACTGTTTTGTTCAGGCTTTGGTCCGTATCAAGCCTGTCATTAAATCAATCTCTTCTCCTTGGAGTCTTAATTTGGTCTTGAGAGCTTTACAGGCTCCTCCTTTTGAGCATTCTTTGGATATTAAACTACTTTCTTGGAAAGTGTTGTTCCTTTTGGCTATATATTCTGCTAGAAGAGTTTATAAATTACCTGCTCTTTCTTGTGAGTCACCTTTTCTGATTTTTCATCAAGATAAGGCAGTTTTGTGGACTTCATTTACATTTTTACATAAAGTTGTGAATTCTAACAACATTAATAGGGAAATTGTTGTCCCCTCTTTGTGTCCTATTCCTAAGAATTATTTGGAGAGATCCTTACATTCTCTGGATGTTGTAAGAGCTTTGACATATTATGTTGAAGCTACTAAAAATTTCAGGAAGACTTCTAGTCTATTTGTTGTCTTTTCTGGCTCTAGGAAAGGTCAGAAAGCTTCTGCCATTTCCTTGACATCTTGGTTAAAGCTTTTGGGGCCCCATCCGATATGCAGCGTCGCCCGCAAAAGCTGGCAATGCCGGTTTTTGCACGGGTTTGGTATCCTATATACAGCGCCGCATATAAATGCGGCATGTATATTTCACCCATCAGACGTAGTTTTTTCCCCCATAGACTAACATATAAAACCCACGCAATTTGGTATCCGATATCCAGCGCAAGGCCTTACGTGGCGAAAATGGAGAAATCTTACTCCATTTTCACCTCACCATAAAAAGCAGCCGTAGCAGGCCTTGCGCTGAGTATGGGAGCACTGTAACTCCCTAAAATGCCTGCAAAAAAACCCTAACACCTAACGCATGCGCAATGACTATCTACCTGTCAACCGCAATCCCCCACCACAATACCTAATAAAGTGTATTAACCCCTAAACCGCTGCTCCCAGAGCTCACCGCCACCTACATTATATGTATTAACCCCTAAACCGCCGCTCCCAGACCCTGCCGCAATTAAATAAAGTGTTTAACCTCTAAACCGCCGCTCCCGGACCCCGCCGCCACCTACATTCAATTTATTAACCCCTAATCTGACCCCCTACACCGCCGCCACCTACATTAAATTTATTAACCCCTAATCTGACCCCCCTACACTGCCGCCACCAACATTAAATTTATTAACCCCTAATCTGACCCCCCTACACCGCCGCCACCTACATTAAATATATTAACCTCTAATCTGACCCCCCTACACCGCCACCACATTAAATGTATTTCCCCCTAAACCTAAGTCTAACCCTAACACCCCCTAACTTAATTATTATTTAAATAAATCTAAATAATATTAATATTCTTAACTAAATTATTCCTATTTAAAACTAAATACATACCTATAAAATAAACCCTAAGATAGCTACAATATAATTAATAATTACATTGTAGCTATTTTATGATTTATATTTATTTTACAGGTAACTTTGTATTTATTTTAGCTAGGTACAATAGCTAATAAATAGTTATTAACTAATTAATAGCTACCTAGTTAAAATACTCACAAAATTACCTGTAAAATAAATCCTAACCTAAGTTACAAATACACCAAAAACACTACACTATCAATAAATTAATTAAATAAATTTACTACAATTATCTAAAAAAAATACAATTAAATAAACTAAACTATATTACAACAAAAAACAAACACTAAATTACAAAAAATAAAAAAATATTACAAGAAGTTTAATCTAATTACACCTAATCTAAGCCCCCTAATAGAATAAAAAGCCCCCCAAAATAATAAAATTCCCTATCCTAAACTAAATTACAAATAGCCCTTAAAAGGGCCTTTTGCGGGGCATTGACCCAAAGTAATCAGCTCTTTTACCTGTAAAAAAAAGAAATACAACCCCCCCAACATTACAACCCACCACCCACACACCCCTACTCTAAAACCCACCCGATCCCCCCTTAAAAATACCTAACACTACCCCATTGAAGATCACCCTACCTTGAGCCGTCTTCACCCAGCCAGGCACCGATGGGGCAGAAGAGGACATCCAGACCGGCAGAAGTCTTCATCCTTTCCGGGCAGAAGAGGACATCTGGACCGGCAGACATCTTCATTCAAGCGGCATCTATTATCTTCATCCATCGGACAAGGAACGGCTCCATCTTGAAGACCTCCGGCGCGGAACATCCTTCTGGGCCGACAGACTAACGACGAATGACGGTTCCTTTAAATGACGTCATCCAAGATGGCATCCCTCAAATTCCGATTGGCTAATAGGATTCTATCAGCCAATCGGAATTAAGGTAGGAAAAATCCTATTGGTTGATTTAATCAGCCAATTGGATTGAAGTTCAATCCGATTGGCTGATTGGATCAGCCAATAGAATTGACCTCACATTCTATTTGCTGATCCAATCAGCCAATCGGATTGAACTTCAATCCGATTGGCTGATTAAATCAACCAATCGGATTTTTCCTACCTTAATCCGGATTGGCTGATAGAATCCTATCAGCCAATCGGAATTTGAGGGATGCCATCTTGGATGATGTCATTTATAGGAATATTCATTCCTCGTTAGTCCATCGGCCGAGAGAGGTCTTCAAGATGGAGCCGTTCCTCGTCGGATGGATGAAGATAGAAGATGCCGCTTGGATGAAGATGTCTGCCGGTCCGGATATCCTCTTCTGCCTGGATAGGATGAAGACTTCTGCCGGTCCGGATGTCCTCTTCTGCCCCATCAGTGCCCAGCTGGGTGAAGACGGCTCAAGGTAGGGTGATCTTCAATGGGGTAGTGTTAGGTTTTTTAAGGGGGGATCAGGTGGTTTTTAGAGTAGGGGTGTGTGGGTGGTGGGTTGGAATGTTGGGGGGGTTGTATTTCTTTTTTTTCAAGGTAAAAGAGATGATTACTTTGGGGCAATGCCCCGCAAAAAGCCCTTTTAAGGGCTGGTAAAAGAGCTGACTACTTTGGGGCAATGCCCCACAAAAGGCCCTTTTAAGGGCTATTTGTAATTTAGTTTAGGATAGGGAATTTTATTATTTTGGATTTTTTTATTTTATTAGGGGGCTAAGATTAGGTGTAATTAGATTAAACTTCTTGTAATATTTTTTATTTTTTGTAATTTAGTGTTTGTTTGTTTTGTAATATAGTTTAGTTTATTTAATTGTATTTTATTTTAGATAATTGTAGTTAATTTATTTAATTAATTTATTGATAGTGTAGTGTTAGGTGTATTTGTAACTTAGGTTAGGATTTATTTTACAGGTAATTTTATAATTATTTTAACTAGGTAGCTATTAAATAGTTATTAACTATTTAATAGCTATTGTACCTAGCTAAAATAAATACAAAGTTACCTGTAAAATAAATATAAATCATAAAATAGCTACAATGTAATTATTAATTATATTGTAGCTATCTTAGGGTTTATTTTATAGGTAAGTATTTAGTTTTAAATAGGAATAATTTAGTTAATAATATTAATATTATTTACATTTATTTAAATAATAATTAAGTTAGTGGGTGTTAGGGTTAGACTTAGGTTTAGGGGGTAATACATTTAATGTAAGTGGTGGCGGTGTAGGGGGGGTCAGATTAGGGGTTAATATATTTAATGTAGGTGGCGGCAGTGTAGGGGGGTCAGATTAGGGGTTAATATATTTCATGTAGGTGGCGGCAGTGTAGGGGGGTCAGATTAGGGGTTAATATATTTCATGTAGGTGGCAGCGGTGTATGGGGGTCAGATTAGAGGTTAATATATTTAATGTAGGTGGCGGCGGTGTAGGGGGGTCAGATTAGGGGTTAATAAATTTCATGTGGGTGGCGGTGGGGTCTGGGAGTGGCGGTTTAGGGGTTAAACACTTTATTTAGAGGCGGCGGGGTCCGGGAGCGGCAGTTTAGGGTTTAATACATATAATGTAGGTGGCGGTGGGCTCCGGAAGCGGCGGTTTAGGGGTTAATACTAGGTTTATTGCGGTTTGGGCTATGGCAGTTTAGGGGTTAATAATCAGGCTTATTGCATTGTGGGGGGTTGTCGGTCTAGGGGTTAATACATTTATTATTAGGAGTGAGAGGGGGTATTGCGGATATAGGGGTATACGTGTCAGGCTTTTTTTTGGGAGGCGTGTTAGACATTTATGGAAGATTTAATACTTTAGTTAGTTTTTTTAGGCGCAGGCAGTTTCTAAAGTGCCGTAAGTCACTGGCGACTACAGAAATTTGTAGTTACGCTCATTTCTGGACATCGCTAGTTTGTCCAACTTACGGAACTTTAGCAACTGCTGGCGGGGTATATGTAATACCCCGATGTGCGAGGTGAAACTATGGGGGGCGCGGGTTCCCTCGCTTGTGCCGAAAGCTACGCCGTATATCGGATCGCACCCTTGATTCATAAGGGTTATGTGGAGTCGGGTCAGGCCCCACCTCAGAGAATCACAGCTCATTCTACTTCGTGGGATTTTAAGAATGAAGCTTCAGTTGATCAGATTTGCAAAGCAGCGACTTGGTCTTCTTTGCATACATTTACTAAATTCTACCATTTTGATGTATTTGCCTCTTCGGAAGCAGTTTTTGGTACAAAAGTTCTTCAGGCAGCTGTTTCAGTTTGATTCCTCTGCTTATGTTTTAAGTTTTTTTCTTTTCAATTATAAGAAAAACTTATTCTTTTGGTTGTGGATTTAATTTTTCAGTGGAAAATGACTGTTTTGATTTTATCCCTCTCTCTCTAGTGACTCTTCTATGGAGTTCCACATCTTTGGTATTACTATCCCATACACCACTAGCTCATGGACTCTTGCCAATTACATGAAAGAAAACATAATTTATGTAAGAACTTACCTGATAAATTAATTTCTTTCATATTGGCAAGAGTCCATGAGACCCACCCTTTTTATGGTGGTCATGGACTCTTGCCAATATGAAATAAATACATTTATCAGGTAAGTTCTTACATAAATTATGTTATCTTAACAACCAGAAAACAATTAGGACTATATTACAAGTGGCGCGGTATTTTTATTTTTTTGCGATTGCGAAAACTCAGCTAAGATTTTCATTTTTGGGCTTGAGTTGTGTTTGTATTCCAAAAAACTTATTTTGCGCTAGCGTTAACCCAAAAAGAGAAAAAAAACTAACTTAAGTTTCGCATGTGCTTGCATGTATTCCCCCAAAGAAATCAATATGGAAAAAAAACCTAACACCTGAGATCGCGCAAACGCCATCGCATTTTAGCATTCCCCATAGAAGTCAATTGGTAAAAAAACAAAGACAAACACCCATCGCACAACATAGCATATTCAAATTTTTTAATATTTACAGTAAATACATAGTTAAAATCTTTATTAAATATTGCATAAATATGTTTTATCATGTTTTCATCTACTTAATGGTAAAGGGACATAATGCATATGTCTATTTATGTGTACATATATATTAATGTATATATGTGTATATATGACTGAAAATACATATACACGCATATAAATACATTATTATATATGTGCACATATATAAACATTTTGAAGTGTTTTGTGCTACTTTTTTGTTTCAGATAACAGTTAACCACAGCTCTGATATCACGGTAGAGCTTGAAGCGTAAAGGGCGATTGTGCAAGCGCAATCGCAATTTTGCTCCACTTGTAATAGTGCAATGAAAATGGCTTGCAAGAACATGACTGCGCTAACACAAAACGTTTTGCGCCCTTAATCTAGCCCTTAATCTCTAGTGATGAGTTGTACACACACATATGTAGTTCCTTTCTGTTTCAACATCAATTTAAAATGCTTTTGTTTCATATTTATTGATGAATTTAAAAATGTGTGTGTATAATTACTTCTTTTTCATATGTATAATAAGTTACATATTTCTTTACATCTTACATCTTTTGGAAGCTATGACATATTTCTTTACCTGACAACATAAAACACATCTAACAGTTAAAGTTGGTTCTTCACTTCCAGAACTGTATTATAACCAAGTTAAATGTTTAAGTTCAGCCATGTTTAAACGTTACATTTATGTTTCAAGTTATCATTGACCTCAGAGGGACAGTCAGAAGTCAAGTTAAGTGTTCACCACTGAAAAACTATTCATATAGCTCAGTAATAAAGCCATTAAATACAACTCTTTACTCCTTATAATTGTATTATTTGTACCACTTCAAAATGGTCTTCTAGCAGTGTGTGCCATTCATTATGAGATCATATTGGATGTCAAGATGACTCTTAAACTTCACACTAACTCAGATCAACTGCCTCTGCCACAGTCTGAATTTGGTGAGGAATTTGTTCACTTAAATATAAAAAATATTGACTTACCAAATTTGGGTTTTAAAACATTTATATGAAATGTTAAAGGGACATTCCAGTCAAAATTGAAATGCACATAGAGGAATTACAGTAATCTGTAAATAGAAACATATTTAAAATATACATCTATTGGCAGAAATGTTTCTAGTAGAAGTTATCCCTGTTTCAGTGCTAACCTTTTTCTCTGCACTTGCATATGAAGCATATTTAGATATCCTCAGTGCACCAGCATTTAAAATACTGCAGTTACTCAGAGTTCAAGATGGGCTTGTATTATATCAGCAATTAACAATTTGAGTAATTACCAGATGCAAGCATGCATATTGCAAAAATGCTTCTATTCAAAAGTGAAATGCACCCATGTGGATTCCAATTTTGGCTGGAATGTCCCTTTAATGCTAACTAATGAAACTGCTTAAATAAATGTACTTTTAATTTGATTTTAAAATGTAATTACATCAATTGCAAGAGCCAATTTTCAATTTTTTATTCTATAAATTGTAAATTGGTAGTATTTGATAAGGCCTTAATTAAAGGGACATAAATCAATAAATCTAAAAAAAGATGTAAAGAAGACCGACTACTCACAAGGGTGTGTGCACTAATAAAGTGCAATATGCACAGGCTGGGCTTTGCAGTCTCCAGCTGACTGATTGGGGCAAGGTTCCCCTTTAGATTTCAGTAGATTTGATGTTGGATGTTGTAGCCTATAAAAATATGAAGGACACAGAACTTCTAGTGCAGGTTAAACTTTTAACAGAATGATTCCAAGAAAATATACAAAATGGGTACTCACATTCCAATTTGCACAATTAAATTGTGCAAACAAGGCAGGCTGGATGTTACAGACACCAGGGGCAAGATTACACATGCGACGGCGTCCGCAAAAGTCGGCGACACTGGTTTTCACGCAGTTTTGGTATCACATATACAGTGCCGCATGCACGTATATATTTCACCAGTCGGCCGCAATTTTTACTCCCATAAGCTAACACAGAACCGCGACGCAAATCAGTATCACATATTCAGCCCAAGAACTTATGCAGAGAAAATTGAGATGCTTTACTCCATTTTCACCTCGCCACACATAGGCAGGCGCAGCAAGCCTTGTGCTGAGTATGTGAGCACCATATCTCCTGTAACTGCCTGATAATATTAACTAACACCTAACACATGCGCAGTATATATCTACCTCCTGAAAATAACTAACATCTAAGGCATGCACAATATCTACCTGTCAACCGCAATAACTAATAAACTATATTAACTCCTAATCCGCCAACCCAACATTGCAAAACATCTAATTAACCTATTAAACCCTCTAACCTTCATCACCCTACAACACAATATACCTTAATAAACTATTAACCCCTAATCTGCCATTCACCCATATAGCAAAGAACTGATTAAAACTATAAACCCCTAAACCCCCACCCCCACCAATGCAATAAACTTAATTAACCTATTAACCCCTAATCCACCAAACCCACACAACGCAATAATCCTAATAAAACTATTAACCTCTAAACTACCAAACCCACACAACGCAATAATCCTAATAAAACTATTAACCTCTAAACTACCAAACCCACACAACGCAATAATCCTATTAACACTATTAATTCCTAAACCGCCAAACCCACACAACGCAAATAATTAACAGCTAGATTACGAGTTTTGCGTTATGAGCGGCTCGGTACTAACTTGCAAGTTATTTCCACCGCTCACCTCCCTATAGCGCTGCTATTACAGGTTTGCAAAAACCCGGCGTTAGCAGGCAATATTGCTCGTCCACGATTTCCCCATAGACATCAATGGGGAGAGCTGGCTAAAAAAAAAAGCCTAACACCTGCAATAAAGAAGCGTAAAGCTCTGTAATGCAGCCCCATTGATTCCTATGGGGAAAGAAAATGTATGTTTACACCTAACACCCTAACATAAACCCTGAGTCTAAACACCCCTAATCTGCTGCCCCCGACATCGCCACCACCTACATTACACTTATTAACCCCTAATCTGCCGCCCCTAACATCGCCGCCACCTACATTACACGTATTAACCCCTAATCTTCTGCCCCCAACATCACCGCCACTATACTAAACTTATTAACCCCTAACCCTAAATGTAACCCTAACACCCACTAACTTGAATATAATTAAAATAAATCTAAATAAAAATTACAATTAATACCTAAATAATTCCTATTTAAAACTAAATACTTAACTATAAAATAAACCCTAAACTAGCTACAATATAGCTAATTTTATTTTTATTTCGCAGGTAAGTTTGTATTTATTTTAACTAGGTAAACTAGTTACTAAATAGTTATTAACTATTTACTAGCTACCTAGCTAAAATAAATAAAAGGGCCTTTTGCAGGGCATTGCCCTAAAGAAATCAGCTCTTTTACCTGTAAAAAAAAATACAAACAACCCCCAACAGTAAAACCCACCACCCACACAACCAAACCCCCCCAAATAATAACCCCATGATGACGTCCCTTAAATTCCGATGGCTGATAGAATTCTATCAGCCAATCGGAATTAAAGGTGAAAAAATCCTATTGGCTGATGCAATCAGCAAATAGGATTGAGCTTCAATCCTATTGGCTGATCCAATCAGCCAATAGGATTGAGCTTGCATTCTATTGGCTGTTCCAATCAGCCAATAAAATGTGAGCTCAATCCTATCGGCTGATTGGATCAGCCAATAGGATTGAAGCTCAATCCTATTGGCTGATTGCATCAGCCAATAGGATTTTTTCACCTTTAATTCAGAATGGCTCATAGAATTCTATCAGCCAATCAGAATTCAAGGGATGCCATCTTGGATGATGTCTCTTAAAGGAACCTTCATTCTTCAGCAGCCGTCGTCAGAAGAGGATGCTCCGCACCGGATGTCTTGAAGATGGAGACGCTCAGCGTCGGAATGATGAAGATAGAAGATGCCGTCTGGATGAAGACTTCTGCCCGCCTGGAAGACCACTTCTTACCATCTGGATGAAGACTTCTCCCGGCTTCATTGAGAACTTCTTGCCGATTGGATGAAGACTTCTCCCGGCTTCGTTGAGGATGGATGTCCGGTCTACAAAAACTGTAAATGGATCTTCAGGGGTTAGGTTTTTTAAGGGTTTATTGGGTGGGTTTTATTTTTAGCTTAGGGTTTAGGCTGAAAAAGAGCTAAATGACCTTTTAAGGGCAATGCCCATCCAAACGGGGAGCTTAGGTTTTACAGTTACAGTTAGGTTTTGTAATTTAGTTAATTGTATTTAATTAATTTAATTTATTTAATTGTAGTGTAAGGTTAGGTGTTAGTGTAACTCAGGTTAGGTTTTATTTTACAGGTAAATTTGTATTTATTTTAACTAGGTAGCTAGTAAATAGTTAATAACTATTTACTAACTAATCTACCTAGTTAAAATAAATACAAACTTACCTGTGAAATAAAAATAAAACCTAAGATAGATACAATGTAACTATTAGTTATAGTGTAGCTAGCTTTGGTTTTATATTATAGGTAAGTATTTAGTTTTAAATAGGAATTATTTAGGTATTAATTGTAATTTTTATTTAGATTTATTTTAATTATATTAAAGTCAGGGGGTGTTAGGGTTAGACTTAGGGTTAGGTTTAGGGGTTAATAACTTTAGTATAGTGGCAGCGATTTTGGGGACAGCAGATTAGGGGTTAATAACAGTAATGTAGGTTGCGGCGATGTTAGGGACAGCAGATTAGGGGTTAATAATATTTAACTAGTGTTTGCGATGCAGGAGTATGGCGGTTTAGGGGTTAATATGTTTATTCTAGTGACGGCGCTGTTGGGAGCAGCAGATTAGGGGTTAACAATTTTATTTTAGTGTTTGCGATGCGGGAGGGCCTTGGTTTAGGGGTTAATAGGTAGTTTATGGGTGTTAGTCTACTTTGTAAAACTTTAGTTATAGAGTTTTATGCTGCAGCTTTGTAACATAAAAGTCATAACTACTGACTTTCAGTTTACGGTACGGATCTTGACATTGTAGGTTGTACCGCTCACTTTTTGGCCGGTCATGCAAACTCGTAATACCGACGCTGTGGAAGTCCCATTAAAAAAGGACTTTTGGAAAGCTGCGGTAGTTACGTTGCGTGATGGCCAAAAAAGTGTGCGGTACAGATATACCTGCAAGACTCGTAATAACAGCGGTAGGGAAAAAGAAGGCTTTTTCACCCATAATGCAAAAATCGTAATCTAGCCGTAATTAAATTACTAAACCCCCTAACCTAACACCCCCTAAATTAACCCCAATTACCTAAATTAAAAAATACTAAGTTACAAACAATTAAAATAAAAAAGCTAGCATTACTTAAAAATAAAAAACTAAGATTAAATTAATAAAAAAAATAAATAAATATAACATTACAGAAAATAATAAACAAAATTATCCAAAATAAAAAATTAAACTTAATCCCTATGATAACCCCCCCCCCCCCTTAATCTAATGCTAAACTATCAATAGCCTTTAAAAGAGCTTTTTGTAGGGCATTGCCCTAAGTTAAACAGCTTTTTTCCTTAAAAAATTACTAAGCCCCCCCTAACAGTAATCCCCACCCATCAAACCCCCCAAAATACAAAACCTAACACTAAAAAAAACCTAAGCTACCCATTGCCCCTAAAGGGGCATTTGTATGGACATTGCCCGTAAAAGCACATTCAGCTCTTTTATTGCCATTAAAACCCTAAACTAAAAAAAAAACTCCCAATTTTTTTTTAAATGCCTAAGTCTAACCTCCAAATAGGTACTCACCCTTCCTGAAGTCCGGCAGAGAAGGTCCTGTTCCAGGCGGTGAAGTCTTCTTAAAAGCGACAGACATCTTCTTCCATGTGGGGACCTCTTCTATCTTCATCCAGGACTGCAGAACTGAAGACCGTGTTATGGGTATTATGTTTAGCTTATATGCAACTCTATGATTTATTTCTATTGCACTTGTTTTCCGTTTGGCATTTCCTGTTCCTGTTAGTTCTCTGCTAAGATCATGGCTTCTATACACTAATGCTTTTACTGTCATTATTTACACCACATGAAACATGGTGTCAGAAGTATCTGAATCTGCGCTGTTTCTATACATCTGATGCTAAGAACTTGCCAGTAGTGATGTCGCGAATAGTTTGCCAGCGAATAGTTCCCGGCGAACATAGCTTGTTCGCGTTCGCCGCAGCGAGCGAACATATGCGATGTTCGGTCTGCCCCCTATTCGTTATCATTGAGTAAACATTGACCCTGTACCTCACAGTCAGCAGACACATTCCAGCCAATCAGCAGCAGACCCTCCCTCCCAGACCCTCCCACCTCATGGACAGCATTCATTTTAGATTCATTCTGAAGCTGCATTCTTGGTGAGAGGAGGGACAGTGCAGCTGCTGCTGATTTAATAGGGAAATCGATAGCTAGGCTAGTGTATTCAGTGTCCACTACAGTCCTGAAGGACTCATCTGATCTCTGCTGTAAGGACAGCACCACAAAAAGCCCTTTTTAGGGCTAGAACATCAGTCTGCTTTTTTTTTTCCTGTGTAATCTAATTGCAGTTGCCTACCTGCCAGCGTGTGTGTCAGGCTTACAGCGTATACTGTGCCCACTTGTCCAGTGCCACCACTCATATCTGGTGTGGCAGGTGGTGGGGGTTGGTCTGTGGGGGGGGAGCTACACTACAGAAAAATAAAAAAAACCCATAAAAAACTACTTTTTTTTGCAAACTGGGTACTGGCAGACAGCTGCCAGTACCCAAGATGGCCGCCAATAAGGCAGATGGGGAGGGTTAGAGAGCTATATAAAAAAAAAAAATTAAAAACCTTTTATTTTAGTACTGGCAGACTTTGGCAAACTGACAAAACACGCACAGTTTGGTATCCAATATACAGCGTAAGGACTTACGCGCGCAGATTTCAGAAAATCTACTCCATTCTCATCTCGCCACAAATTGCAGACGCAGCAACCCTTGCACTGACTTAGAAACCAACGTAACTCTCTGAAGGCCTAACAAATGCATGCTCAACAACATACATATCAGCTGCTTGATCACAAATAGTTAACCTCTTCAAAGCATTTATTATTCCTGCCCTTGCAAGTGTGTCAAACCAATCACAAAGGGGTGCATCATGGGGCACAATGGGGTGCATCATGGGGCACAAGGGTGCATCATTGGGCACAAGGGGTGAATCACTGGGCACAAGGGTGCATCATGGGGCACAAGGGGTGCATCATTGGGCACAAGGGTGCATCATTGGGCACAAGGGGTGCATCATTGGGCAAAAGGGTGCATCATTGGGCACAAGGGGTGCATCATTGGGCACAAGGGTGCATCATGGGGCACAAGGGGTGCATCATTGGGCACAAGGGTGCATCATTGGGCACAAGGGGTGCATCATTGGGCACAAGGGTGCATCATGGGGCACAAGGGGTGCATTATTGGGCACAAGGGTGCATCATGGGGCACAAGGGGGGCATCATTGGGCACAAGGGTGCATAATTGGGCACAAGGGGTGCATCATTGGGCACAAGGGTGCATCATGGGGCACAAGGGTTGCATCATTGGGCACAAGGGTGCATCATTGGGCACAAGGGGTGCATCATTGGGCACAAGGGGTGCTGGAAGCTCTACAATCCCCTGTTGTTCCGTCTACAAATGCTGATTCTATAGTTGCTGCTGAGGTCCCTGGTTATGGTGCTGCCCCTGCTGCAGCTGGACATCGAATTACATACTGCGGATTTCCACTGCATGTAAGTGAAACTACTACATCCCACCCCCATTCCCTTAACCACCCTAATTACTGAAAATATATCATTAGTTTAATTCATGTTTTGGTCACTATGATTTATTGACTATCATTTAGAAGAATGAAAATGGATGTTTATACCTTATGTTCACACCTTCTGTAAAAACATTATTATTTAGATATATATACCCATGTGCAGGGATAGGCAAGGTGTCCTTCACTAAAGGTCTTTACCTTAGAAAATGTCCGCCACAGCCTTGGCTCGTGCCTATCCCTGCACATGTGTCAATTTCTATTGGATGTGAGAAACCTTGATTTACATCTTATAATTGAATATCACTATATGCACCTTTCATACACAACTATGTGATGTGGAACACTATTAGTTAAAAAAAGGAATTTTAACTCGCTGCAGGATGCATTTTTATAGCATTTCCTTCTCCTCAGGGAGAAGGAAGTGCTATCAAAATGCATCCTGCAGCGAGTTACAGTTCCTTTTTTTAACTAATAGGGGCCTAGTTATCAAGCCGTCAACCTCAAATACGCTGCGTATTCCGCAGCGTATTTGTGGTGAGGCTGATACGCCTTAGTTATCAAAGGCTCGAGACAGGCAAAAGTAGAATTTTGTGACGTAAGCTTCGATCCGCCGGACTCAGTCCGACACAGATCGATTCTTACGTCACTCCAGATGTTCCGCACACAAGTGCGGCACATTCTCACTACTTTTGCTAGCTATCAAAAAACTAGCAGGTACGCTCGGCACTTTTACGGCCCAGCGTACCTGGTTTTCAAAGCGCCAGCCTGGAGGCGGCGGATCCCATAGGAATCAATGGGAGTCTGACCATAGCGAAAGTACAAGTTCGCTGCTGACAGACATCCCATTGATTTCTATGGGAGCTGTCTACACCTAACACCCTAACATGTACCCCGAGTCTAAACACCCCTAATCTGACCCCCCCTACACCGCCGCAACTAAATAAAGTTATTACCCCCTAAACCGCCGCTCCCGGAGCCCACCGCAAGCTACTCTATACATATTAACCCCTAAACCGCCGCTCCCGGAGCCCACCGCAAGCTACTCTATACATATTAACCCCTAAACCGCCGCTCCCGGAGCCCACCGCAACTATAATAAATGTATTAACCCCTAACCCGCCGCTCCCTGAACCCGCCGCAACCTATATTAAATGTATTAACCCCTATCCTGCCCCCCCTACACCGTCGCCACCTATAATACATTTATTAACCCCTAATCTGCCCCCCCTACACCGTCGCCACCTATAATAAATTTATTAACCCCTATCCTGCCCCCCACTACGCCGCCGCCACTGTAATAAAATGATTAACCCCTAAACCTAACCCTAACGCCCCCTAACTTAAATATTAATTAAATAAATCTAAATAAATTAACTCTTATTAACTAAATGAATCCTATTTAAAACTAAATACTTACCTTTAAAATAAACCCTAATATAGCTACAATATAAATAATAATTATATTATAGCTATCTTAGGATTTATATTTATTTTACAGGTAACTTTGTATTTATTTTAGCTAGTTAGAATAGTTATTAAATAGTTATTAACTATTTAATAACTACCTAGCTAAAAGAAATACAAAATTACCTGTAAAATAAATCCTAACTTAAGTTACAATTAAACCTAATACTACACTATCATTAAATTAACTAAATAAACTACCTACAAAGAACTACAATGAAATACAATTACATAAACTAACTAAAGTACAAAAAATAAAAAAAGCTAAGTTACAAAAAATAAAAAATTAAGTTACAAACATGTTAAAAATATTACAACAATTTTAAGCTACTTACACCTAATCTAAGCCCCCTAATAAAATAACAAACCCCCCCAAAATAAAAAAAATCCCTACCCTATTCTAAATTACATAAATTTCAATGCTCTTTTACCTTACCAGCCCTTAAAAGGGCCATTTGTGGGGGCATGCCCCAAAAAGTTCAGCTCTTTTGCCTGTAAAATAAAAATACAACCCCCCCCCAACATTAAAACCCACCACCCACATACCCCTAATCTAACCCAAACCCCCCTTACAAAAACCTAACACTAATCCCCTAAAGATCATCCTACCTTGAGTCGTCTTCACTCAGCCGAGCCACCGATGGAACTGAAGAGGGCATCCGGAACGGAAGAAGTTAATCCTCCAAGCGGCGCTGAAGAAATCTTCCATCCGATGAAGTCATCATCCAGGCGGCGCTGAAGAAGTCTTCGATCCGGCCGATGTCATCTTCAAAGAGGCGCTGAAGAGGTCTTCTATCCGGGCGAAGTCATCTTCCAAGCCGGGTCTTGAATCTTCCTTCCGCCGACGCGGAACCACCTTCTTCACCGACGGACTACGACGAATGACGGCTCCTTTAAGGGACGTCATCCAAGATGGCGTCCCCTCAATTCCGATTGGCTGATAGGATTCTATCAGCCAATCGGAATTAAGGTAGGAAAATCTGATTGGCTGATGGAATCAGCCAATCAGATTCAAGTTCAATCCGATTGGCTGATCCAATCAGCCAATCAGATTGAGCTCGCATTCTATTGGCTGTTCCGATCAGCCAATAGAATGCGAGCTCAATCTGATTGGCTGATTGGATCAGCCAATCGGATTGAACTTGAATCTGATTGGCTGATTCCATCAGCCAATCAGATTTTCCTACCTTAATTCCGATTGGCTGATAGAATCCTATCAGCCAATCGGAATTGAGGGGACGCCATCTTGGATGACGTCCCTTAAAGGAGCCGTCATTCGTCGTAGTCCGTCGGTGAAGAAGGTGGTTCCGCGTCGGCGGAAGGAAGATTCAAGACCCGGCTTGGAAGATGACTTCGCCCGGATAGAAGACCTCTTCAGCGCCTCTTTGAAGATGACATCGGCCGGATCGAAGACTTCTTCAGCGCCGCCTGGATGATGACTTCATCGGATGGAAGATTTCTTCAGCGCCGCTTGGAGGATTAACTTCTTCCGTTCCGGATGCCCTCTTCAGTTCCATCGGGGGCTCGGCTGAGTGAAGACGACTCAAGGTAGGATGATCTTCAGGGGATTAGTGTTAGGTTTTTGTAAGGGGGGTTTGGGTTAGATTAGGGGTATGTGGGTGGTGGGTTTTAATGTTGGGGGGGGGGTTGTATTTTTATTTTACAGGCAAAAGAGCTGAACTTTTTGGGGCATGCCCCCACAAATGGCCCTTTTAAGGGCTGGTAAGGTAAAAGAGCATTGAAATTTATGTAATTTAGAATAGGGTAGGGATTTTTTTTATTTTGGGGGGGTTTGTTATTTTATTAGGGGGCTTAGATTAGGTGTAAGTAGCTTAAAATTGTTGTAATATTTTTAACATGTTTGTAACTTAATTTTTTATTTTTTGTAACTTAGCTTTTTTTATTTTTTGTACTTTAGTTAGTTTATGTAATTGTATTTCATTGTAGTTCTTTGTAGGTAGTTTATTTAGTTAATTTAATGATAGTGTAGTATTAGGTTTAATTGTAACTTAAGTTAGGAATTATTTTACAGGTAATTTTGTATTTCTTTTAGCTAGGTAGTTATTAAATAGTTAATAACTATTTAATAACTATTCTAACTAGCTAAAATAAATACAAAGTTACCTGTAAAATAAATATAAATCCAAAAATAGCTATAATATAAGTATTAATTACATTGTAGCTATCTTAGGGTTTATTTTACAGGTAAGTATTTATTTTTAAATAGGAATAATTTATTAAAGTATAGTGTAGTGTTAGGTGTAATTGTAACTTAGGTTAGGATTTATTTCACAGGTACATTTCTCTTTATTTTAGCTAGGTAAGCTATTAAATAGTTAATAACTATTTAATAGTTATTGTACATGGTTAAAATAAATTGAAAGGTACCTGTAAAATAAAAATAAATCCTAAGATAGCTAGAATATAATTATTATTTATATTGTAGCTATATTAGGGTTTATTTTAAAGGTAAGTATTTAGTTTTAAATAGGATTCATTTAGTTAATAAGAGTTAATTTATTTAGATTTATTTAATTAATATTTAAGTTAGGGGGGCGTTATGGTTAGGGTTAGACTTAGGTTTAGGGGTTAATCATTTTATTACAGTGGCGGCGGCGTAGTGGGGGGCAGGATAGGGGTTAATAAATTTATTATAGGTTGCGGCGGGTTCATGGAGCGGCGGTTTAGGGGTTAAACTATTTATTTAGTTGCGGAGAGGTGCGGGATCAGCAGGATAGGGGTTAATAATTTTATAATAGAGGGCGACGGTATAGGGGGGGCAGGATAGGGGTTACTAGGTATAATGTAGGTGGCAGCGGTGTCCGGGAGCGGCGGTTTAGGGGTTAATACATTTATAAGAGTTGCGGCAGGGTCTAGGAGCGGCGGTTTAGGGGTTAGTAACTTTATTTAGTTGCGGGGGGCTCCGGGGGCGCCGGTATAGGGGGCAGAACAGTGCAGTTTAGTGTGAGTGCTTAGTGACAGGCTAGCAATAAAGCTGGGAAAAAGCCGAAGGGCAGCGAGATCGGATGAGTGATAACTGTCACAGTCCGCTGCTCATCGCCCCGCGGCTTTTTGACAGCTTTATTTGATAACTTAGGCGAACGTATTCAAGGTCCGCGGCGGCGAAGGTAGGCGAGCTTAGGCGGACGTATTGGGCCGGCGAAGCCAGAAAAGTAGACGGCTTGATAACTAGCCCCCATAGTGTTCAAAACCATTGTCTTATGCATAAGCACTCCAGCCAACAAATAAAGTCTACCGACAGTAGGCATTTTACTGGCATCCCTAAATATTTGTGTAGTGCATTTGCACCCTTCTAGTTCTCAGAATAACTATGTGATGTGGTTTATAGAACATGAATATGTCATAAACATGATGATATTACCTTTTTTTGGCCATTTCCACAGAGGCCTTATTATATGTTTAAACAATATTAGTCTACTAAAACACCCCTCACATGGATGTGGATGACAATTATATGGTAAATAACAGAGGACAAGATTTATGCTGAAATATAACAATATTTTTTTTTTTTAGGCTTCTTAGATGAGGGGGCTGAGGTGCCTGGAGTGGCTCTCATGGTTCGCCTGGGTTGTGTGGATTCTGCAGGAGTGCTGGCCACAGATGAGAGGCTGGAGGCAGTGTCCTGCTGGTGTGTGAAATGCTCCACCAACACACCCAACAGTTGGTTTTGTTCCCGCCATCTGTTGTCAGTCTGCATCTGCATATCCGAAATAACTCTCATCATCTGAGACTGGTTTTGTACTATACCATTTAAAGATGCTGCCATGTCCCGTTGCAGCTCAATGGAACGCTGGAGTAAAGTCTGTTGGCTCCTGTAAAACCTGCGTTGGTCTCTCTGCATTCTCTCGCAGCTTGCTGTGAGCCTCCTCTGGAGGGAAATGTATTTGTCACCCATGGGAGAATACAGAGGATCTACAGGCTGTTGACCAGCAGGGATTCTAGGTGCAGGTTCACCTCTAGCTGCTGTTGCATCTGGAACATCCTCAGCTTCTACTGCATCTTGAACAACTACATCTGGTGCTGCATCTGGAACTACTACAGCTGGTGCTGCATCTGGAACTACTACAGCTGGTGCTGCATCTGGAACTACTACAGCTGGTGCTGCATCTGGAACTACTACAGCTGGTGCTGCATCTGGAACTACTACAGCTGGTGCTGCATGAGGAACTACTACAGCTGGTGCTGCATGAGGGACTTCTACAGCTGGTGCTGCATGAGGAACTTCTACAGCTGGAGCTGCATGAGGAACTACTACAGCTGGTGCTGTATGAGGAACTTCTACAGCTGGAGCTGCATGAGGAACTTCTACAGCTGGTGCTGCATCAGGGACAAATACAGCTATATGCTCCTCTTCAGATGCTGGAGCTCTTCCAAGGGAAGCGGATGGTGGAGCTCTCCGGGTGGACTGGTAGTCCCATTGCCGACTGGTGTGCGACCACTCAGCCTGTCCAGTTTGCATGTCCTGTACGTAAAAGCCCTGACTGGCCTGATATTGGGGGGGGGTAAAGATATGTACCCTTTGGGGCTGACTTGGCTCCCCCTCAAAGCCAAAAGAACAATCCTCCGGCCAGGGATCCTGCCAGGGCTTATCTGCCAATGTTGGTGGCATTACGCCTGGCTCCTCAACAGAGGCAATCCAACCCAGCTCATGCCTGGGAGCATACTGTCCTTGTTTATGGATTCTTTGGACTGGTGGTTGCGGTGGAGGCATTCTTTGGACTGGTAGTTGCGGTGGAGGCATTCTTTGGACTGGTGGTTGCAGTGGATGCATGCCCGTTTGCACCCTGGTGACAGGAGGTTCTGTGGAGGAGTCAAATGATGAGAGGTATTAGTACAATCATATATATATATATCCATGTGGGCATACAATGTACATTGATACATGCTAGGGCCTATACTCATTCTCATGTCAAACTCTATAACATGCATGTGCACATTGTGATTTGTGATATGAGGGATTTTAATATGCAAAGTATACATATATGTGTTTCATACAATAGTTATGTGTACATGTCAGTGATGGAGAAAATGTGTTCTTTAAGTGACACTATGGTCACACAATTTCCTTTAGCCTGATGTAGGCACATAACGTGCTTTCTTGAGCTAAAAGTATTGTGATGTCTATAGTGTCCATTTACTGAAAACTCTACATGAGGCTTGTGGCCTGTGTTACTCTGAGACATGTTAGTATTTCACTATTCCACCTCATATCATGAATTTCAATGTGTTAAGTAGCATTAAATGGACATTAAACCCATTTTTATTCTTTCATGATTCAGCTAGAGCATGCCATTTTAAACAACTTTCTAATTTACTTCCATTACCTAATTTACTTCATTCTCTTGATATTATTTGTTGAAAAGCATATCTAGATAGGCTCAGAAGCTGCTGATTGGTGGCTGCACATCAATGCCTCATTTGATTGGCTCACCCATGTGCAATGATATTTAATAAACAAAGAATATCAGAATAATGAGGCAAATTAGATAATAGAAGTAAATTGGGATGTTGTTTAAAACTGTATTCTCTATCTGAATAATGAAATAAAAAGATTTGGTTTAATGTCCCTTTAATGTGAAATATAATTGTAGATGTTTTTTTTAGTAGGCCAAATACCATGCTCCTCATTGTGTACATGAACATGTGACATTAAAGGATGTTATTTCTCAAATACATATAATACTGGTGTGTGGGATGTTACTCACCAGCATGCTATGCTAATGTTGCAGCCCCTGAGACACGAGCCCCTGGAAATCCATGGACTGCTGTGACGCTCAGGGACCTGCGTATTATCTCCTGCCATTCATTGTATTCAGCCTCCTGGGGAGGACCACCGCCTGTTCCCCTCTGGTACATGGCTTCTTGGCCCATTTTCTCCTTCACCCGCCTCTTGCAGTCATTCCATCTTTTCTTTAGCCCATCGACATTCCTCCTCTGCTGGGCCACGCTGTTGACTGCCTCCTCGACCAACAGCCATGCATCCCTACGCCTTCGGGCAACTCCTTTGCCCTTCTCTTGGCCAAAGAGGGCAGTGTGGTTCTCCATGACGGCCTGGACTAGCGCTAGATTTTCAGCAAAAGAGAAGTTCGGGCACCTCATGCGCTCATCGTCCTGGGCCGCCTGGCTTCCTCCCTGGGATGTCCCTGGTGTGGGTTCCTCCCTATCCTCTCCCTCCTCCCCCCTTATATCCCCATGTGCACCTTCTATCCCTCTTCTTTGTGTGCCTGGTCTTGGGGCAGCCCCACTCCCATCATCCCTTCTGGCTCTCCCTCTCCCCACTCCACTTACTCCCTGACAGGGACCCTGCTGCTCCTCCTGTCCATAATTCTTTCCTCTCCTCCTCCCCTCCGCCCTAGCTCTCCCTGTCATCCTCAAACTATACACACTCACACACTCACACTCACTCCCACTTCAATCAAACACAATCACAACCAAACACTCAGCCTATCACACTGTAAAAGATAAATAAAATGTGTGAGGTGTTTTCCTACTTACCCCAGTTTAGCATCTGACCGCGCAGTATATTGGATAAGTCGAGTTGCGAGGTGAAATTACGGGCGGCGCGTGTTCTCTCGCTTGCGCCGAAAACTACGCCGTATATCGGATCGCGCCCCTAGTGTCTAACATCCAGCCTGCCTTGTTTGCACAATTTCATTGTACAAACTGGAATGTGAGTACCCATTTTGTATACTTTCTTGGAATCATTCTGTTAAAAGTTTAATCTGCACTAGGAGAAGTTCTGTGTCCTTTATATTTTTAAAAGCTACAACATCCAGTATCCAGTCTACTGAAATCTGAGGGAGACCTTCCCCCAATCAGTCAGCTGGAGACTGCAAAGCTTGCGCATATTGCACTTTGTTAGTGCACACACCCTTGTGAGTAGTCACTTGTTAGCAACTTTGTATTCACTGATCATTTATTTTGGATAAACTGCACTTTAAGGCACTCTTCTTTACATCTTTTTTAGATTCTTCTTGCAAGTCCAATCCTGCCAGAAGAAGAGCAGACTCAGGAACTTTTAAAACACGACTTCATTGTTTCTTTATTATAATTTAATTTTTTTATTCTTCAATTTTTTTAGTTTTATTTTTTATTATTTCACAATTATTGATGTTATAACAATTGTATTGTATATACATGACTGCACATAACTGTACATTTTCCCATTATTATTATCTTTTCGATTCACACATAGAAATACCCAAATTATTTAAAGGAGAACACACAAATTGAAACCTAAGTTTTATACACATCCATTTAATATTCAGCACTTTTTTTTTATAACACAACCATTTTTATTTGCGCCCTCTGCAAACCTCCTACTATAGGAATTTGCATTACATAAATCAATAAATGTTAAAGGGATACTAAACACTATGGGCCAGAATACAAGTGGCGCACTGTTGAGCACTTTTGCACAAGTGACAACACTGCCAGAAGTAAAGTTTTTGCACATGCGGGTTAGTGGTTATATTACAAGATTATGTAAAATTTTGCGCATGAGAAATTGTTATAATAAGGTCATGTCCGGGCAGCAATCCTAGAAAGTCGCATTTCCTAAAACTTTTGCAGAGAAACCTTTAATCCATCGGTTATCGGCTCTACAGTTTATCACCCTTCCCAGCAAACTTTATTTACAGCTGCGTTAAATATTTTTGACCCCAGAGCTGAGGACCAGATCATCGAGACTTGAGGTGGTGGCCTCCCTGACAGTCTCGGCACCCCCTCCCAGTAACCCGGGTAATACAGTCACATGTAGACTGTGGGGCCGAATTATCATTGTGCGCGTGGACAGTGACACATCGATAAATGCCAACAGCGTACGCTGTCAACATTTATCATTGCACAAAGCATTACTAGTGAAATGCTTGTGCAATACCGCTCCCTGCACATTTGCAGCCAATCGGCTGCTAGCAGGGGTGTCAATCAACCCGATCGTATCCGATTGGGCTGATTGCTGTCCGCCGCCTCATCATAAATGGAGGAGCTACAAGGGCATTCTGAAGCTGGGGATATAAAGCAACCTTATAATAAAGATGGAACCAACTGTATTGTTAAGCTGGGTAAGAGTGAAGGCTCATTTGAATGGAGCGGTATCCTTTAAGATGCATTAGGTGACCTTTTGGACATACCTGCTGACATAACCAACACTGTTATAGAAATACACTTTTTTTTTACATCTGCATTTTTAGTGCTGACTGATAAATGACTCCACTGAAGTAAGCACAATGTTATCTATATGGCACACATGAATTTGCACTGTTTAGCTGGGAAAAAATATTAACATGCACTGAGATAAGAGGCAGCCTTCAAGGCCTTATAAATTACCATATGAGCCTACCTAGGTTTAGCTTTCAACAAAGCATTCAAAGAGAACAAAGCACATTTGAAGATAAAAGTAAATTGGAAAGTTGCTTAAAGGGGCACACAAATACATTAAACAGTAAAGTTACACTTATATTAACACTGTCTGATAAAAAATATTTAAAAAAAAAGTTATAAGGGCTCAAGGATTTAAAGGGACATGAAACGCAAATTTTTTCTTTCATGATTCAGATAAAGAATGCAATTTTAAACAACTTTCTAATTTACTTCTATTATCTAATTTGTTTCATTCTCTTGGTATCATTTGTTGAATGAGCAGCAATGCACTAATGGTTTCTAACTGAACCCATTGATGAGCCAATCACAATTGACATATATATATATATATATATATATATATATATGCAGCGACCAATCAACAGCTAGATCCTAGGTTCTCTGCTGCTTCTGAGCTTGCCTAGATAAACCTTTCAACAAAGGATAACAAGAGAAGGAAGCAAATTAAATGATAGAAGTAAATTGGAAAGTTGTTTAAAATTGTATTCTCTATCTGAATCATGAAAGAAAATGTTGGGGTTTCATGTCCCTTTAAGGTCTCAGGTGTTAGAGAAAAAAAAAAAGTCCTGAAAAGAGCTTTAACATAGAGATACATACATATACATGTTTAAATATATATATAGAAGAACACAAAGAACAGCAATCTCCTTGCAAGCAATCATAGGTTAGTAGTCCTTATGTTAGAATGATAGTCACTATGCACCAAACCTTATTTAAAATGTAAAAACATTTATTGGATATGCTTTAAAAAGGTAGTAACTCACATGAAATCACAGAAAGACACAAACGAGATACGTCATCTGATGCGTTTTACGCCCAACTGGCGATTTCTCAAAGATAGCCTGGGAGTGACTACACACAGGTATAAATGGCTATGTAAGTGCCATACCCCCAGACTTCTAATGTATAGGAGAATCTCTGTAAACATTGCCGCAAGTTATTGACCGCCCCTCTATTGCAAACACTTTTGTTTGATGCAGCTGGACTTTAATGCTGCAGTTTCATTGGTTCTCTATTGGGGCCCCTAAAAAACAGTGACGGGAGTGATCACAGAGATGTACATACATATAAAAAAGACGCTCAATACAATACAATGAAACAAAATCAAAGCAACAAAAGTTGTAACACTAACATTGGTTTTAGTCAATATGGTTACTTACTAACTTGTTGCTAGTTAGCCGAAAAACATTGTAAAAACATGTTCTTAAAAACTTTAATCAAACAGGGGCTAGCGTTAGGTAGTAGTCCTTCTCATTGTCTTACATTATAATTGTATATTATGGATTACTTGTATACATTTATAAATCAATATATCTTTAAGTAGAGAGCACTAAATGATGGCTAGAACTTATTAGTATACAGATTTAAAAGCCAAATACAATCTAGGGAAAACCAACCATACACGTATGTATTTTAAACATTAATTAACAAATTTGTTAGTCACTTTTCTGTAGTATGTATATATTAATTGTACTATATGATTATTTGTATTATAAAATGTATTTCCATTTATGACTATATACCACAAATAAGTTGATAGAGCAAAAGCACATAGACACTTTATTTAATAATCATGGTAGGAAAAATATACTATTATAATCCCTGGTAAAGGTCCAGATCCCATCTTAAAGTTATCCCTTTCGGTTCTCTGGTCTCTAGTTTGAAGATCCATTGGACTTCTCTGTCCAGCAGTTTCCTGTATCTGTCGCCTCCTCTTTTGCTTGAAACATAAGTGCACTTTTTCCTTCCTTATGAAGGTTAAAATTTTTGCCTACTGGGGGGCGGAGCCGAGCCAAGGACCAGCATGGCCGCAACTAAGTGTAGCTCCGAGTGAAGTTCCCCATAAGGGCTTAAAAACAGGGGTCCCCACCACTCAAAACATCCCACAAGGTGCCCGGACAGACTTTAAATACCCAGGGGCATCAAACTGCTTAAATATAAAGAGCATCCAGACCTCACATAAGGATACAGCCGCCGGCCGCAGCAACCCAGAAGGGTAAAGTGAAGCGCCATCTTGGATCAGCAGTACACACGCCGCAGCACAGTTAGACCCGATCGAAGAGAAGAAACTGCCGACAGATGGAAAATCCTAATGGGAGATAAGTACACCTCCCGACTAAGCACATATCAGACGCAGCACTTCATAAGACGAGCGGTAATACACGCTCCTGCTCCCAAACACTAGGGAGTAGTAGGCCCACATACTAGACTGCCGCCACCGGCCCAGGCATATACCTGTAACCGGGTGATCATACAGTCTACTAACAGAGCTGCAGATAGAACAAGCTGAGATCCCCTTACACTACATCTCAAGACAGCAGCACTAACAGCACCTGTAACACGGTCAAGGGACTAGAATGTAATGGCCTATCAAAAGAAATACTAAGACACACAATCGCAGTAGAGCAATCAGTTCTAACCTACAGTCACTGGCTGAACTATTCACACGGCCAAGAGAGTGAAATATCCGGGACCAATAGCTATAACAAGCATCATTATATAGATTAAATACCTTACTCCACTCCATCAAAACATACTACATTAAAATGACGTCTAAACGCTTGCCTAAGGGAGACAAAGCTAACAAATCAACTGTGCTACCATCTACTAAACTAAACTCCTTTTTTAAAACAATGGAAGCTAAAACAAATGTAGCTCCTAGCTCCCCACACAGCTCTGATAGCACTCACAAAGAGGAAGTGGATAACACTCCAACAGACCTTCTCACTCCTATAACTAAAGCTGATTTCAAATTTTTGCCAACCAAGGAGGACTTTACAACGTTCATGACCCAAGTTAGTTTGCTTATAAAAGAAGGACTTTCTGATGTTAAAAAAGAAATCACTGACTTAGGCAATAGGGTGCATCAATTAGAAAACCATGCAGAAGAAATCTCAGAACCAATCAACCTACATTCTATGCAGCTCCAACAACAAGCAGGAGAGATTAGACAAATGCAGATGCAGATAGAAGATTTAGACAATCGTAGCCGACGACAAAACCTACGAATTAGAGGGGTGACTGAAAAAATCCTAAGCACCGAACTCCAAAAATACTTACAAGGCCTATTCAACTTCCTTCTTGACAGCGAGGAGGATACAGACATATCTCTAGACAGAGTACACAGGGCATTGAAACCTAAGCCCTCACCTAAAGCTCCGCCAAGAGACATCATTCTAAGATGCCATAATTTCAAAGACAAAGAAAAACTACTGAATGCAGCAAGAAAGAAAGCACCAATCTATAAAGACGGAGATACAATACAAATCTTCGCAGATCTCAGCCCGCTCACTCTCACTAGAAGGCGGGATGTCAAGTTCTTGACTGCTCACTTACAAGATCACCAAATCCCATATCGCTGGGGTTTTCCTTTCGCACTCAGAGTAACAAAATACAACAAGGAAATCACTTACAAAGACCTAGAAGATCTCAACTCCTTCTGCACACAGCTGAACATTCCATTACCGAAGCATATACCCCAAACTACAGACCACGAAGAAGGGGAACCAACATCAGATCGGTACCCACCAAAGCCACAGAGACAAAAATGGAACACAGTTCCCAAGAAACGTAAAATAGACCCCAACACCTCCAGCCCGACGCTGGACACCCCCACAAACCCACCTTGAGGTCTAACCCCCATCATTTGGGACTTTAACTAACTAACTAACCCCACTTCTACTCCTAAAAGAGACTATGGCATCCCAGTGAAAAGTACATTTTGACCCTTGGATGCGGGTCTATAGTCAACCCACTGTTACATCATAAAGAGACCTAAGAATATTCCCCTTGCACACCATTTTACCCCCCCAGAGGGGTTCATACCACTATAGTCAGATCCCCCATAATTAGAGGGAATCCCATCTTAATGTGATACTAGCACTAGCCCTATTTTGAGGAACGGTAGTGACCCTAGTCTGCTACCACTCTTCCCCCATCCTGTTTTAGATTTGAGTTTGAATTCAGATTTAGACTTAAATTCGAGTTTAAATTAAAAGAAAGGAAAGGAGATTACCTTTGTAATCCCTAGTATAATTGTTCTTAATGTTAATTACTGTAATTTTAATATTGTTATGTTGTATTTCTCAATGCATGTTATTGTATTTCAGATTCTCTGCAAAATCCAGATCGGTACACTGGCTCACACTCCACTCACATCACGTTCACAGTAAGCATTACAACCCAACAGGGACCTCTTCAGCACATCGCACCTTCAAGAAGCGAATAACTTCCCCATACGGTAAGACAAGTCTAGAAGACTTAATAGCAGACACTCACACGAACATTACACATGACCTCTAGATCTCTTACAATAATATCCCAAAACGCTAAAGGTCTGAATTCACCTACTAAAAGGTCAGTTGCAATACACTGGTTCGCCAAACAAAAGGGCTCTATTATATTTCTACAGGAGACTCATTTCCCTCGAGCAAACAAACCTAAATACTCGAACAAACACTTCCCTCTCAGTTTTTTAAATTCCCACGAAAGAAAGATAAATGGGGTAGGAATCCTTTTCCACTCATCCCTACCCTTTCAATTACTCCATAACACATCAGATAAGGAAGGGAGGATATTAATATTAGTAGGCCTACTTTACAATAGGCCAATCACTTTAGTCAACGTATACGCCCCCAATACAAACAAGAGCAGGTTTTTCAATACTCTCAACCACATGATACATGAATCGCGTAAAGGCACTGTAGTGATGGGTGGAGACCTGAACGTTATCTTGGACCCCATACTCGACTCTACCTCCTTAAACACAAGCAACACATCACGCCCCCCTAATGCTACTTACTCATGCCTTAAACAATCGGGACTCATAGACACTTGGAGACTACAACACCCTACACAGCGCGGGTACTCCTTTTTCTCACATCCCTGGTCCATGTACTCAAGGATCGACTATCTATTTCTAGACCAATCTAGCTTATCCCTACTATCAAACACCGACATATTATCAACGGCATGGTCAGATCACTCTATGGTGATCTTGGAATTGAACTGGCTTGACAACCCACTCCATCCGTACACATGGCGACTAGACCCATACCTTCTACACCACCCACTAACAGCCCAAAAACTCAAGACAGCACTGACAGAGTACTTTGACCTAAACGCTAACTTAGAAACACACCCGATGTATGTATGGGAAGCACATAAAGCAGTTATACGCGGAGAGTGCATAAAACACAAAGCATACATTAAAAAACAATACAACACCCAGCTAAACGCACTTACAAACAGACTCAATGACCTGGAAACCCAACATAAGCAATCCCCCTCGGACAGAACCCTACTAACAATGCTGACTGCCACACGAAAAGAACTTAATACACTACTGTACTCTGAAACCCAAAGAAAAATGCTAAACCTACGGAAGAAATACTACTATGAAGGGAACCGCCCAGGCAAAATCCTTGCTAACACCCTGAGAGATAAGAATACCCTTACACATATCCACAAACTCAGAACTAAACAGGGAGACTATGTAGTTGACAGCAAGGAGATAGCCGCCCACTTTCGTAACTTCTATCAACAATTATACAACCTGACAAAAACTACTCAACACGACCATATACAAAACATGAGAGCGTACATAGCTTCAGCAGATTTAAACAAATTAACACAAACCCAGGTAACCGACTTGGAGGCAGATATAACATTAACAGAAATCGTGAAAGCCATTAAGAGCCTTCCAACAGGCAAGAGCCCAGGACCCGATGGATTAACCAATCAATACTACAAAACACACTGTTCTACTCTAGCCCCACATTTATTAAATCTTTTTAAATCCCTAGACGAAGGCACTCAACTCTCTATAGATTCTCTAACAGCCCATATATCTGTAATTCTGAAACCAGAAAAGCCACAAGAGGACCCAGGTAGTTACCGACCTATATCACTACTAAACACAGATCTCAAGATTCTAGGGAAAATCTTGGCGAATCGCATAAACTCCATTCTTAACGACATAGTCCACACAGATCAAGTAGGATTCGTTCCTGGCCGAGAGGCCAGGGACAATACTATCAGAGCCTTAACCCTCATAGAATATGCTAAGACCCACAAAATAGAATCTGTAATGATAGCCATCGACGCCAAAAAGGCATTCGATCGAACAGACTGGAAATTTCTTCTAGAAACCCTTAAAAACATTGGATTTGGCCCGAAAATAGTTAACAGAATCTTTAATCTATACTCACACCCAAACGCAAAAGTTAAAGCTAACGGTATATTGTCAGACACATTCCCCATACACAATGGCACGCGCCAAGGCTGCCCCCTATCTCCGATCCTATTCGTTTTAACGATGGAGGTCCTCACTTCTCATGTCCGTAAAAATCAAAACATCAAAGGAATATCGTTCAATAATCAATCCTATAAAATCGCAGCTTTTGCTGACGACTTATTATTCTCAGCCACCTCACCCCTAACGACTGTCCCAGAACTATTAACAGAATTAGACAGATATGGACGGTACTCAAACTTTCTAGTCAACAAACAAAAGTCAGAGATCCTAAATGTTAGCTTATCAGACACTAAATTTCAATCACTATCGAAGATATGCCCATTAAAACTAAGAAAGGACTCTATAAAATATCTAGCGATTCACCTCGCTCCCAAGCAAACAACACTCTTTGACAAAAAATAAAATACCTTTATTAAACAATACTCAACATGACCTTCAGACATGGGCGAGTAAACCTCTCTCATGGTGGGGTCGAGTCCAAGCCTTAAAAATGACCACGCTCCCTAGGATTACATATATACTACAGACATTACCTATGCACTTACCCTGTTGGTATTTGAACCATCTCCAAAACAGCCTTAATTCCTTTGTATGGGGGAAAAATAAACCTAGAGTTAATAGAGACACAATGTATAGGACAACTACTGATGGAGGATTAGGGCTACCAAAAATTGAAGAGTACTACCTAGCGGTCACATTACAAAGGATACTTGATTGGCATGGGAAACAGGAATGTAAGGCGCGAGTTGCATTAGATTCACATATACTCAGAGCTCCATTGGTACATGCGTTATGCTGGGTACCTAGCGAATTAAGACCACCTCAGTGTAGACAACTAGAAATTCACAAACACTTATTTAAGACTTGGGATCAAATAACATCATCCAGACCGTACATTTCAACTACCAGATCTCCCCTATTTCCGATTGTTCTAAACATAGAAATGGTGGGTGGCCTTGACAAAGGATTCCAGAGGCTCTCTGAATGGGACTATACCATCCCTTTACTAAATTTCACGGAGGCAGGCAAACTCCTAGAAAGGGACAAACTAACCAACATAGCTCAAGGCAAATACAACAATTGGCTAAAATAGGCACAATTACATCACTTCGTACATACCTCCCCATTCAAAACAGACTTACTAAGAAAACCCACCACATTTGAAACATTATGCCATGGAGGGATTATACCAAGAGGAACACTTTCTCTCTCCCGCAAACTTTTAACCAAAAACATTAGAGACACCCTACCTCCATATTCAGCTAAATGGAATACAGATATAGGTAGTCATATATCAGACGATAATTGGGCCAACATATTCAAGTCAGTCAAAAAATCCTCGACCTCACCAGTAATATTAGAGCTCAACTACAAGATTATACTGAGGTGGTATTTAACCCCGTCAAAGCTAAGCAGTATTTACCCAAGCCTATCAGATAGATGCTGGCGCTGTTGTAGGAGACATGGTAGCCTACTACACATGTGGTGGCGATGCCCCAGAGTACGCCCCCTATGGAAGGCGATAGAGCAACATTTCAGGCAAAGTTTTTCAGCTGAATTTGCACTAAACCCAAAAATAGCATTACTCAACGACCTCCCTAATTTACCATGTCGCTTACGGCTTTTAGTGCTCCAAATAGGCCTTAATAGCGCAAGGAAATTAATAGCCCGTAACTGGAAGAAACGCCTGACCATCTCTAAAACAATGTGGCTTGAAGAAGTAGAAGAACAATTCACATTAGAACAATACGGCTACTTATGCCGAAACAAAGTAGACACCCTGCTAGATGCCAAATTTATCTGGCAGGAGTCCCTACACACCGCACTTATCCCACATGCCCCTCATAATGCCACCCCTTCTCCTTAGATGGTTGTACTAATAATCACCAAACAAAAAGGATACAAATCTTTTCCCTGTAGCGAACAGATCACACTATACTTCACTGAACATATAATCCAAGAGCCAGTGACGATCCGGATAAAGACATGCAGACGTAAGATACCATATTTGTTTTATTGAGTCGTTTGTTTGTTTACCTGTTTACTTGTTACTTAAAACCCATGTTCCCCCCCTGTTTCCACTTCTTCCCACCCGAGAAACTACATGGACTAACTGCATTACAAATATGGAACTACAGCTTATAAAGCAGCAGCGAAACTCATGAACATTTAGCTCTAATTAGCAATATTTGATATTGTGAAATCATCTCCATATTGACATATGTTATTGTGAATATTTAAGTTTTCAATAAAAAGAAGATTTAAAAAAAATAATAAAAAAAAAAATAATAATTTTTGCCTACTGGTGTCTTGGGAGGATCTCTGTCTATTGAAGTGAGATGTTCACGTATCCTATCCTTCAAATTCCTACTAGTTGAACCTGTGTATTAATTTCCACAAATATTACATGTGATCACATAGATCACATAGTTTAAACAGCAGTCTAATCTATATTTGATATTTTGTGTAAAGTTGTTAGCAGTTGAGAGCAGTTCACTGCCAATCTTGCAGTGAATACACACATTACAGTGTCTGCCACAATGAAAAAAAACTTTCTTGCAAGCCAAGTTTCTCTAGTGGGAGTGTCTGTACCATATACATATTTAATTACATGACTCCCTATAGTAGCGGCTTTTTTGGAATTAATTTGATGCCTTTGTCCAAAATCTTTTTGCATTGAAGGTCTAAGGTTAGAATCGCAAGATTCTTGTATATAATATTTTTAATTTTTGCAAATTGATTACTGAATTGGGTTATAAATCCAATATCATCCCTATTTTTTGTAGTAATCCGATTTTTTTGCTGGTTATTTTGTAAGAGATTTGATCTATTCATGTTCCTTATCGTTTGTCTTAGTAATAATAGGGACTCTTTTTTATAACCTCTTTTCTCCAATCTATAAACTAGACATGTGCATGGCGAAAAAATTCGGTTTGGTTCGGATCGATTCAGAATTTTTCGAAGTTCGGTTCGGATCGATTCGAATTCGGAAAATTTTGAATCGATTAGTTTCGGATTTGTTTCGGATTCATTCGGATTCGAAGAAATTCCGCTGGATTTGGTTTGATTCGGTTCGGTTTGGAAATTCGGAATTTCGGTAAGTGTTAGGTGGGATTAGACTAGTATTATGTACTGTATATTAGGTGTAACCCATAGCAGAGTTATATAACCTAATATACTGTACAATACTAGTGTAATCCATGGCCATCCAAATTTACCAAATAAATCCGAAGTAATTCGGATTTATTCTCGAAATTCTGCAGTATTTTAATTCGGAAATTCGGTTTGATCCCAATCGCCAAATTTTCCGAATTTCCGAATCGAACCGAACCGAATTGCACATATCTACTATAAACTAGATATAAAAAGTGTTTGTCATAGTTATCTGTATCTGTACAGATCCTCCTGATACGAATGAGTTGGCCCTTAGAAATTCCAGTTTTTAGATGTTTAGGGTGACAGGAGTCTTCTCTTAAGATAGCATTCCCTTCAATTTCCTTTCTATATACTGTAGCTCTGATGTTATCTTCCCACTTTCACCTTTTAACAAAATATCTAGATATTCTATAGTGTGATTGCTCATATTGTAGGTAAATTTCAAGTTCATAGAGTTGAGATAGGACAAAAAACCAGACCAGAGTACCAGACCAGATTATTATGAAGTGAAACACAGAACAGGGGGGCGCAGATCAACCAAAAGTGAGCATGAAATGATGCAACCAAAATCCAAAAATGGGTACTCACATTTGGCAATAGCACACCAATGTGCTGGTAGTGACGGGCTGATATCTCAGGGTGTATCAGCTCACCCTTTCTCCAGGTGCTGCTCAGTCAGTTGAATCACAAGAAAGATCCAAGGATATGAAGTTCAACTCAGTGTAGCATTCAAATGGGAAAAACAAAGGTGATAGAACTGTGCTTACGTTTAAAATTGTGTTTATTTTAAAACACATTAAAAACAAAAGCAGTGAGTTAAAATAGGGGTGCCAAAGTTTTTACCTATTGTAACTCACTGCTTTTGTTTTTAATGTGTTGTTTTTAAATAAACACATTTTTAAACTTAAGCACAGTTCTAGCACCTTTGTTTTTCTCATTTGAATGCTACACTGAGTTGAGCTTTATATTCTTGGATCTTTCTTGTGATTCAACTGGCTGAGCAGCACCTGGAGAGAGGGTGAGCTGATACACCCTCAGATATCAGCATGTCACTACCAGCACATTGGTGTGCTATTGCCAAATGTGAGTACCCATTTTTGGATTTTGGTTGCATCATTTCATGCTCACATTTGGTTGATCTGCACATAAGGCGCCCCTCTGTTTTGTGTTTCACTTCATAGTTTGTTTAGGATTTGTCTGTGAAGAGGAGATCAGCCACCTATACCTTGATATCCATCGAGGCCCTTTGAATAGTGCAGAGCACAGATTCTTTTGGGACTATTATTGCATAACTGTTTGGAACAGATTTATTGTTCGTATTCCTCATTGAGATAAGATCTGTTATATCTGTTTAAATATTTATTTCAATATTACCACTTGGACGCCCCCTCATTTGGTTTGTTTAAAGACCAGATTATTATCAAGTCATTGATACATCTTATATATGAATTGATAAAGTTACTGAAGATAATCCGCTCACCATAGATATATGTAGACTCGAACCACCCCAAAAATAAATTGGCATATGCGGGGGAAAATGTTGCCCCTATTGCCGTACCACATATCTGCAGGTAGTAGCTCGAGTCAAACATAAAGAAATTATGGGTGAGCAGGAATCTCAACACTTCCAGTACAAACTCAATCAAATCATTCGGGAAGTCACTTTTAAGTTGCAGATATTCGACTGCCTTAATCCCCAACTCATGGGGTATACACAAGTGTAACGATGAAACATCAACTGTCAGCAACTTAAAGCTGTCTTCCCAAATTTGTTTATCCATTTTATTGATTACATGTGTAGTGTCTTTAACAAAACTGGGGGCGTCATCTGGACGTATGGCTGAAGAATGTTGTCAAGCCACTCACCCAGGTGGTCACCCATTGAGCCCACCCTGAGACTATTGGACGGCCTGGGGGGGACTCCAGAGTTTGGTGTATTTTTGGAACAAGACTTAAATTGGCTGTCACAGGTTGTGCTATATACAAATATTTGCATAGTTTTTTGTCCAGTATACCCAGATATTCCCCCCAATCCAATAGTTTTTTCAATTCTAACAAGAAGACTCCAGTTGGATTCCTAGTGAGCAATCTATAGATCTCTCTATCATAAAGTTGGTTTAATGCCTCCCTATGATAATCAATTGTGTCTTGGACCACTATGGATCCAACTTTATCAGCTGGGGTAATGGTTATATTTTGGTTTTCACTCAGTTTTTCCTTGGCTTGCCTCTGTTTATATGCCAAATTTGATTTAGAAATCATTTGTTTTTGATTAGTTTGTTTGGTGTATTGATGTAGTTGTACCAAATCTTTATGTGTCTTTTCTTGGAACATGTCAATGTAATTGTTACGAGAATGTAGGGGATAAAAAGTGCTCTTTGATTAAAGGTGTTTGTTTATAGCTTTTTAAATACTAGTATCAGTTGTTACCCTGACATATTCATTACCAAGATCATCAAGTATCTGTTCTGTTCTAGCGTCTTTAAAATCTAGTTTAGTGTCACTATTACTGTGTTGTGTTGCACCTAGATCTGAAAGTGGACTCTCATTTCTTTCTGGAAGTAGACTCTCATTTCTGTCTACCACAGATAGAGTATGTACTTGAGAACTATCAATGCTTTGTATTTGCAAAAAAAGGTTTTTTCAATACCAAATTTCTCACAAATCGATTAATGTCCATAATAGTACGAAATGGATCAAAGTCCGTTGATGGGGAGAATCCCAGTCCTTTTTCCAGGACCTCTATTTTGTGTTTGTACAAAGGTTGTTTGGACAAGTTCACTACAGTGCATATCTTCTCATCAACGGTTTCTTTTTGTTCTGCTGCTTTCCTGACTTTTTTGACTGTTTAGATGTTTTTCCATCCTTATCATTAGGACTTGGAGAGCCATTCTCTCTAGGTCTACTTGTGGATTTTGGTCTCGCTCCTAGATGTTCTGTATAGCTTTGGTTAACATTCTCTGAAGTATAAGGATCGGATACATCTGTAGATCCTTGTATAGGGGTTGATGCAATATGGCTCCTTACTGAGAAATTTTAATTTGAGAAATTTACTTTTTTCTTCTTCTGTTGGTTACTTTGTTTTCCTTGCTGTTTAATAGATTTGTTGGCATTTTTGGCATTTTTTCCTTTCTTGTTAGTATATTCTGAAGTATTCCAATTATGCACTACATCTAGAGTGTAGTCCTGTTCATCTCTGAGCATTTCATTGTCCTTCCTTGATGTTAGGTCTTGTTCTAGATCATCTAGATTTTTAGCCAATTCTAAATCAAATTTGAAGTATTTCTCATGTGTTTGTTTCTGTAAGTCCTTTATTTCCTCCAATACCTTTGTCCTTTTGTTATGTTTGTTAGCCAGAAGCTTTTTCATCAGTTTAAGGGAAAATTCACTGAGTGTTTCATTCCATTATTTCATGAAGTCTTTGAGGGATAGTTATAAAGCCGTCAACCGCAAATACGCTGGAATTCCACAGCGTAATTGTGGCGAACCTGGTTCGACCCATTTATCAAAGCCTACAGACCAGCAAAAGTTGAAATTTGTGATGTAACATACGATCCGCTGGTCTGTTTACGTTGTTTCCGAATACAAATTTGGCACTATCTGACAACTTTTGCCATTTATCAAATGTCTAACAGGTACGCTCGCCACTATTCCGGCCCAGCGTACCTCGTTTTCAAATCGCCACCCTGGAGGCAGCGGATGAGATTGGAATCAATGGGAGTCTGAAAGCATTGCCGCAACCTATATAAAATTATTAACCCCTATTCCACCACTCCACAACACTGCTGCAACTAAATAAATGTATTAACCCCTATCCCGCCGCTCCCGGACCCCGCTGCAACTAAATAACGGCTAGATTACAAGTTTTGTGTTATGAGCGGCTCAGTGCTAACTTGCAAGTTATTGTCACCGCTCACCTCCCTATAGCTCTGCTATTGCAGATTTTCATAAACCCGGCGTTAGCAGGCAATAAGTGAGCGTTGAGCAAAATTGAGCTCCAATCAGCAGATAGAATGCGAGCTCAATCCTATTGGCTGATTGCATCAGCCAATAGGATTTTTTCACCTTTAATTCCGATTGGCTGATAGAATTCTACCAGCCAATCAGCATTCAAGGGACGCCATCTTGGATAACGTCCCTTAAAGGAACCTCCATTCTTCGTTAGGCGTCGGAAGAAGAGGATGCTCCGCACCGGATGTCTTGAAGATGGAGCCGCTCCGCGCCAGATGGATGAAGATAGAAGATGCCGACTGGATGAAGACTTCTGCCGGCTTGGATGAAGACTTCGGCCCGCTTGGATGAAGACTTCTGCCGGCTTTGATGAGGACTTCAAAAACTTCAATCCGGTTTTCAAAAACTGTAAGTGGATCTTCGGGGGTTAGTGTTAGGTTTTTTTAAGGGTTTATTGGGTGGGTTTTATTTTTAGCTTAGGGACTTTGGGGTGGAAAAAGAGCTAAATACCCTTTTAAGGGCAATGGGGAGCTTAGGTTTTTTAGATAGGATTTTATTTGGGGGGTTTGGTTGTGTGGGTGGTGGATTTTACTGTTGAGGGGTTGTTTGTATTTTTTTTTACAGGTAAAAGAGCTGATTTCTTTGGGGCAATGCCCTGCAAAAGGCCCTTTTAAGGGCAATTGGCAGTTTAGTTTAGGCTAGGGGTTTTTTAATTTTGGGGGGACTTTTTTATTTTGATAGGGCTATTAGATTAGGTGTAATTAGTTTAAATATTTGATAATTTATTTTTTATTTTGTGTAATTTAGTGCTTGTTTTTTTTTTTGTAATTTTGTTAATTGTATTTAATTAATGTAATTTATTTCATTGTGGTGTAAGGTTAGGTGTTAGTGTAACTCAGGTTAGGTTTTATTTTACAGGTAAATTTGTATTTATTTTAGCTAGGTAGTTAGTAAATAGTTAATAACTATTTACTAACTATTCTACCTAGTTAAAATCAATACAAACTTACCTGTAAAATAAAAATAAAACCTAAGATAGATACAATGTAACTATTAGCTATATTGTAGCTATCTTAGGGTTTATTTTACAAGTATTTAGTTTTAAATAGGAATTATTTAGTTAATGATAGTAATTTTTATTTAGATTTTTTTTAATTATATTAAAGTTAGTGGGTGTTAGGGTTAGACTTAGGGTTAGGTTTAGGGGTTAATAAGTGTAGTTAGGTGGCGGTGATTTTGGGGGCAGCAGATTAGGGGTTAATAACAGTGATGTAGGTTGCGGTGATGTTAGGAACAGCAGATTAGGGGTTAATAATATTTAACTAGTGTTTGCTGTGGTTTAGGGGTTAATATGTTTATTATAGTGGCAGTGATGTCCGGAGCGGCAGATTAGAGGTTAATAATTTTATTTTAGTGTTTGTAATGCGGGAGGGCCTCGGTTTAGGGGTTAATAGGTAATTTATGGGTGTTAGTATACTTTTTAGCACTTTAGTTATGAGTTTTATGTTACAGCTTTGTAGCATAAAACCCATAACTACTGACTTTCAGTTTACGGTATGGATCTTGACGGTATAGGCTGTACCGCTCACTTTTTGGCCGGACAGGCAAACTCGCAATAACGGCGTTATACCTGCAAGACTCGTAATACAAGCGTTAAGGCTCTTTTTCACTCATAACGCAAAACTCGTAATCTAGCAAAAAATGTATTAACCCCTATCCCGCCGCTCCTGGACCCCACCACAACTAAATAAATTTATTAACCCCTATCCCTCTGCTCCCAGAGCCCACCGCAACTCTAATAAAGTTATTAACACCTATCCCGCTGCCCCCAGACCCCTACGCAACTAAATAAATGTATTAACGCCTAAACCCCTGGCCTCCCACATCACTACCACTTACTAAACCTATTAACCCCTAAAATGCCAGCCCCCCACATGACCATAAACTAAATTAAGATATTAACCCTTAAACCTAACAACCGGCTAACTTTACATTAAATATTAACTCATCCCTATCTTATAATAAATTTAAACTTACCTTTAGAATTAAAATAAACTATATTAAACTATTAATTAACCTAACCTAACTATTATCCTACAATTACATTAAACTATATTAAACTATTAATTAACCTACCCTAACTATTATCCTACAATTACATTAAACTATATTAAACTATTAATTAACCTACCTTAACAATTATACTAAAATTACATTAAACTAAAAATTAACGGCTAGATTATGAGTTTTGCGTTATGAGTAAAAAAGCAGCGTTAAGGCTCATAACGCTGCTTTTTAACTACCGCTGCTATTATGAGTCTTGTAGGCACAGCTGTCCAGCACACTTTTTTGGCCGTACCGCAAATTAACTTACGCAATTTTCGTAAAGTCTAAATGGGACTTTCATAGCGCCGGTATTACAAGCTTTTTTTTTAGGCCAAAAAATGAGCGGTACAGCCTATCCCGCAAGATTCGTAATGCATTCTAAAGTCAGTAGTTATGAGTTTTACACTACAAAGCTGTAGCATAAAACTCATAACTAAAGTGCTAAAAAGTACACTAACACCCATAAACTACCTAGTAACCCCTAAACTGAGGCCTTCCCGCATTGCAAACACTAAAATAAAATTATTAACCTCTAATCTGCCGCTCCGGACATCGCTACCACTAGAATAAACATATTAAACCCTAAACTGCCGCACTTCCGCCTCGCAAACACTAGTTAAATATTATTAACCCCTAATCTGCCGCCCCTAACATCGTTGCAACCTACATTACAGTTATTGACCCCTAATCTGCCGCCCCCAACGTCGCCGCCACTATACTAAATTTATTAACCCCTAAACCTAAGTCTAACCCTAACCCTAACACCCCCTAACTTAAATATTATTAAAATAAATCTAAAGAAAACCTACTATTAATAACGTGTGGCGTACGTCCTTGGTCATTAAGGGGTTAAATACAAATACCTAAATTACAAAAACAACAAACACTAAATTACATAAAATAAAAAAAGACATCAGATATTTAAACTAATAACACCTAATCTAATAGCCCTATCAAAATAAAAAAAGCCCCCCCAAAATAAAAAAACCCTAGCCTTAACTAAACTACCAATTGCCCCAAAGAAATTAGGTCTATTGCTGTCCAAACCCTAATCTAAAACTAAAACCCACCCAATAAACCCTTAAAAAAACCTAACACTAACCCACAAAGATCCACTTACAGTTTTGAAGAATTCTATCAGCCAATCGGAATCTAAAGGGACGCCATCTTAGATAACATCACTTAAAGGAACCTTCATTCGTCGGGAGTTGTCAGAAGAAGAGGATGTCTTGAAGATGGACTCGCTCCTCGCCGGATGGATGAAGATAGAAGATGCAGTCTAGATGAAGACTTCTGCCCGTCTGGAGGACCACTTCTCCCGGCTTGGATGAAGACTTATCCCAACTTCGTTGAGGACTTCTTGCCGCTTTGTTGAGGACTTCTCCCGGCTTCGTTGAGGATGGATGTCTGGTCTTCAAAACTGTAAGTGTATCTTCAGGGGTTAGGGTTAGGTTTTTTTAAGGGTTTATTGGGTGGGTTTTAGCTTTAGATTAGGGTTTGGGCAGCAATAGAGCTAAATGCCCTTTTAAGAGCAATGCCCATCCAAATGCCCTTTTCAGGGCATTGGGGAACTTAGGTTTTTTAGTTAGGGTTTTATTTGGGTTTTTTTTTGTGTGGCTGGTGGGTTTTACTGTTGGGGGGTGTTTTTATTTTTTTTACAGGTAAAAGAGCTGATTTATTTGGGGCAATGCCCAGCAAAAGACCCTTTTAAGGGCTATTGGTAGTTTAGTTTAGGCTAGGTTTTTTTTTTTATTTGGGGGGGCTTTTTATTTTGATAGGGCTATTAGATTGGGTGTAATTAGTTTAAATATCTTGTAATTTGTTTTTTATTTTTTGTAATTTAGTGTTTGTTTGTTTTTTGTAATGTAGGTATTTGTATTTAATTTAGTTAATTGTTTTTAATTTAGTTAATTGTATTTAATTTATGTAATTTATTTAATTGCAGTGTAAGGTTAGTTGTTAGTGTAAGACAGGTTAGGTTTTATTTTACAGGTACATTTATATTTATTTTAGCTAGGTAGTTAGTAAATAGTTAATTACTATTTAGTAACTATTCTACCTA
The DNA here is from genome assembly GCF_027579735.1 of Bombina bombina. Taxonomy (NCBI): domain Eukaryota; kingdom Metazoa; phylum Chordata; class Amphibia; order Anura; family Bombinatoridae; genus Bombina; species Bombina bombina. Next base: position 209,520,427 of record NC_069503.1, read on the forward strand.
GTTAAAATAAATACAAATTTGCCTGTAAAATAAAAATAAACCCTAAGGCCTAGATTTAGAGTTGGGCAGTAGCCGTCAAAACCAGCGTTAGAGGCTCCTAACGCTGGTTTTAGGCTACCGCCGGTATTTGGAGTCAGTCAGGAAAGGGTCTAACGCTCACTTTGCAGCCGCGACTTTTCCATACCGCAGATCCCCCTACGCCATTTGCGTATCCTATCTTTTCAATGGGATCTTTCTAACGCCGGTATTTAGAGTCGTGGCTGAAGTGAGCGTTAGAAATCTAACGACAAAACTCCAGCCGCAGAAAAAAGTCAGTAGTTAAGAGCTTTCTGGGCTAACGCCGGTTTATAAAGCTCTTAACTACTGTGCTCTAAAGTACACTAACACCCATAAACTACCTATGTACCCCTAAACCGAGGTCCCCCCACATCGCCGTCATTCTATTACATTTTTTTAACCCCTAATCTGCCGACCGCCACCTACATTATACTTATGTACCCCTAATCTGCTGCCCCTAACACCGCCGACCCCTATATTATATTTATTAACCCCTAACCTGCCCCCCACAATGTCGCTGCCAGCTACCTACAATAATTAACCCCTAATCTGCTGACCGCAAAGCGCCGCCACTTACGTTATCCTTATGTACCCCTAATCTGCTGCCCCTAACACCGCCGACCCCTATATTATATTTATTAACCCCTAATCTGCCCCCCTCAACGTCGCCTCCACCTGCCTACACTTATTAACCCCTAATCTGCCGAGCGGACCGCACCGCTACTATAATAAAGTTATTAACCCCTAATCCACCACACTCCCGCCTCAATAACCCTATAATAAATAGTATTAACCCCTAATCTGCCCTCCCTAACATCGCCGACACCTAACTTCAATTATTAACCCCTAATCTGCCGACCGAATCTCGCCGCTACTGTAATAAATGGATTAACCCCTAAAGCTAAGTCTAACCCTAACCCTAACACCCCCCTAAGTTAAATATAATTTAAATCTAACGAAATAAATTAACTCTTATTAAATAAATTATTCCTATTTAAAGCTAAATACTTACCTGTAAAATAAACCCTAATATAGCTACAATATAAATTATAATTATATTATAGCTATTTTAGGATTTGTTACGATCAGCCAATAGAATGCAAGCTCAATCTGATTGGCTGATCGGATCAGCCAATCGGATTGAACTTGATTCTGATTGGCTGATTCCATCAGCCAATCAGAATTTTCCTACCTTAATTCCGATTGGCTGATAGAATCCTATCAGCCAATCGGAATTTGAGGGACGCCATCTTGGATGACGTCCCTTAAAGGAACCGTCATTCTTCAGTTGGACGTCGTCGGAAGAAAATTGATCCGCGCTGGAGGTCTTCACGATGGAGCCGTTCCTCATCGGATGAAGATAGAAGATGCAGCTTGGATCAAGATGGTTGCCGGTCTGGATCGCCTCTTCTTCCCGGATAGGATGAAGACTTTGGAGCCTCTTCTGGACCTCTTCAGCCGCAGGATTATGGATCGCCAGCCCCCGCTTGGGTTGGATGAAGATTTTGGAGCCAGGACCGATCGGTGATACCCGGTGAGGTGAAGATAAAGTAGGAAGATCTTCAGGGGCTTAGTGTTAGGTTTATTTAAGGGGGGTTTGGGTTAGATTAGGGGTATGTGGGTGGTGGGTTGTAATGTTGGGGGGGGTATTGTATGTGTTTTTTTTACAGGCAAAAGAGCTGAATTTCTTGGGGCATGCCCCGCAAAGGGCCCTGTTCAGGGCTGGTAAGGTAAACGAGCTTTGAACTTTTTTAATTTAGAATAGGGTAGGGCATTTTTTTATTTTGGGGGGCTTTGTTATTTTATTAGGGGGCTCTTAGAGTAGGTGTAATTAGTTTAAAATTGTTGTAATATTTTTCTGATGTTTGTAAATATTTTTTTATTTTTCGTAACTTAGTTAGTTTATTTCATTGTATTTATTTGTAGGTATTGTATTTAATTAATGTATTGATAGTGTAGTGTTAGGTTTAATTGTAGGTAATTGTAGGTATTTTATTTAATTAATTTATTGATAGTGTAGTGTTAGGTTTAATTGTAATTATTTTAACTATTTTAGCTATTAAATAGTTCTTAACTATTTAATAGCTATTGTACCTGGTTAAAATAAATACAAAGTTACCTGTAAAATAAATATTAATCCTAAAATAGCTATAATATAATTATAATTTATATTGTAGCTATATTAGGGTTTATTTTACAGGTAAGTATTTAGCTTTAAATAGGAATAATTTATTTAATAAGAGTTAATTTATTTAGTTAGATTTAAATTATATTTAACTTAGGGGGGGTGTTAGTGTTAGGGTTAGACTTAGCTTTAGGGGTTAATACATTTATTAGAATAGTGGTGAGCTCCAGTCGGCAGATTAGGGGTTAATGTTTGAAGTTAGGTGTCGGCGATGTTAGGGAGGGCAGATTAGGGGTTAATACTATTTATTATAGGGTTATTGAGGCGGGAGTGAGGCAGATTAGGGGTTAATAACTTTATTATAATAGCGGTACGGTCCGCTCGGCAGATTAGGGGTTAATAAGTGTAGGCAGGTGGAGGCGACGTTGTGGGGGGCAGATTAGGGGTTAATAAATATAATATAGGGGTCGGCGGTGTTAGGGGCAGCAGATTAGGGGTACATAAGGATAACGTAAGTAGCGGCGGTTTATGGAGCGGCAGATTAGGGGTTAAAAAAATATGCAGGTGTCAGCGATAGCGGGGGCGGCAGATTAGGGGTTAATAAGTGTAAGGTTAGGGGTGTTTAGACTCGGGGTACATGTTAGAGTGTTAGGTGCAGACGTAGGAAGTGTTTCCCCATAGAAAACAATGGGGCTGCGTTAGGAGCTGAAGGCGGCTTTTTTGCAGGTGTTAGGTTTTTTTTTCAGCTCAAACAGCCCCATTGTTTTCTATGGGGATATCGTGCACGAGCACGTTTTTGAAGCTGGCCGCTTCCGTAAGCACCGCTGGTATCTAGAGTTGCAGTGGCGTTAAATTATGCTCTACGCTCCCTTTTTGGAGCCTAACGCACTGAAAACCCAGCCATTCTGTTAACTCTAAATACCAGCGGTATTTAAAAGGTGCGTGGGGAAAAAAGCACGCGTAGCTAACGCACCCCTTTGGCCGCAGAACTCTAAATCTAGGCGTTAGCTAGATACAATGTAACTATTAGTTATATTGTAGCTACTTTAGGGTTTATTTTACAGATAAGTATTTATTTTTAAATAGGAATTATTTAGGTAATGCTAGTAGGTTTTATTTACATTTGTTTTAATTATATTTAAGTTAGTGGGTGTTAGGGTTAGACTTATGTTTAGGGGTTAATAACTTTATTATAGTGGCAGCGACAATGGGGACGGCAGATTAGGGGTTAATAAATGTAGGTAGGTGGCGGCGATGTTAGGGGCGGCAGATTAGGGGTTTAACTAGTGTTTGCAAGGCAGGAATAGGGCGGTTTAGGGGTTAATATGTTTATTATAGTGGCGGCGACGTTTGGGGTGGCAAATTAGGGGTTAATAAGTGTAGGTAGGTTGCTGCGACATTGGGGGTGGGAGATTAGGGGTTAATAAGTATAATGTAGCCCATTGATGTTTATGGGGAAATTGTGCACAAGTACGTACAACCATCTTACTGCTGACTTAAGCAGCCCTGGTGTTGGAGTGCGGTATGGAGCACAATATTGCTCTATGCTCACTTCTTGCCTTTTAACGCCGGGTTTATGAAAACCTGTAATACCAGCGCTGTAGGTAAGTGAGTGGTGACAATTACGTGCACCGCACCCCTTTTACCGCAAGACTCGTAATCTAGCCGCATATTAACTATAATTACATATTTAAAAACCTAACCCTACTCAAGTTATTTAAATCTACTATTAAAAATTACTAAGTTACAAAAAAATAACAACTATGTTACACAAAATAAAAAACACTAAGCTACATAAAATAAAAAACACTTAGTTACACTGTTGCACAAAAAAACATAAATGATCAAATATTTAAACTAATTACACCTAATCTAATAGCCCTATCAAAATAAAAAAGCCCCCCCAAAATAAATAAAAACCCTAGCCTACACTAAACTACCAATTGCCCTTAAAAGGGCCTTTTGCGGGGCATTTCCCCAAAGAAATCAGCTCTTTTACCTGTTAAAGAAAAATACAAATACCCCCCAACAGTAAAACCCACCACCCACACAACCAAACCCCCCAAATAAAAACCTATCTAAAAAAACCTAAGCTCCCCATTGCCCTGAAAAGGGCATTTGTATGGGCATTGCCGTTACAAGGGCATTCAGCTCTTTTACTGCCCAAAGTCCCTAACCTAAAATTAAAACCCACCCAATAAACCCTTAAAAAACCTAATACTTACCCCTGAAGATCAACTTACAGTTCTCAAAGACCAGACATCCATCCTCATCCAAGCGGCAGAAGTCCTCAGCGAAGCCGGCAGAAGTCTTCATCCAATTGGTCCAAAGTCTTCATCCAAGCGGGCAGAAGTTTTTATCCAGACGGCATCTTCTATGTTCATCCATCCGGCGCGGAGCGGCTCCATCTTCAAAACATCCGGCGCGGAGCATCTTCTTCTTATGACGTCTCTTGAAGAATGAAGTTTCTTTAAATGACATCATGCAAGATGGCGTCTCTTACATTCCAATTGGCTGACAGAATTCTATCAGCCAATCAGAATTAAAGGGGAAAAATCCTATTGGCTGTTGCAATTAGCCAATAGGATTGAGCTTTCATCCTATTGGCTGTTGCAATCAGCCAATAAGATTGAGCTCACATTCTATCAGCCAATCGGAATGTAAGAGACACCATCTTGGATGACGTCATTTAAAGGAAACTTCATTCTTCAAGAGATGTTGTTAGAAGAGGATGCTCTGCGCCAGATGTTTTGAAGATGGAGCCGCTCCACGCCGGATGAAGATAGAAGATGCCATCTGGATGAAGACTTCTGCCCGCTTGGATGAAGACTTCTGCCGGCTTCGCTGAAGACTTCTGCTGCTTGGATGAGGATGGATGTCGGGTCTTCGAAAAATGTAAGTGGATCTTCAGGTGTTAGTGTTAGGTTTTTTAAGGGTTTATTGGGTGGGTTTTAATTTTAGGTTAGGGACTTTGGGCAGTAAAAGAGCTGAATGCCCTTTTAAGGGGCGATGCCCCAAAAAATGCCCTTTTCAGAGCAATGGGGAGCTTAGGTTTTTTAGATAGGCTTTTATTTGGGGGGTTGTTTGTGTGGGTGGTGGGTTTTACTGTTGGGGAGTATTTGTATTTTTTTAACAGGTAAAAGAGCTGATTTATTTGGGGCAATGCCTGCAAAAGGCCCTTTTAAAGGGCCATTGGTCGTTTAGTGTAGGCTAGGGTTTTTTTAATTTTGGGGGGCTTTTTTATATTGATAGGGCTATTAGGTTAGGTGTAATTAGTTTAAATATTTGATAATATATTTTTTATTTTGTGTAACAATGTTTTTTATTTTGTATAACTTAGTGTTGTTTATTTTGTGTAACTTAGTTGTTATATTTTTGTAATTTTTAATAGTAGATTTAAATAACTTGAATAGGGTTAGGTTTTTAAATATGTAATATAGTTAACTAGTCCTAAAGCCCGTGTACACGGGCCATTTTTTGCAGTACAGCGGTCCCACCCCTTGCTCTCTCTCTATCCCCCCTCTCTTTTGCTCTCTCTTTCTCCCCTCTCTTTTGCTCTCTCTTTTTCTCCTCTCTTTTGCTCTCTCTCTCCCCCCTCTCTTTTGCTCTCTCTCTCCCCCCTCTATTTTGCTCTCTCTCTCCCCCCTTTCTTTTGCTCTCTCTCTCCCCCCTCTCTTTTTCTCTCTCTCTTCCCCCCTCTCGTTTGCGAACTCTCCTCTCGTTTGCAAACACTCTCCCCCTCTCTTTTGCACTCTCTCCCCCTCTCCTTTGCTCTCTCCCCCCTCTCTTTTGTTCTCTCTCCCCCTCTCTTTTGCGCTCTCTCCCCCCTCTCTTTTGCACTCTCTCCCCCCTCTCTTTTGCGCTCTCTCCCCCCTCTCTTTTGCGCTCTCTCCCCCTCTCTTTTACGCTCTCTCCCCCTCTCATTTGCGCTCTCCCCCTCTCTTTTGCGCTCTCTCCCCCCCTCTCTTTTGCGCTCTCTCTCCCCCTCTCTTTTGCGCTCTCTCCCCCTCCCTTTTGCGCACTCTCCCCCCTCTCTTTTGCGCACTCTCCCCCCTCTCTTTTGTGCACACTCTCTCCCCCCCTCTCTTTTGCGCACTCTCTCCCCCCTCTCTTTTGCTGTCTCTCTCCACCCTTTCTTTTGCTGTCTCTCTCCCCCTCTCTCTTTTGCTGTCTCTCTATCCCCCCTCTTCTGCTCTCTCTATACCCCTCTTTAGAGCTCTTTGTCTCGGCCCCGGCATCTGGCCGCAACCAGCCCCGCCCATGTCACAACCAACCCCGCCCACATCACGCCCGGTCCTGCCCGCATCACGTCTGGCCATGCCCACTCCGCACCCGCCCAGTCATGCCCACTCCGCACCCGCCCGGCCACGCCCACTACACCACACGATGCCAGGGAGGTCAGTTGGAAGGCCAGGTGTATTTGTCCTCGCGCGCAGTCTCTACTGCTCATGACAGCTTCGGACAAACACACTTGGCCTTTTATTATATAGGATTTAATTGTTAGTTTAATGTAATTTTAGTATAATAGTTAGGGTGGGTTAATTAATAGTTTAATATAGTTTAATGTAATTGTAGGATAATAGTTAGGGTAGGTTAATTAGTAGTTTAATATAGTTTATTTTAATTCTAAAGGTAAGTTTAAATTTATTATAAGATAGGGATGAGTTAATATTTAATGTAAAGGAAGCGGGTTGTTAGGTTTAGGGGTTAATAGCTTAATTTAGATTATGGCAATGTGGGGGGCTGGCAGTTTAGGGGTTAATAGGTTTAGTAAGTGGTAGTGATGTGGGAGGCCAGGGGTTTAGGGGTTAATACATTTATTTAGTTGTGGAGGGGTCTGGGAGGGGGGGATAGGTGTTAATAACTTTATTAGAGTTGCAGTGGGCTTCGGGAGCGGAGGGATAGGGGTTAATAACTTTATTAGAGTTGCGGTGGGCTCTGGGAGCAGCGGGATGGGGGTTAATAATTTTATTTCGTTGTGGCGGGGTCCGGGAGCGGCGGGATAGGGGTTAAACATTTTAGTATAGTGGCGGTGTTTAGTGACAGGGTATAAATAAAGTTGGGAAAAAGTCGAATAGCAGCGAGAACAACGGTCCGCTGCTCATCGCCCCAAATGCAGCATAGTTGACGGCTTGATAATTCGGCCTCTTTATCTTCATCTTTATCCACATTAGGGAACTTTTTCATCCTTAAACCTCTAGGAATAATTGCAGATTTTATATACTTATCAAGATATATAATTTCATACCATAGCTTAAGTAAATAAAATCATGAAAAATCGAATTTATGCAATATTCATATTTACTATCGTGTTTAACTGTATGTACTGTAAATATTTCACATTCCAATGTTCTTCATACAGGGGAATATGTTCTTAGTATTTAAAATAGATATTCATATATATCTATACCTAAATATATATAATAGAATAAATAGAACATATTCTTCTATGTGAAGAACACTGGAATTTGAAATATTCATAATTCATGTTGGATATAGCACACTTGAATTAACGCGGTCAGGTTAGCATGCGAGTACGGTTGTTTTTTTATTTATTTTATGCGCTCCATTGAAGTCTATGGGAAAATTTGTTAAAGCAGTCGTGAATAATATTCATTAAACTTTTTGCGTGCATTGAGTTTTCACTCTCATGCTATTTTTTTACTTTCAACTTGTAATAAGAGCGAAACCCAACATGCGCAAAAAGCATCCTTCTAGGTAAGTTAACACGAGAGCGGGAGCACAAAATAGCAATCCACTCATAATCTAGACCATAGTCAGCATTCTTATTTTTTATATATTTTAAGTATTTTTTTTATTCAATCATTTATTATTTTCTATACAAAGTCAATTTCTTCTTGCTAGAAAGTTTAGGTATCTATTTATAAACGATTTTTAAATATGGGTGATTATTGATATACAGTACCAAATAATAATAAAATATTATTGAGAAAAGCTTCCAATTATTAACATTTATCATTTATACCCAGATACATGTTACTTTTGAAGTTACTTCGGTATTGAGATTTTTTTTTATAATAAAAGAATGTTTTCTTTTACTCCTTTGATGCACTGTTTTTTATTTATTTTTTGTTTGCTTGTTTGTTTGGTTTTAGGATTTATTAAGTTTAATAGCAATTATATACTTGTTTAAGGGAAAGGAAAGACCAGGAGAATGCGCTGCAGTTAAGGTTTTGGTTCTTATAGGACTAGATTACAATTAAAGCGCAATCAATAGTGCAAGCTGATTTATCTTTTGCACAACCTTGCACAACAGATAGCACAAAATCTGGAATGTGAATGGCTAAATAGTTTAACCAAAGCCTCTTAAAAAGGCTGAAATAATAATATTATATCACAGAATTATATGAAGATTTTCACTATATCTGACATGAATTTTACTTTGCAGCCCCATAGAAGTCTGTTATGTGAGGAATTTAGTACACCAAGCTACATGCCATGCAGATGTGAACCCTTGACTATTCCTTGAGAGATAAAAAATAATTTTGGAATTGTAATATTACCACAAACATAGCACTATAGAATGAGCTTGAGCAATTTTAACACAGAATAGCACTAATATTTTTTACTCTAAACCATAATCATTAATTACCCCCCCCCCCCAAAATCACCTAAAAACACAAAAGAAGAAATTCCAGAAGTAAAGGAAAAGTATATTCTAAATTATAGCTATGTGCTAAAAGCAATCCACTGTGGTTGCCAGAGTCCTTCAACTGGCCTTAAAACAGACACTACTGATTAACCACCTAAAAAATATCACACAGAGCAAATAGCCTTCCAGTTGGTGTATCTATTGGATTAGATAAAGTAGAGGAATGTCATCTGAAGCCAAGAAAGACATATCTGAAATGCAAAAGAAGCCTAGCAGCAGTATGACTTAGTAGCGATCATCCAGAAGTTCCTCAATAGTTTCCAGTCTCAAGAAGATGCAAATAAGGTAAGTTGATCTTATTGATCACAGGAGATATATGTGCCAGGTTACAGTTCAGAGCAGGGGCTCCATCATGTAAGTGTTTGCCCACATACCTCCAAAATCATGTTATATAGCGGGTAAATGTGAAAAAACAATGTATAGATCCAAATAGAGTGTACAGCATTCTTAAAGTCTTGTAGACTGAAACATTGCTGTGATACTCTATGGGCTCCATTTATCTAGCTACGATATCAGCTTTGGAGGTTCGTGTGAATGAGCATGAAGCAATATTTAAGTTAACCACTCTGCCCCCTACAGTGTGGTGGATTTCAATCATTCCGGTCAGATCCAATTGGGATGATTGACAGCCCTCTTTTGAGCACAATTGGCAGCACGTGAGCAGGGAGCGGCATTGCACAAGCAATGGCTTGAGCAATGTTAAATGCAAACAGCATATTGCTGCCTGCTCATCACGAGGCTGGTCGGAACGAGGTTCAATACAGGGAACCTTGCCTGCCCACCTGATGATAAAATGAGCACATATGGCTTGTTCCAATAAATAAGATTCATTAGAGACTTTATTTTTGGATGATTTTTAAATGTGCAAAAACATATGTAGCAATAAATAACAAAATCTGAGTGCACAAGTATTTCTTATTTATTTTGCATCTTCTATTAGGAAAACAGGGAATTAGCTTTTTAGATTTATGATGAAAAAATACTGCAGTGCTTGTTTTGTATTTCCTTTTAATCCTCATTGGCTGATAAGGATAACTGCCTCTGCATCTGCAAGTAAAACAAGAAAATTAAGGATTATTTAGGACAAATACATCTTTAAAAAAATAAAAATAAAATAAAAACTAAAGCATTTTGAAATGCCCTCGTTTAGATAAAACAAAGAAAATATTGACTACCATTAAACTAAATGTAATATTTCCTAGGCACTTAAAAAATAAACAAATATTACTTATATTTCTTTAACATCATATTTTTGCGCTTTTTTTATAGCACAAGTAATTATAGTTTTCTTACTAGGTCTAAAATACTGACCATTATTTTTCCACACCACGCACATATTCTGTGCAGTATCCTTATTAACGCCATTTTCCAAGCATCAAACTTTATGCATAGTAGTCTGTTTTGACAAGAAAATTGCTCGCTTTTTTTCTTGAACGACAACTATATAAATAACACATGTGTATAAATAGCTGACAAAATAATATAAATGCCACTTTTGGAGACATATATACAGCATGTTAATACTACATTTTTTTATACACAGTGTAATTTGTACAGATAACTGCCAACACTTTTACCCCTGGCAGAGATAGTTGTTGAGATCTATATTTATAAGCTTGAATAGGAATAATCCTCATGAATTATTTTAAAGACGGTTAGATTTCCCGTATCATGCATAAGGTCATGGTTATCTATCTCATGTGAAAATCCATTTTGGTTTTAGAAAATATAGCTGAACAATTGAAAGCTTTTTCAGATAAGTTTCTCTCAGAATGCTTTCATAAATAAAATGAAGCGCCTTTTCAATGAAATGTGAATATTCAGTATTTTCTTATTGTCTGATAGTTTTATATACAGTACCTTGTCAAATTATTAGACCCATTGCTCAAAAATCTTAATTTTGATATTAATTTCATATTTATTCTTAATAATGTTCATTGATTTTTTAGTTTTGTAACCATTTGTTATTCCATGTTATATTGGCAACATCTACAATACATATTTAGGTGTAATTTGATGTAATATTACTAAGATATTTATGGTTAGATTACGAGTTTTGCGTTAGAGGCTATGCAGGGCTAACAAGCAGTTTATGCTCACTGCTCACTTACAGACAGCGCTGGTATTACGAGTTTTTCCAAACCCGGCGTTAACCGCAAAAAAATTAATCGTAGAGCAAAGTTTTGCTCCACATCTCACCTCAATACCAGCGCTGCTTACGTTAGCGGTGAGCTGGCTGAACGTGCTTGTGCACGATTTCCCCATAGGAATCAATGGGGGAGAGCCGGCTACACCTAACACCCTAACATGAACCCCGAGTCTAAACACCCCTAATCTTACACTTATTAACCCCTAATCTGCTGCCCCCGACATCACCGACACCTACATTATATTATTAACCCTTAATCTGCCACTCCGGACACCGCTGCCACCTACATTATACTTATGAACCCCTAATATACTGCCCCCAAAATTGCCGACACCTACATTATATTTATTAACCCCTAATCTGCCATCCCAATGTCACCGCAACCTACCTACACTTCTTAACCCCTAATCTGCCGCCCCCAACGTCGCCGCCACTATATTAAAGTTATTAACCCCTAAACCTAAGTTTAACCCTAAGACCCCCTAACTTTAATATAATTTAAATAAATCTAAATAACAAAAGCTATCATTAACTAAATTATTCATATTTAAAACTAAATACTTACCTGTAAAATAAACCCTAAGATAACTACAATATAACTAATAGTTACATTGTAGCTAGTTTAGGGATTATTTTTATTTTACAGGCAAGTTTGTATTTATTTTAACTAGGTAGAATGGTTAGTAAATAGTTATTAACTATTTACTAACTTCCTAGCTAAAATAAATACAAAAGTACCTGTAAAATAAAACCTAACCTAAGTTACAATTACACCTAACACTACCACTATAATTAAATTAATTCCCTAAATTAAATTAAATTATCTAAAGTACAAAAAAAATAAAACACTAAATTACAGAAAATAATAAAAAAAATTACAAGATGTTTAAACTAATTACACCTAATCTAATCCCCCTAACAAAATAAAAAAGCCCCCGCAAATAAAAAAAGCCCTACCCTACCTTAATTCCGATTGGCTGATAGAATTCTAAAAAAAAACCTACCCTAAACTAAATTACAAATAGCCCTTAAAAGGGCCTTTTATGGGGCATTGCCCCAAAGTAATCAGCTCTTTTACCTGTAAAATTACAAATCCCCCCAACATTAAAACCCACCACCCACACAACCAACCCTACTCTAAAACCCACCCAATCCCCCCTTAATAAAAAAAACCTAACACTAACCCCCTGAAGATCACCCTACCGTCTTCATCCAACCGGGCAGAAGTGGTCCTCCAGACGGGCAGAAATCTTCATCCAAGCTGGGCAGAAGTGGTCGTCCAGACGGGCAGAAGTTTTCATCCAGACGGCATCTTCTATCTTCATCCATCCGGCGCAGAGCGGGTCCATCTTCAAGACATCCGACGCGGAGCACCCTCTTCTTCCGATGGCTACGACTAAATGAAGGGACCTTTAAGTGACGTTATCCAAGATGGCGTCCCTTCAATTCTGATTGGCTGATAGAATTCTATCAGCCAATCGGAATTAAGGTAGGGTAGGGCTTTTTTTATTTGCGGGGGCTTTTTTATTTTGTTAGGGGGATTAGATTAGGTGTAATTAGTTTAAACATCTTGTAATTTTTTTTATTATTTTCTGTAATTTAGTGTTTTATTTTTTTTGTACTTTAGATAATTTAATTTAATTTAGGGAATTAATTTAATTATAGTGGTAGTGTTAGGTGTAATTGTAACTTAGGTTAGATTTTATTTTACAGGTACTTTTGTATTTATTTTAGCTAGGTAGTTATTAAATAGTTAATAACTATTTAATAACTATTCTACCTAGTTAAAATAAATTCAAACTTGCCTGTAAAATAAAAATAAACCCTAAGCTAGCTACAATGTAACTATTAGTTATATTGTAGCTATCTTAGGGTTTATTTTATAGGTAAGTATTTAGTTTTAAATAGGAATAATTTAGTTAATTATAGTAATTTTTTATTTTATTATTTTTTTTATTTTTAAATGTCGACTTTATTATCAAAATAAGAAGTACAAAATTGGAAGTCGCAGCTTCCTGAAGCAGAAATCGACAAAGTTTTACATATTAAACGGTAATTAACAAAGAAGAGTAATACTAATATACAAGCGGTGTTTTTATGACATATAATGCAATTACATCGTATTTGCTTGTAAAGGTTGAAGGTAAGAGAGAAGTGGAAGGAGAGAGGGGGAGGGGAAAGGTGGAAAGGATTAAGGGTAATTACACTGTCAAAAAAAAAAATGGAAAAATTGGGTTTACCGGAGCCGACTAGTTTATAAGAGTTATTGCAAACTTACGGCTAGAGTTTTGTCCGTAACGACCCGAAAAGCTAACGCTGGCTTTTTTCTGGCCGCAACATAAAAATAACTCTGGTATTGAGAGTCCACATAAAGGCTGCGTTAGGCTCCAAAAAAGGAGCGTAGAGCATATTTAACGCAACTTCAACTCTCGATACCAGAGTTGCTTACGCAAGCGGCCAGCCTCAAAAACGTGCTCGTGCACGATTCCCCCATAGGAAACAATGGGGCTGTTTGAGCTGAAAAAAAACCTAACACCTGCAAAAAAGCTCCTAACGCAGCCCCATTGTTTGCTCTGCGGAAGCACTTCCTACGTCTGCACCTAACACTCTAACATGTACCCCGAGTCTAAACACCCCTAACCTTACACTTATTAACCCCTAATCTGCCGCCCCCGCTATCGCTGACCCCTGCATATTATTATTAACCCCAATCTGCTGCTTTGTAAACCGCCGCTACTTACATTATCCCTATGTACCCCTAATCTGCTGCCCTAACATCGCCGACCCCTATATTATATTTATTAACCCCTAATCTGCCCCCCACAACGTCGCCTCCACCTGCCTACACTTATTAACCCCTAATCTGCCGAGCGGACCGCACCGCTATTATTATAAAGTTATTAACCCCTAATCCGCCTCACTAACCCTATAATAAATAGTATTAACCCCTAATCTGCCCTCCCTAACATCGCCGACACCTAACTTCAATTATTAACCCCTAATCTGCCGACTGGAGCTCACCGCTATTCTAATAAATGTATTAACCCCTAAAGCTAAGTCTAACCCTAACACTAACACCCCCCTAAGTTAAATATAATTTTAATCTAACGAAATTAATTAACTCTTATTAAATAAATTATTCCTATTTAAAGCTAAATACTTACCTGTAAAATAAACCCTAATATAGCTACAATATAAATTATAATTATATTATAGCTATTTTAGATTAATATTTATTTTACAGGTAACTTTGTATTTATTTTAACCAGGTACAATAGCTATTAAATAGTTAAGAACTATTTAATAGCTAAAATAGTTAAAATAATTACAAATTTACCTGTAAAATAAATCCTAACCTAAATTACAATTAAACCTAACACTACACTATCAATAAATTAATTAAATAAAATACCTACAATTACCTACAATTAAACCTAACACTACACTATCAATAAATTAATTAAATACAATACCTACAAATAACTACAATGAAATAAACTAACTAAAGTACAAAAAATAAAAAAGAACTAAGTTACAAAAAATAAAAAAAATATTTACAAACATAAGAAAAATATTACAACAATTTTAAACTAATTACACCTACTCTAAGCCCCCTAATAAAATAACAAAGCCCCCCAAAATTAAAAATGCCCTACCCCTATTCTAGATTACTAAAGTTCAAAGCTCTTTTACCTTACCAGCCCTGAACAGGGCCCCTTTGCGGGGCATGCCCCAAGAAGTTCAGCTCTTTTGCCTGTACAAAAAACACATACAATACCCCCCCCCAACATTACAACCCACCACCCCACATACCCTAATCTAACCCAAACCCCCCTTAAATAAACCTAACACTAAGCCCCTGAAGATCTCCCTACCTTGTCTTCACCTCACCGGGTTCAGCGATCGGTCCAGAAGAGGGTCCGAAGTCTTGATCCAAGCGGAGCAAGAAGAGGTCCTCCATCCGGTAGAAACTCTTCATCCAAGCGGGGCAGAAGAGGTCTTCCATCCGATTGAAATCTTCATCCAAGCGGGATCTTCTATCGTCATCCATCCGGAGCGGAGCGGCAGGATCCTGAAGACCTCCGACGCGGAACATCCATCCTGGCCGACGAGCTGAACGACGAATGACGGTTCCTTTAAATGACATCATCCAAGATGGCATCCCTCGAATTCCGATTGGCTGATAGGATTCTATCAGCCAATCGGAATTAAGGTAGGAATATTCTGATTGGCTGATGGAATAAGTATTTGTGCCAATTTGAATACCACTGATTGAAGGATTCTGTCTAATTTTAGTGGCCAGGGATTCTATGAAACAAGCAAAGAGGAGGGGGGAAAGAGGGCACCCTTGTCGTGTGCCGTTTCGTATGGCAAAAGGGTCTGATAATGTGCCATTTATCAGTAATTTAGCGTTGGGGTGTGTGTATAAAGCAAATATTCTATTTAGTCATTTAGGGCCGAATCCAAAAGAGTGTAAGATTGCTTTTAGGAAGTCCCAGCCAACACGGTCAAAGGCCTTTTCAGCGTCAATAGATAACAATAAACCAGGTATATCTTCATCTTGTATGTATTGAATAAGGTTAAGGGCCCTGACCGTGTTGTCTTGGTGAATGATATCTGGGAGGACAGTGTTCAATCTATTGGCAAGAACCTTCGCATACATTTTCAAATCAGTATTTATTAAGGAAATCGGGCGGTAGTGAGAAGGGTGGTTTAAGGATTTTTTAGGCTTGGGGATAAGGATGATATGGGCTTCTAGGGAGTTAGGGGAAATTGTTGAACCTCATCTATATGGTTAAAAAACTTAGTGATGTGTGGGAGCAGTTCTTCTTGTAATGTCTTATAGTATTGGTTACTAAAACCATCTGGGCCAGGTGATTTACCTGTGGGTAGGTCCATGATCACCGATTGTATTTCTGTGACTGATATGGGAACTTCTATTTGTGTTCTTTGGTCGATTGTTAGAAGCGGCATATTAAGAGATTTTAGGTAGTTATCTATATCTTTTGACCTATCTTCTGAGGAGGGCGGGTCCTTGTGGGGGGCTGACTGTAAGTTGTATACATTTTGGAAATAATTCAAGAAGGTATTGGAGATGGATTTTGTGGAACAATGAGTTTTATTATGATTGTCAGTGATATTTAGTATAAAAGTTTTATGCTTCTTGATTCTTAGATATCTCGCCAGGGATCTTTGACTACTCGTAGTTCATTTGTTGGAGTCTAAGTGCCTGTCTTTTATGTTCTTTGTTTAAGTGTGATGCTAGTTTAGCCTTCTTGGATTGAACGTGTTGTAAAAGGTTGTGGTCAGTTGGATTCTTTTTGTGTTGTTTTTCTAGGGAATCTATGGAGGAAATTAGATCCGCTACAAATTTGCGTCTCTGTTTGATAATGGAGGCTTTAATAGCCATAAGTTCGCCACGCATAACGCATTTATGGGCCTCCCATACTGATGTAGAGAAGACCCCTCTGTGTTATTGATAGTAAAAATTCTGATAGGGATATTGGTTATTTGTTGTAAAATAATGTGGTCTGTTAAGAGTTGATCGTCCAATTTCCATATGTAATCATGTATTGGTTTGGAGGGCCATCTGAAGGTGCCTATGACTGAAGCGTGATCTGACCATGTTATGGGAGTAATGTGTGAGGATGATCTATTCTGGAATATTGTTTGTGTGGGTAGGAGTAAAAAGTGTAGTCCTCCTTTGTGGGATAGAATGTTCTCCATAGATCTACTGCAGTGAGTTTTTTCAGTGAGTTTAATGTTCTAGAAATTTGCATCTGGGGGACGAGGATCGGGTGGCGGAGCAGTCTATGGAGGGTTTTAAGGGTATATTTAAATCACCAGACATTATCAATATACTGTTTTTAATATTCTAGGATGAGATTTGATAGTTTTTTAGTGAAAACTGATTGTTTAGAATTGGGTGTGTAAAAGGATACCAGCGTGACTGGTCTACCATATAGTAAGCCCACTACAATAAGGTATCTGCCTAATTTATACCGTACATATTTATTTCTTGAAAGGGTATGTTTTTCCTGATTAAGATACCTACTCCATTTTTCTTAGAGTTTGTATGTGATGCAAAGAAACATAGGCCAAATTTAGTATAAAATGTAGTTGGTTCTCTGCCTTTACGGAAGTGAGACTCTTGGATAAATACAAGATCTGATTTGTGGCCATTAAAGTCCCTTAATGCTTGAGATCTTTTTGCTGGTATGTTGAGACCCTGAGCATTAATAGATTGAATATTAAGTGAGTTAGAAGGTGTTTTTAAGCGGGGTTTGTCAGTCATTGTAAGTAGTGTTACCTATAATAAGGCTTTTATGTTCTATGATATCGAGCTATGGGGTAGTAGGCTACTTGTCCTGTCGGTTACCGGTAAGTGACAGTGTGGAGGTATAGTAAAGAAAAGGGGAAGAAAAAATAAGGAAATACACAAACAGTATGAACATAACCATTTTTGTAGGGTCTTATCAGTGAGGGAGCGAATCCCCCTCAGCGGCCCAACATTGATTTATATAACTAAGATTATCTAACGTTAGCCCTCTAATTAACATTATAGCTTGAACTCCATTCAGTATATAAAGCAGTGCTCATAGGGGAATGTTATTTACTTTGGTTTGACTACATTGAGGGCAAATCATTGCATTTAAACATTCTGCATTCCTGGGGAAGTAAAAAGTGTGACAACAATTATAACAACATTATTTGTCTTGAACTTACATGGATAAACATTTACAACTAAACAGTGCAAACAAATAGAACGTATTTGAACATTTTATAGTCCTGGCAATAATGTGTATTGAATTTGTCTCGAATCGTTAACTTAGTGGGAGTTTCATAACTAGGTCGGAAAGTCTTAGAAAACTAAATTACTGGAATTACTCATTCAACGGTGTAACAATTAAATATGTAAACAGTTATATACGACCTGGTAATGATCCCTGTGTCATGGGTAAGGATTAAAGTCCTCTTTCAGTTCGGAAACAAATGTTTATTTGGAAGGAGTCATCCTAGGGCGTCTTCTAGATAATTTGATCCATGACGAGTTTCGCTGTATGGAGGAATGGGATGGAGCATTATCTGTTTCTGTTGTTTCTTTAGCTGCTGGGTTATCGAAAGTGAGGTTGAGACTTTTGGATAAAGTGTCCAGATCTTCTATATCTTTATAGATGATAATTTTTCCATCTTTATGTACCATCAGGCTGAATGGAAAGCCCCATCGGTATTTAATGTTGTGTTCTTGTAAGGTGGAGGTAATAAAGCGAAGGGATCTTCTTCTTTCGATTGTTGCAGGGCATAGGTCCTGGAATATTTCAATGTTATGGCCCTGGTGTGTTATTGATCTTTGACTTCTTGCCTGCTTCCAAATGATTTCTTTCTGTTGGTAGCTAACAAATTTCATAATGACATCCCTAGGTGGGTTAGGAGGGGAGGTTTTAGGCCTGAGTGCTCGATGAGCTTGTTCAAATGAAGCATCATTTAAGTCTAGAGAAGGTTCCAATTGCTTAAACAGCTGCAACAGGTAGTCCATAAGGTTATCTTGGGTGACTTCTTCTGGAATTCCACGGATCCGTAGATTGCTACGGCGGCCGAGGTTGTCGAGGTCTTCGACTTTTAATTGTAGGGCTTGAACAATGGCGTCCTGGCAATTTAAATATTGCGCGTTTTCGCTTACCACGGATTCTAAGTGTTCCTGGCCTTCTTCAATGTATTCGATTTTTCAGTTCATGTCATTCATATCTTTTCTTAAAGAGGAAATTTCGTTCTTAATGAAAGATTTCAAATCAGCTATGTCACTTTTTGAAGGAAGACATGCTATTGTCTGTTGGATCTGTGAAAGTTTGTCGTGCTGAAGCGAGGGAAAATCCTTGGGATTATTAAGTTCCATTGCTGGAGTTTGTGAGGATAAGTCTATTTTACCAGGAGTGTCTCTTGTTCTAGGTTTGAAGAAAGAGTTAACCGGTGTTTTGTTGATGTTTGATGAAGCTTTGTTAGATCTAGCAGAGCTCCTTGTTGCCATGTGATAAAATGTAGACAGTAAGGGTGATAATGCCAGAGATATTCTGCTGTGAGGGGATTACAGTCTTGTAAGCCGATTTCTAAAGCATGAGAGTATATTGATGTTGTTCTCTTATGGTCTTTTAGTGCAAGAGTCTTATA
The DNA here is from genome assembly GCF_027579735.1 of Bombina bombina. Taxonomy (NCBI): domain Eukaryota; kingdom Metazoa; phylum Chordata; class Amphibia; order Anura; family Bombinatoridae; genus Bombina; species Bombina bombina. The sequence continues at coordinate 209,539,597 of NC_069503.1, forward strand.
TGCAAATTCCCCTCAAATCAAGCTTTGTGTGGAGAGCGTAAGTCCCAAAGGAATAAACTGTGGGAGTTAGTTTTCCATGTGTCTGCGGCACATATTTTTATTTATATTGATATTCAATATTTAATATCTTCTTTTGCATATGGCCGGTGTTACTTAAGTCCCCAAAGGAATAAACTGTGGAAGTTAGTTTTCCATGAGTCTGCGGTGTCTGCGTTTATTTATATTGATGTTTAATATTTATTATCTTCTTTTACATATGAACAGCGTTGTAGAGGCATATCTTTGCAGTGTCTGGGAGACGTTATTATATGATCAGTCAATCATGAAAGTCCAGCTCACACTGTTATTGGATGGGTGCACGCTATCGCTAGGCACTGCAGAGCCCAGCAATCAAATTCCAGAACAAAAGTGAATAGCAGCACTCCAATAGAATCTTCAAATTTTTTTATTGCATATCCAGCAGTACAAAAAGATAGCAACGTTTCGGACTACATGACATGTAGTCCGAAACGTTGCTATCTTTTTGTACTCCTGGATATGCAATAAAAAATTTGAAGATTCTATTGGAGTGCTGCTATTCACTTTTTGTTCTAGACGTTATTATATGCCCAGAATCGTCTTGTCCCATGTGAGCTTTGTTAACATATAACCCAGGGTTTGGTGCGGTGTAGTGTGAAGAGCAGGTTAAATATGCTTACCCTCAGGTAGTTATGAGTCGATGTCGGGTCTCAGCCTGGCTGCGTCTGTTTCCAGAGGAGATCGCAATAAACAGCAGAGGGAGTAGTGCTGCGTAGTTAGGGCCTGACTTGCTGTCAATATGGCGCCCTCCGGACATAAAGTATCTTTGCGGCCAAAAGCTGGTATTCTTTGCGCTCTTCTTACATTTCTAAGAGCCGAGGGGGGTTAGGAGGACATCCGGAAGGTTTTTGTTCAGATTTGGTCGATAATCCTATATTTAAAGAGCCGCTGAACAGGGAAAGGCTACGGAGCTAAGTCACAATGCGACCATGAGCCTGCACGGTCACGCCCCGCCTCCTAATTATAGTAATTTTATTTATATTTATTTAAATTATATTTAAGTTAGGGGGGGTTAGGGTTAGACCTTAGATTTAGGGGTAATAACTTTAATATAGTGACGGCGACATTGGGGGCGGCAGATTAGGGGTAAATAAATGTAGGTAGGTGTCAGCGATGTTAGGGACGGCAGATTAGAGGTTAATAAAATTTAACTAGTGTTTGCGAGGGCGGGAGTGCGGTGGTTTAGGGGTTAATATATTTATTATAGTGGCGGCAATGTCTGGTTTGGCAGGTTAGCGGTCTAAAACATTTTAAAAAAATTTTGCGATGTGGGGGGCCTCGGTTAGGGGTTAATAGGTAGTTTATGGGTGTTAGTGTACTTTTTAGCACTTTAGTTAAGAGTTTTATGCTACGGCGTTGTAGTGTAAAACTCTTAACTACTGACTTTGAAATGCGGTACCAGGCTTGACAGGAGAGGGTTTTGTACCGCTCACTTTTTGTCAGACTCGTAATACGGCACTATGCAAGTAACATAGTAACATAGTAACATAGTAGATAAGGTTGAAAAAAGACTGAAGTCCATCGAGTTCAACCTATACAAATCTAAAATACTTACAAAAAGCTCCAGTTAAGCTAAATAACCCCATTAAAATGTGACCCCATTTAATACTAGCAATCATATCCATGAATTTTGTTTATATACAGAAATTTATCCAGACTGTTTTTAAATGTATCTATGGTATTGGCATTCACTACCTCCTTTGGTAATGAGTTCCACAATTTTATTGCTCTTACAGTGAAAAAAACGTTTCCGTTGCAGGAGATTAAATCTCCTTTCCTCCAACCTTAAATTATGACCTCTTGTCAGAACCAATTTTCTTGGAATAAAAGAGCTTCTGCATCTCTGTATATGGGCCTTGAATATATTTATATAAAGTAATCATGTCACCTCTCAAGCGCCTTTTTTCTAAAGAGAACAGACCCAGTTTGGCTAGCCTCTCCTCATAGGTTAATTTCTCCAATCCCCTTATTAGCTTTGTGGCCCTTCTCTGAACTTTTTCTAGTTCTGCAATATCTTTTTTTAGCAATCGGTCCCCAGAACTGCACTCCAAACTCAAGGTGAGGTCTTACCAGGGCTTTATATAATGACAGAATTATGCTTTCCTCCCTTGAATCAATGCCTCTTTTAATACATGCTACGTATCTTATTAGCCTTTGAAGCCGCCTGCTCTGCATTGTGCACTCATCTTTAGCTTGTTATCTATTACTACTCCCAAATCCCCTTTCCTCCTGTGTTTGGCTAAGTCTCTGTCCCATTAAAAAATACATAGCCTGCTTATTTTTACTTCCAAAATGTAGAACCTTACATTTTTCCGTATTAAATCTCATTTTCCATTCACTTGCCCATAGTTCTAATTTTAGCAAATCCCTTTGTAAAGAGAGTTCATCCTGCTCTGACCTAATGACCTTACTTAACTTAGTATCATCTGCAAAAATAGAGAATTCGCTATTTTAATCCTTGCTCCAAGTCATTTATAAAAATATTAAAAGAACAGGGCCCAGTACTGATCCCTGGGGGACACCACTGATTACCTTTGTCCAATCTGAGTATGATCCATTTACTGCTACTCGTTGCTCCTATCTTTTATCCAGTTATTTATCCATGAGCTAACATTTTCAGCTATTCCCAGTCCCTTAATTTTGTGCATTAATCTCTCATGTGGCACTGTATCAAATGCCTTTGCAAAATCTAAGTATATCACATCAAACTGATTCCCCTTTATCTATATTTTTACTTACTTCCTCGTAGAATCTAATTAGATTAGTTTGAGATGATCTATTTCTCTAAAGCCATGCTGATTAGACTCATAATCTTGTTTACACGAATATGCTCATCAATATAATCCCTTATAATCCCTTCAAATATCTTCCCCACTATTGATGTCAGACTAACTGGTCTATAGCTTCCTGGATCATCCCTGCTTCACTTTTTGACGAGTGGCACCACATCAGCTTTACGCCAATCCTGGGGTACCATGCCTGAGGATAATGAGTCTTGAAAAATTAAGAGTAGAGGTTTGTCTATAACAGTGCTAAGTTCACTTAACACCCTTGGGTGTATTCCATCTGGGCCTGGATTTTATTTACCTTAATATTTTTTAGTTTTTTCCTGATATCCTCTAAACAAAACCCAGTTAGTGGTATGGACTGGCATGTTCTATTCTGTTCCAAAGTATCATTCAATGGTTCCTCTCTTGTGTATACTGAAGAAAAAAGTCCCATATTGAAAAAGAGGATACGCAATTGACGTAAGTGGATTTGCGGTATTTCCGAGTCTGGCCAAAAGTGAGCGGTACACCTGTACCTTCAAGACTCGTAATACCAAGTGGGCAGTAAAAAGCAGCATTGGGACCTGCCAACACTGCTTTTTAAGCCTAACGCAAGACTCGTAATCTAGCGTTGGTAAATTAACAAATTATATGTTTTTACAGATGGGTAAAAAACATGACTTGGCTATAAAGTCAGTCAAATTGTCGGTCTGTGAAGGCAAAAAACATGTTGCAGTACAAGATTGCTGAAATTGAAGGTGTGTGTCACGTAGTTCTGTAAAGAATATTAAGAAAAAATGGTTTGTGGAATGTGGAGATGATTTGAATCCAAAACAGAAGGACGCTTGCGGTCAACATTGTGTTAATACACTAAGAACTGACATAAGAATTCAAGATATCTCCACTCAAAATAGGAAACTGCCTGTCTTGCCTAAACACATTCAGGAGGCAGGCATCAAGGTATCTGAGAGAACTGTTCAGTGACAATTAGCTGAAGAGGACCTGTGAGCCAGAAACCCTGCTTGGAAACCATTCCCACAATTAATCAACAGGCCGTTCAATTTGACCGACTTTCTTTAACGACAAGTCACTTTGTTTGTCCATCTGTAAAAACATAAACATTTTTTAATTTACCAAAGATTTTAGTAAATATTACATCAAATTACATGTAAATATGTATTGCAGATATTGCCAGTTTGACATGTATTAAGAAATGGTTACAAAACTAAAAAATAATCAACACTATTAAGAATAAATATGAAACTAATATCAAATTATGATTTTTTTTTGGCCAATGGGTCTATAGTTTGGCAAGGTACTATTTTATTTTTTTTAAATATAAACTAGATTAATTCTTAAGGGACACTGAACCCAAACTTTTTCTTTCAAGATTCAGATAGAGCATGCAATTTAAGCAACTTTTTAATTTACTCCTATTATCAATTTTTCTTTGTTCTTTTGGTATCTTTATTTGAAAAAGAAGACATCTAAGCTTTTTTTTTTACTTCAGTACTCTGGACAGCAACTTTTTTATTGGTGGATGAATATATCCACCAATCAGCAAGAACATCCCAGGTTGTTCACCCAAAATGGGCCGGCATCTAAAATTACAATTCTTGCATTTCAAATAAAGATACCAAGAGAATAAAGAAAATTTGATAATAGAAGTAAATTAGAAAGTTGCTTAAAATTTCATGCTCTATCTGAATCACAAAAGAAAAAATTTGGGTTCAGTGTCCCCTTTAAGATAGTCTTATGCATATCCATATTTGGGCAAGATTACAAGTTGCGCGGTATGGTATTTCCCACGTGCAATATGGTCTTTTTACAATCAATTTCCATTGTGCAGCTAAGTCTTGAAAAATTGTGATTGCACGCACGCATTTGCAATTTACGCAACAATCCCTTTCCCTGCTTGAAGAGTATTAGTTAACAGATTTCAGCAACATAAAAGTTTCACGAAACACTTCAAAAATACATTACAATGTACAGTTACACTCATATTAACACTGTCTAATAAAGAATATTGAAAAAATATTGCACACAAAAGTTATAAGGGCTCAAATATAGGAGATCTCGGGTGTTAGAAAATAAAAAAACAGACGCAGGGATTTTACATCGACATGCATACACATACATGAGAAACATGGATTTATATGTATAGAGGTTATGTTTAACTATGGAGATAATGAAATATTTTACAATATTATACACATTAAACAATATCTCAGCAGGATTTTCAAAGAGATATTCGCATATAGATCTCGAGATATCTAGACATATATTCAGATACATATACATATCTTGCTATAAATAGATATATCAGTCCAGAAATCATTACATATATAGAGAAATATTTATTTATAAAAAAATAGAACATATTCCATTACGAAAACTTTTTCGCAATCAGAAATATTTGCATTTTCATGTACACTTTTCGAGGAGAATACGTCATGGGCTTTGCGCAACAGATTAGGGTTTTGTGGTTTTTTTTTTTATTTGTCTTCTCCATTGACTTCTATGGGGAATACGTGAACACACACGCAATGTGGCTGTTTGGATTACATGGCTTGATGCGTGCACAAATGAAGTTATTTTGCAACTTGTAATACCTGCGCAACCCCAAATGCGAAAAAGCCATAATGCGCACAGTATTTTCTCAACTGATGTGCTGCGCTACTTGTAATCTTGCCCTTTCTGTTTATTTTCTGGGGGGGGGGGAACACACAGTCCAATAAAATGTGTTGAGAACACCTGCTATATGATGCTTTCATTAACTATGGTCAGTCTTATTTCTCTGTACAGGACTCCATTATGCAACATTATCCATTCACCTCCCCATTTATATAATAGTCATCAAAAATGCAATTCATACAAAAAGCTTACCGGTGGAAGGTATACATATAAACCACTTGCATTTATTATATCACCATATCTAGCCATAAGCCCACAAAGTCTTTCCTCCATTTTGCGGCCACTATTATAAGCAGAGGAGCACTTGATGTTTGATGCACTCTTCCCTTTTTCTAAAAAATGTCTTGCAACTGGATGTTTAATGCCATCTTATGCTGAATTAATGATAATAACAATAAGATTAATAATAAGAATTGTCCTTCTTTAAGGAAAAAGATATTAAAATGTATAACACTAAAGAGCTAACAAAATACCAAAATAAAATAAAACTTAACATTAATGGCTTTCCTCGATGACACTGTTGCCACCCTCAGCCTATCCATAAACTGCTCTTTTATTGTCGCCATGGGTGGCAATATATATATATATATATATATATATATATACCCCCATCTTCAGATATAATGAGTGATTATATCTGAAGCCTCCAAAATGTTACATATTAAATCATGCTTGTCACAAGACCAGAGAGTGTCTTCCTTTGTGTTAGATGGTGTTGAAGAGTACCCCAGCAATGATTTCAACCAGTTTGGGTATTAAGCAGATGTTATTACACAAGAGTCCATGTTCTGGTTGATCCTGATATTTTAAATGCCATTTTAAATTTAATGTTTATTTTCATTGACCCATTAATTCCCTGGATGTTTTAATGTATGCATTTCATGTTGTGCTTCAAATTCAGGGGTTTGATGTTGTATTTTTAAGCTTTGTCCTGCATCTACATATTGCACGGCTTTGTTCATTGGTACATTGAGGCCAGGAGTGTTTCTATGGAGATTTATGGGTTCAGTGTATAAGCAGGCCTTAATTCTAATGAAAAAATTAAGTCTAAGGGATAGATTTAACAAGGGCCCGAACTAGTACTACTTACTTAATAATGTTTGATTAAGGGACTTCATCCCTTTCCTAGGCACTTTTCAATTAGTCTCTAAATAATTATTTATGTTAATTACTTAACACTTATGCAAGTATGCACACTTAGTAAGCAATAATACACAATATTTAATAAGGCAAACTCATTTGTGACACTCCATCACTAAGTTTTTTTTATATACTTCACATCCACTTCACTTTATTATTACATTTTTATTTATGTGACCTACCTCTTCAACTATATGTGCACTGTACAGTGCACACAACCACTCTTAATATAACACACTTTTAAGTAACAAATAGAAACCGACTTACATAATATTGGAAACATTTATTCCGGCACCCTAAAAATCTACACATACTGAAGTGAACTAAATTAAACTACTTTCCTCTTCAAAACAGCACTGGTATCTATTGCCCTAGAAATGTATAAACAACCCACTTTACCTAGAGAAATACTAACTTTAATAGACACCATACCGCTATGATACTCATTATTGTCATGCTACTGATGTATTCAATACCTTCATTACAAATACCAACCTGTAATAAACAGATTGAAAACCCTGCATATGGTCCTATTACCAACAATGGCCTAGATTACGAGTTGTACATTAGGGTTAAAAAGCAGCGTTAAGAGGTCCTAACGCTGCTTTTTTCCTAACGCTGGTATTACGAGTCTTGAAATGATAGGCTCACCGCTCACTTTTTTGGCCAGAGTCGTTAATACCGCAAATCCACTTACGTAAATTGCGTATCCTATATTTTCAATGGGACTTGCATAACGCGGTATTAACAAGTCTGCAAAAAAGTGAGCGGTACAGCCTCTCCTGTCAAGACTGATACCGCATTTAAAAGTCAGTAGTTAAGAGTTTTATGGGCTAACGCCGTAACATAAAACTCTTAACAAAAGTGTTAAAAAGTACATTAATCCCATAAACTACCTATTAACCCCTAAACCGAGGCCCCCCTCCCACATCGTAAACACTTAAAAATATTTTTAACCCCTTATCTGCCAAACCGGACATCGCCCGCAACTATAAAATATATATTAACCCTAAACTGCCGCACTCCCGCATTGCAAACACTAGTTTAATTTTATTAACCCCTAATCTGCCATCCCTAACATCGCCGACACCTACCTACATTTATTAACCCCTAATCTGCCACCCCCAATGTCGCCGCAACTATATTAAATGTATAAGCCCTAAATCTAAGTCTAACCCTAACACCCCCTAACTTAAATAAAATTTAAATAAATCTAATTAAAATTATATCCTTTCACTAAATTATTCCTATTTAAAACTAAATACTTACCTATAAATAAACCCTAAACTAGCTACAATATAACTAATAGTTACATTGTCGCTAGCTTAGGGTCTATTTTTATTGTAATATAATATAATATAATGAAGACATCAACTTATAAATGGAATACTCATTAAAACATGCAAGTATTTTAAAGTCTGATGAGATACTGGCTCAGAGTGTAGGTGATAAAATCAGCACCAGGTGGCGCAGAGCCCTGACAATAGGGAATAAACTGGTGCAGAGTCACTTTATAAAGAAAAAAACAGGTAATAAGAGACTATGTGGAACATGCGCATGTGGTTCATGCAGCCTTCTGCGAATATATTCATGATGAAAGGGAGTTTACAACTCCGACAGGAACCAAACGCATGCTGAGTTTTGCAAATTGTAGGACCTAAAAATATAGTTTACTGTCTCCTATGCGAATGTGGATGAGATACGTTGGTATCACTACACCGCGAACTACGTACCAGAATAGGTGAACATATCAATAGTATTAAAAACTGCGTGACCGATATAGGTAAAAATAAGACACTAACCCCTGTTGCGAGACATTATCTGAAAAAAAATGGCACTAAGCCGCGATTGAGAGTATCTGTATTACAGGTAATTAAACCTGGCATAAGAGGAGGTGATGTTGAACAAATGTTACTGCAATCCGAGTCGCCGCTTTAATTAGGATACAATTAGAATCTTATGACATCTTTAATTATTTACCACCTCAGTATTGCAATGTTCCTAATTGTAATAATACAGCTATATTCAGCTCTTTATGAGTACTAGAATTAATCTTTCATTCATTTTTTCATCCAAGTACTATGAAGTACTATTATAATGCCTCATATGTTGATTCATTAGTCATTATACTATTGTGTAATTGATTACCTAACAACTTACCAACAGTACTCTAGAGTATCTGTACTTGAGTACTAATTTAGGATCGATATTAATTAAGTGGAGAGTGATTTTGCTATTACAAATTTAATATATCTTCCTTCTCTTCCATTGTAACATAACTGAGTACTTTTTAAAAAATGCTGATATAATAAGTCAGTATGTCTGTTTGAAAAGCTATGTTTTGATACCTTGGGAGTTATGTTTGATTACGCTGAGTACACAGCCTTTACACCACTGCCACTATACTTAATTAACAAGGGACCTTAGGATCTGCACTGAAGCTTTTATTTTGCTGGATATCAGAATCATAATGCACTTAATGTTAATTTTGAGTTAGTTACTATTATATGCCTAGTTCGGAAAGTTCATATCGATTACTGGCTATAACTTAGTTAATCAATATAGATGTTTACTGACAGCCGATACATTATATTACATTATGGCCCTATTTAATTGACCCGTATTCAAACACTTATAACATATTTGCACCTGTTATTAGTGTTTATCTATCAAAGTCGCAATTGTGAACCTGTGCCAATAATATACAAGTACAGGATACAACGATAATATCTGTTTAATTTACGATCCTTGTGAACAAACGTTATATGTCATATTCCTGTTACTTTATATAACACATAATTAACAGTACTCGCATTGTGAAACTCGTAACTCCCGACACAAATCATATTTTACACCGAGTAACGGAACATTACATTTCTGGATATTTGTTTATATCATCTGACTTGCTTCCTCATATGTGACCATCTATTGACCAATGACGGCAGGTCTTATTCGATAGGTTAATTTGAGAGGTGTGTTTCTCAGCCATCACTGATTGGCTGAGAACATTACAAATACCTGGTCAGTGGCCAGACTCTGGTTAGCCTCTGAGAAGCCAGTTGCTAGCGGCGAAATGCGCATCAGGCGTATTTTTTGTGTGTGAGACTCTCAAGCAATAATTTTGGGGTACTTAACTGTCAATTACCTATGAGACTTTGTTCTCACCTTATTTAATTTGTTTTTACCACGCAGCTCAGCCCATACATCCGGTTACAGTATTGCATAGCTTAGAATAATTGTTGCAAGGGTCAATCCCCTTTGTTCAGATAGTTTTGCTGCAATCCGCTAACCTTGTGAGCCTAGAGCTGGGCTTTGGGGTCTCACACTCATATTGTATATATCTTTTTTAATCTAAGTTTTAAATGTCTTTGTCAAATCACATCACACAAAAGAAACACACCAAATCCAGGAACTTATAAGATGCCAAGACAAGAATGTCATCTATCTAATAGAATGCTCGTGCGGCCTACAATATATTGGCCAAACATCAAGACCACTAAAGGATAGGATAAGGGAGCATTTGCTGTTAATAGAGAAATTAAATATGGACACTATATTATATAAGCATTTCTAGACCAACATAAAGGAAACACTAAAGACTTTAAATATACAGGCATCCAAAAAGTTAGAAAAAAACTGGAGAGGTGGAAATCATGAGAAAAAGCTTTTAACAACAGAATCCAAATGGATATTTCTTTTAAACTGTTTACACCCAAAAGGAATTAATAATAAAGAAGATTTAGTCCATCTACTATGATCTTGTTCTTACACTCAAACTCTTTTTATATGTTTAATCTTACTAATAATTTGGGTTACTTTATGTGATTTGCTATTGCTGTGCTTATAATGTCATCACACCAGCTTGTCCTTACTTAAATTAGCACATTTATCTAAGAAGCCGATCTCCTCCTTCTATTGAGATATTAAATACTGTCTACTCCCCCCTTTTTTAACCACTGATCACTTATCCAACTTCCTATTTCATACTAGACACCAAGACTTAGGGATATATTTCCATTATTGATAATATGATAGTGAACAATTTAGACTTTACAATACTCCCTTCCTAGACATTGTTGTCGTTAATTTTAACTATGTTTAACTCTCTGGATTTTACACTGAGACTTAGGGAACACTTCATTACTGATAATATGATAGTGAACAATTTAGACTTTACAAAACCCTCTTCCCTAGACATTGTTGTCATTCATTTTTACTATTTCTAACTATTTTTTAACTCTCTGGATTTAATTCAAAGATACATATATGGTTAGCTATTACATCAACACATGCTTCATTCATTTTTTGCACTCATTTTTTGCACTTTTTTATTGTACTTTTTATTGTACATTTCATTATAGGATTGGTCAAATATAGACCTGTTTTTACATATGGGATTCAGTCATTTTCATTACTAGGTATCGTGAAGCTATTATATCTCTCTTTCCCATTGTAGTAAATGTATACATAAAGTGTTGTTCAATTCCACAGATACTGAAATGAAATCCTAACAAGAGATTTTTTATGCAACTGAACGTAACTTCACTATAAGATTGTATTCTAACTTTATTCTGGTTTCAATGTTATTTATTTCAACATTATTGGAAAAGGTGAAAATATAAACTACCATTGTCAAATTTTTTTTTTTTTTTATATGTATACATAGATATATACATTCGCTATCACTATGTATATCAACAACATTCCCATCATTTGATGTAACCGGAAGTGATGTTTTTTGACATCCAGTTTGGCGAATATTATTTCTATTTTAATTATCTAGTGCAACAACATTTAAACTTTTTATAGGAAATTGATCAATTTACTATGGCCTAGATTTGGAGTTCGGCGGTTAAAAGGGCTGTTAACGCTCCCGCGGGCTTTTTTCTGGCCGCACCATAAAATTAACTCTGGTATCGAGAGTTCAAACAAATGCTGCGTTAGGCTCAAAAAAGGAGCGTAGAGCATTTTTACCGCAAAATGCAACTCTCGATACCAGAGTTGCTTACGGACGCGGCCGGCCTCAAAAACGTGCTCGTGCACGATTCCCCCATAGGAAACAATGGGGCTGTTTGAGCTGAAAAAAAACCTAACACCTGCAAAAAGCAGCGTTCAGCTCCTAACGCAGCCCCATTGTTTCCTATGGGGAAACACTTCCTACGTCTGCACCTAACACTCTAACATGTACCCCGAGTCTAAACACCCCTAACCTTACACTTATTAACCCTAATCTGCCGCCCCCCGCTATCGCTGACCCCTGCATATTTTTTTAAACCCCTAATCTGCCGCTCCGTAAACCGCCGCCACCTACGTTATCCCTATGTACCCCTAATCTGCTACCCCTAACACGCCGACCCCTATATTATATTTATTAACCCCTAACCTGCCCCCCACAACGTCGCCAACACCTGCCTACACTTATTAGCCCCTAATCTGCCGAGCGGACCTGAGCGCTACTATAATAAAGTTATTAACCCCTAATCCGCCTCACTAACCCTATCATAAATAGTATTAACCCCTAATCTGCCCTCCCTAACATCGCCGACACCTAACTTCAATTATTAACCCCTAATCTTCCGATCGGAGCTCACCGCTATTCTAATAATGATTAACCCCTAAAGCTAAGTCTAACCCTAACACTAACACCCCCTAAGTTAAATATAATATTTATCTAACGAAATAAATTAACTCTTATTAAATAACTTATTTCTATTTAAAGCTAAATACTTACCTGTAAAATAAACCTAATATAGCTACAATATAAATTATAATTATATTATAGCTATTTTAGGATTAATATTTATTTTACATGCAACTTTGTAATTATTTTAACCAGGTACAATAGCTATTAAATAGTTAAGAACTATTTAATAGTTACCTAGTTAAAATAATAACAAATTTACCTGTAAAATAAATCCTAACCTAAGTTATAATTAAACCTAACACTACCCTATCAATAAAATAATTAAATAAACTACCTACAATTACCTACAATTAACCTAACACTACACTATCAATAAATTAATTAAACACAAATTCCTACAAATAATTACAATTAAATAAACTAGCTAAAGTACAAAAAATAAAAAAGAACTAAGTTACAGAAAATAAAAAAATATTTACAAACATAAGAAAAATATTACAACAATTTTAAACTAATTACACCTACTCTAAGCCCCCTAATAAAATAACAAAGCCCCCCAAAATAAAAAATTCCCTACCCTATTCTAAATTAAAAAAAAGTTACAAGCTCTTTTACCTTACCAGCCCTGAACAGGGCCCTTTGCGGGGCATGCCCCCAAGAATTTCAGCTCTTTTGCCTGAAAAAAAAACATACAATACCCCCCCAACATTACAACCACCACCCACATACCCCTAATCTAACCCAAACCCCCTTAAAGAAACCTAACACTAAGCCCCTGAAGATCTTCCTACCTTGTCTTCACCATACCAGGTTCACCGATCCGTCCTGGCTCCAACATCTTCATCCAACCCCAGCGGGGGTTGGCGATCCATAATCCGGTCCAGAAGAGGCTCCAAAGTTTTCCTCCTATCCGGCAAGAAGAGGACATCCGGACCGGCAAACATCTTCTCCAAGCGGCATCTTCGAACTTCTTCCATCCGGAGCGAAGCGGCAGGATCCTGAAGACATCCAGCGCGGAACATCCATCCGGACCGACGACTGAACGACGAATGACTGTTCCTTTAAGGGACGTCATCCAAGATGGCGTCCCTCGAATTCCGATTGGCTGATAGGATTCTATCAGCCAATCGGAATTAAGGTAGGAATTTTCTGATTGGCTGATGGAATCAGCCAATCAGAATCTAGTTCAATCCGATTGGCCGATCCAATCAGCCAATCAGATTGAGCTCGCATTCTATTGGCTGATCGGAACAGCCAATAGAATGCGAGCTCAATCTGATTGGCTGATTGGATCAGCCAATCGGATTGAACTTGATTCTGATTGGCTGATTCCATCAGCCAATCAGAAAATTCCTACCTTAATTCCGATTGGCTGATAGAATCCTATCAGCCAATCGGAATTCGAGGGACGCCATCTTGGATGACGTCCCTTAAAGGAACAGTCAATTCGTCGTTCAGTCGTCGGTCCGGATGGATGTTCCGCGCTGGATGTCTTCAGGATCCTGCCGCTTCGCTCCGGATGAAGAAGATCGAAGATGCCGCTTGGAGAAGATGTTTGCCGGTCCGGATGTCCTCTTCTTGCCGGATAGGAGGAAGACTTTGGAGCCTCTTCTGGACCGGATTATGGATCGCCAACCCCCGCTTGGGTTGGATGAAGATGTTGGAGCCAGGAACGGATCGGTGAACCTGGTATGGTGAAGACAAGGTAGGAAGATCTTCAGGGGCTTAGTGTTAGGTTTCTTTAAGGGGGTTTTGGGTTAGATTAGGGGTATGTGGGGTGGTGGGTTTGTAATGTTGGGGGGGGGGTATTGTATGTTTTTTTTACAGGCAAAAGAGCTGAAATTCTTGGGGCATGCCCCGCAAAGGGCCCTGTTCAGGGCTGGTAAGGTAAAAGAGCTTGTAACTTTTTTAATTTAGAATAGGGTAGGGAATTTTTTATTTTGGGGGGCTTTGTTATTTTATAGGGGGCTTAGAGTAGGTGTAATTAGTTTAAAAATGTTGTAATTATTTTTCTTATGTTTGTAAATATTTTTTTATTTTCTGTAACTTAGTTCTTTTTTATTTTTTGTACTTTAGCTAGTTTATTTAATTGTATTTATTTGTAGGAATTGTATTTAATTAATGTATTGATAGTGTAGTGTTAGGTTAATTGTAGGTAATTGTAGGTAGTTTATTTAATTATTTTATTGATAGGGTAGTGTTAGGTTTAATTATAACTTAGGTTAGGATTTATTTTACAGGTAAATTTGTTATTATTTTAACTAGGTAACTATTAAATAGTTCTTAACTATTTAATAGCTATTGTACCTGGTTAAAATAATTACAAAGTTGCCTGTAAAATAAATATTAATCCTAAAATAGCTATAATATAATTATAATTTATATTGTAGCTATATTAGGATTTATTTTACAGGTAAGTATTTAGCTTTAAATAGAAATAAGTTATTTAATAAGAGTTAATTTATTTCGTTAGATAAATATTATATTTAATTTAGGGGGGGTGTTAGTGTTAGGGTTAGACTTAGCTTTAGGGGTTAATACATTTATTAGAATAGCGGTGAGCTCCGGTCGGTAGATTAGGGGTTAATAATTGAAGTTAGGTGTCGGCAATGTTAGGGAGGGCAGATTAGGGGTTAATACTATTTATGATAGGGTTAGTGAGGCGGATTAGGGGTTAATACATTTATTATAGTAGCGCTCAGGTCCGCTCGGCAGATTAGGGGTTAATAAGTGTAGGCAGGTGTCGGCGACGTTGAGGGGGGCAGATTAGGGGTTAATAAATATAATATAGGGGTCGGCGATGTTAGGGCAGCAGATTAGGGGTACATAGGGATAACGTAGGTGGCGGCGATTTGCGGTCGGAAGATTAGGGGTTAATTATTTTAAGTAGCTGGCGGCGACGTTGTGGGGGGCAAGTTAGGGGTTAATAAATGTAATACAGGGGTCGGCGGGGTTAGGGGCAGCAGATTAGGGGTACATAAATATAACGTAGGTGGCGGTCGGCAGATTAGGGGTTAAAAATTTTAATCGAGTGGCGGCGGTTGTGGGGGGACCTCGGTTTAGGGGTACATAGGTAGTTTATGGGTGTTAGTGTACTTTAGGGTACAGTAGTAAGAGCTTTATGAACCGGCGTTAGCCAGAAAGTCTTAACTCCTGCTATTTTCAGGCGGCTGGAATCTTGTCGTTAGAGCTCTAACGCTCACTTCGGAAACGACTCTAAATACCGGCGTTAGAAAGATCCCATTGAAAGATAGGCTACGCAAATGGCGTAGGGGATCTGCGGTATGGAAAAGTCGCGGCTGAAAAGTGAGCGTTAGACCCTTACCTACACGACTCTAAATACCAGCGGGCGGCCAAAACCAGCGTTAGGAGCCTCTAACGCTGGTTTTGAGGGCTACCGCCGAACTCCAAATCTAGGCCTTAATGAGCTAACTATAAATTGAATTCTGAGATACTCCTCCATTGTTTACACTATGGGCCGAACCGGAAGTGACGTGTCATTGATACTTCCGGTTTATCAAGCATTTCCCATTTTCACTCCTCTATACCTCGTTGTTTAAAAATAAAAAGTACAACTTAAGATACTCAATATTGAATTATTATTAAAAAAGCCTACTACAAAGTGAGCTCTGAGTTACTTCCCAATGTTTACATTATGGGCCGAAACCGGAAGTGACGTGTCATCGATACTTCCGGTTTACCAAGCTTTCTGCCATTTACTTAATTCCTCTATGCCTTGCTATTAGAAAAAATAAATATACATATTGGCACTCTATGGACAGCTCCTCATATGATTTCCAATACATGTATTATTATTATTATCGGTCAGCCGAAACTGGAAGTGTTGTTATTTTCACACTTCCGTTTGGGAATTTCACATAAATCGGTCTGTTCATTACCATCTGTTATGCCTTGCTATTAGAAAATATAAAGATTACATATTGGCAGTCTATGGATAGCTCCAACACATGTATTATTGTTATTATCGTTCAGCCGAAACCGGAAGTGATGTTATTTTCGCACTTCCGTTTGGAAATTTCACATCATTCGGTATGTTTATTACCATCTGTTATGATCCTTATCTCTAGATTTTATGAATCCAATCCACTACATGTAAAAAGAATCAATTATCAAGCACTCTGTCTACACTGACTAAGCTCACTAATGGTAAACCACACTTCCGGTGCTGACGAAACGGAAGTGATGTCTTAAGTATAAACATAGCAACATACCATCGTTTTTACAAATATAATAGATAATTTTAAGCAGCATTTGAATTTTTTACTAATACTATATACAGACATATCATTAAAAGACATCAATTCACCAATTTGAAGATGTTATTACATATTTAAGGTTTTTACCCATGATGCACCATAAACAGGAAGTAGGCGGTCCAAAAGAGGTGATTTGGCGCCAAAATATGCTTTATTGCTTACCCTATATAAGGCCATTTGTGTTAATCAAATGTATAGTCTTGAAAAAGGCCTTGCAGGGGCCCGAAACGCGTCGACAGTGGGTAAGCATATTTCCAATAATACCGTTTTAATTTGTATGATCTATACTATGTTGTTTTCATTTTTTATAGGACATTTCAACACTAAAACAGATACAGAATACTACTAGGATCAAACTTGGAGGACTTTTTGCTTTTGATTTCACTTTACACACCTTTGTCTTCATTATTTTTGCCATTGTTTTTTCACCAAAGTGATTTTTCACCTACGTTAATTTAGTATTTATACATTTTTATTATTATTTTTTCATTTTTACATTTTTTCACTTTGTGTATATATATATATATATATATATATATATATATATATATATATATATATATATATATATATATATACAGTTTTTTACACTTCTTCATATTTTTTCACCTCATCACATCAATTTTATTATTACCACCTTTGGATTTGCAATCAGTGACTTTTTTGACATTTGGATACTTGAATTTTGGACACTTTCACTCTGTTGGACACCATTTGGATATCTATTGGACCTTTGAATTAACTTTATCAACTGTAATTGGCCCGGGAATTCCCATCTAACTGTTTTATTATTATTGTTTTTATATTATTGTTTTTTAATATTGTATACTTTGTATCAACTTGCTGTATTAAACTAACTTTTAATCTATACTATGAACAACTTAAATTATATCTAATTTACACATTTGAAATTCTATATTTAGCCTGGAATAGTGACTGACTGATAAGTTATAACTCAGCCTATGTTTAAACTAACATTCTAATCTATACTGTGAACTACTTAAATTATACCTGATTTACACATTTGAAACTCTATACTTAGCCTGGAATAGTGGCTCACTGATAACCCAGCCTTTTAGGTGCTTTATACATTATCCCTTTTTTTGTAGTCTCTTTTTGGGCAAGCTAGGAGGCCTCCTGTATAAAGCTAGAGGGTTCAATCCCCTTGGCGCTTAGTCTAACCTTTATTTATATGACATGATGATCAAGTATGTTGACTATGTATTTTTTTGATAACCATATGGTAACTATTGATAAACAGGTTATGACTATTGATTATATATTGCAACTATTGTTAGCCACTTTATGTACGTATTTTTTGTTGGCCCAGATGGCGCTCCGTAGCGTGGCTTGCCATGCAGAGTTTGTAGGGTTACTTCTTTTGTTTCTTAGTTCTGCTCTGGCTGATAAGGGTGCAGCACACGTTTTCTTCAGGGCCCTGGGGTGACCACTGAAATTACCACACACATGCAACTGAGTGTTTTCACAAGATTCCCATTTATTGAAAAACACACAAAGACTTTATCCTGAAGTATATGTCATACATGAGGTCACAGGTAAATATATAAAAAACGTAGTTAACTTCACATCTGCATAAGGGGCCCACAGGAAATAAAAATGTTGTTATAGACATAACAGAATATGCCCATTATAACCATTTGTAGAGAGGATCTTATATTAGAACCATATGTTACTGCTTATACAAAAGAAACTTGTGGAATGTTGATATGGGATACTGTTGTGCTACATTATAAACATTTAATGCAAGATTTAAGGTTACCCTCAATATGCTTAATATGTGAGATTCAAATTACCCATATAAACATAATATATATATATATATATATATATATTTATATATATATACCCATCATTCCCCTCTTTGATCACATCGTGATCACATAACCTGTAATGTTCCTACAATATAAACTATCTGGGTCTACCTCTAATTAAATTTTGCAGTTGAACTTTTTCTGCATTTTGTATCATACCTGATATTTTCTTTCGTAAAGTACAAGAATGTAACAGTTAAACAATGTTAATAATAGTAAACAAATAGGTGTAAAGTGTCCAGCATCTTCAGGCGAGTAATAACATGCCGGTTGTTAATACTATTGGGATATACACAGATCAATATCCCCAATTAGGAAAAGGAAGATCTTGCAGGAATGTCTTGGATCCATGATTGAGATGGTCTTTGTGAGGAGTGATCGATACCTTATCACCCACTTCTCCTTTGTGAGGGGTTACCGATAGCTTGTCACCCGCTTCTCCTCTCTTTTGGACAGAGTTTCACTCATGAAGCGTGTATCCAGATGTCCTTGTCATCAGTCAGTACGGCAGTCCTGGTTACCAGCGATCACAGTGACTGACTTGCTGAACGTTATAAACCTCTTTTCTTTGCTTTATTCAGCTGGCGAATGCAGACCAGATCTCCAGGCTTGAAAGGATGGGTTGGTTCCTGTGAGGGAAGAGGTAAACCGGAAGACACATCACCATAGATGCCATTCAATTTATCAATCAATTGTTTTACATATTGTTCCTTAATACAATCTAAATCACATTTATAATGATAAGTGGGCCTTGTTACCCATGGAGTCAGGAATGGTCTACCCATTAGGACCTCAAATGGAGACAACCAGGTTGTCCTATTTGGGGTCATTCTGATTTCTGCTAAAATCGCAGGTAAATAGTTTTGCCATTTAACCTATGTACCTGCTGTTGCCTTTAAAAGTTTTTCCTTGATATTGCAATTCATTCTTTCTACAATCCCTGAGCTTTGAGGATGGTAGGGAATGTGGATGTTCCAATTAATCTGTAACCATTCTACTAACTCATGTGTGATTTTACTAATGAACGCTGGACCGTTATCAGAATTAATCTGAAGCGGACACCCAAATCTGTGAATTATTTCAGTGGCTAAAATTTTAGCGACTGTTTTTGCATCTTCCCTCCGGGTAACAAAAGCTTCTGGCCACTTAGAAAATGGTCAACTATTACAAGCAGATATAATTGTTTAGTGCCAGTTTTTGGAATGTGTGTAAAATCAATTGTAGATGTGTGAATTGGGCTGTATGTGGGGGTAAGTGGTCATGCTGGGCTTTATTGGGGATGGTTGCATTGGTCTGTAAGCAATATACACATCTATTAATATATGCCTTGCAATGATCACCTATACCTATAATGTAGAAAGATTGCTTCAACAAAGTTAGTTTTTGGTTTTATACCTAGGTGTCCAACACCATGGGCTTGTGCTATAAAGAGTGGTGCACTGCTTTCTGGTATGCCCACCTTCCCCTCTTTAGAAAACAAACCATTCTCATCTAAAGTTAACCCATTAGTAGTCCAGAAAGATATGTCACTAGGAGTGGCATGTCCCTGGAGTTCAAGAAGCATATGGTATGTAGGACATGAAGGTGGGGCTAAAACAGCATACATATGGATGGTGGATCGGGGTGTATGAGAAACATAAGCAGCCTCTAGCAATTTTATCTGCAAGCGCAATTACCTAAGGATATAGGTCAGACTTGTATGTACGGCAATGTATGATCGCTATGTCCTTTGGGAGTTGTATGGCCTCTAAAAGGTCATTAATCAGGTCTGTATGAAAGATGGTCTTGCCATCTGCTGAAACAAAACTATGTTGTTTCCATATCATACCCAAAATTGAACACAACCCCAAAAAGCATAGCGAGAGTCAGTGTAATGTTAAACAGATTTATTTTCAAACAATTTACATGCTTTTGTAAGTGCTATTAATTCTGCAGCTTGTGCAGAAGGATAAGGAATGGGGCCTGCATCTAGAACAATGTCTGGTAGTTGCACAACGGCATAGCCTGTCTTATAAAATACTGTCACTAGGTCGGGAACAAGAACTATCAACAAACACATTCTCAGCATGGTCAAAGGGTTTATCCATCAAGTCAGGTCTTGGTGTGGTAATGTGGTGTATTACCTCTATACAATCATGGTTGTTGGAAAGTCTGGTGATCCTGTAAGTAAGGCACTAAGTATTTGAGTTGGCCCTGAGGATACACTACTATATTTAATAGTCAGATTTGTATTATTAATTATTAGGGGGTTTGGGGCATTCATTTTTCCAATGTCCCTGTTCCCCACAGTTAAAACAATGTGTTCTGTTTGAAGTAATTCCCTCTAGCTCTTCCTCTAGCTCGCCCTCTACCTCTCACATACATTCTATTACTCCCTGTATTATTCCTTTCCCTGGCCTGGAATGGATCACAATGTTGTAAACTCTGCTTTTGATAAAAAGCAGCGTTTTTTTCCCTCTAATTTCCTGATGTCAAAACAACCTGCCCCTTCTTTTTCATGAATTCTTTTCAAGAATTCTGCTGGAAGTCAACTTTGGCCAATCAGAGACAAGTGTTTCACAACAAAGAAAGCTGAGGTTGCATATTACTAATGCAAGTCTGGACCTTCAGAGAGCCCATTGTATCTCCTGATTCCATTCCAGCCTCTTCCTTCCAGCATTTATTAAAAAACGCTTAACAAATTCTATACTGTTTCCTTTGAATTCTGTTTGCACGCTAGCGCAATTGACATACTTTGTTTATCCTTCCCTAGTCTATGCATTTCTATACTAATTCTGTCCACATTTCATCAAGTCCTTCACGTGTGTTTAGGGCATAGTTAATTGTTGGATCTCGACTCAATTTACTAATACTCTACATTACCCCACTCCCAACCTGATTCAGGGTCATAGTCTAGAAGTGCATCAATGATAATTCTTATGTCTGTCTGTGTCATGTTTTGTCCTTGTAACATTCTTTTTAAATACATAATTCAAGCTGATGGATGTTGACGGGGGTTTGGGGCTCCCTTGGTAATTTCCCTTAATTCACCCGGGGACAAAGGTTTAATAATTAATTGGTCTCCCACAGTAAGAAATGGAATACTAGCTTCTGGTACAGCTGCCTCCTCTTCCTACTTCTTCATTCCCTCTTTTATATTGTGGGGTTATTGTAGGGGGGTAGGAAGGTGTTACTGGTTCAACCTTATCGGGGTTTGGGCTTAATTGGGGGTTTAGTGACTGGTATCGGGGAGTTACAGAAGGATCCTGCAAGGTCATTCCTGGGGTACCTGAGCAGAGGCAATAGCAATAGTCTTAGATCTATGTCACTAGGGGATGGGAGGCTAGGGGTATAGTCTGTTATATGATGGTAAAGGTAGGTGAGGGGCAGATATATGGGGCAGGGGGGGGTGAATATGCTCTCTGTCTTTTCTTCTCACTTTTACCCTTCTTTTTATTCTATCTATATCAATATATTGCCAGTATGGTGCAACAGTCAGCCAATTTTCCCACCCTTTTTCATATAATCCATATTCCATCTTGGATCACCTTTATTCCATGGAAATGCCTCTTCATCACCTAGACACAACCCTTTACCATATTCATATGACATTTATCATTATCCCCCTCTCTGGGGAATGGATCAGAGCTTCTCATAGCTTCTGTCCCTTTCTGCCATATTTTCCCACATAATCTTTACATTTTTCTCCTCGGTCTAGGTGATGGAAATTGTTTAGACTGGGATTTGCCCATTCTCAAACTCCTAACTTATCCTTTAAAACTTTTACAACAAAATAAAATACAATATAAAAAAAAAAAAAAATAATAAAAAATAAAAATACAATACCTTTACCTTTTTAGAGCAATTAATTATTGAATCTTTTTGCAAAAAAAACCACATTAACTAGAATGGTTGTACTCCGTTACAGTTATTGTGCTTAATGCTTAAGTTTACAACAAGAGAGAGAAAAAAAATATCACTATGCTGATCCTTTCAGTAGTTTCTGGCATTAATTATCTCTAGGTCAAAGGTCACCCTTCACCAGAAAAAAATGTAGTGTTTTACTAACATTCAGAAACAGCAATACAAATTAGCAACAGTTTACTTTCTTAATACTTTATACAATAAGCAGTATTTTACTTCCTTAACACTTTATACAATAAACAGTATTTTGCCATACAGCATATTTAAAAAGCAAGCAGCATAAGAATTCATATAAACAATGCAGTATTTATCTTATAACTTTAAAGCAATGTTAGCCATACAGCATATTTTTCAAAAGCAAGCAGCAAGAAAATGTGTGGTTTACCCTTCTGCCAGACTTTATATAACCTGATCTCTACCAAAGAAATCTAGTATTCCCCTTTTATTTTTAATCTACCAAAGACTTAATTATTATTAATTAAAATCTACCAAAGATTTAATTAGAATCTACCAAAGATTCATATATATATTTTACCTGATTTCTACCAAATAAATCTACTTTTCCTCTTTTTAGTTTACCAAAGACAATAGTTAGAATCTACCAAAGATTCCCATATATATTTCCCAACTATTCCTATGTAAAATGAAACTTAAGGGGTCTCGTGGTAAGAGAAAAAAGGTCAGAATAAAAAGGACTCTTTGTTCAACTCACCTTCCGAGAGTTCCCTGTTTCATCCCACGTGTCTGACACCAGTTTGTAGGGTTACTTCTTTTGTTTCTTAGCTCTGCTCTGGCTGATAAGGGTGCAGCACACGTTTTTTTCAGGGCCCTGGGGTGACCACTGAAATCACACACACATGCAACTGAGTGTTTTCACAAGATTCCCATTTATTGAAAAACACACAAAGTCTTTATACTGAAGTATACGTCATACATGAGGTCACAGAAAATATATAAAAAACGTAGTTAACTTCACATCTGCATAAGGGGCCCACAGGAAATAAAAATGTTGTTATAGCACATAACAGAATATGCCCATATAACCATTTGTAGAGAGGATCTTATATTAGAACCATATGTTACAGCTTATACAAAAGAAACTTGTGGAATGTTGCTATGGGATACTGTGTGCTACATTATAAACATTTGATACAAGATTTAAGGTTACCCTCAATATGCTTAATATGTGAGATTCAAATTACCCATATAACATAATATATATTATATATATATACACCCATAAGAGTTGTGTTGGTTAAATGCTGCAGAGTTTCCGGATGCGGCAGAGCAATATGCACAGGGAAGTTTGTCATTAAACAATAAAATGAGAACACTCAGAAATACTTTTCAAAGTTGTCAGGTCTGTACATCTGTTCTGCCTTTAAAACTTAGTGGACAGTCCCTTGATATATGTTTATGAGTTGAGAGACCCCTAACAACAAAGACCAGAGTGGAGCAGTATTTTGCGCTCAGTTTTTTTTTTTTTTAAAATAAAAGTTTGCCCGCGGTAACAAAGAGACTTTGAGAAGTAATGAACTCAACATTACATTCCTCCACACACTTAAATGGAGACAAAAAAGTTAAAAAAAAAACCCACAAGTGACACAAACATGATTGCGATTATTTAAAAGTGCAACATAAGAAGATAATATTGCATAATTAATAATCCAATGTTCTGCACATAGCAGAATATTTTCTATTTATAATAAAAGAGATTTTTAAATATATATCTAATAGAATTTTTGCACAAATATATATTTATACCTATATTTTCATGATCATATATAGGTATAGATATATACAGATAAATATAGAAATATTTATTTAAAAATATTTAGAACATATTCCCCTATGTAAAGAACATTCGCATGTGAAATATTTACAGTAATTACATAGTTAAAGAGACACTAAACCCAAAATGTTTCTGTTGTGATTCAGATATAGTATACTATTTTAAACAACATCCCATTTGACTTCTATTATCGACTTTGCTTCATTATTTAGATATCCTTTGTTGAAGATAAAGCAATGCACATGGGTGAGTCAATCACACGAAGCATCTATGTGCAGCCACCAATCAGCAGCTACTGATGCTATCTAGATATGCTTTTCAGGAAAGGATATCAAGAGAATGAAGCAAATTAGATAATAGAAGTAAAATAGAAAGTTGTTTAAAATGATATGCTCTTCATTCCCTAGAGGTTCCGGTGGAGGAGGAGCTACACAGGTGATGTACTGGTGCTGCTATGCTCGATACTCCAGCTCTCTAAACACTGGCAGCATTCTTTCTTCGCGCCCGGCCTCAAGTTTTGGGGCTGCTGTTTCAGGCAGTAAGGAAGATCTACTCTGGAACCCTATTCAGTGGTCTGTCACCCCACTGTTTTTAAAGTCCATCCTCCAGCTACCTGACCCTGTTGCCCGGCTGTTACCAGGTGCCCTTTCCAGGTTACTAACAGGTGCATTGCTTACCATCTAGGCACCAGCTCTAGGACATTTTCTTACCCCCCTGGCACAGTCCTGCCAAATTCAACGGCTACAGCCTCTCTCCCCCTTCCTGCGCTGCCTGCCCCGCCAGACTAATTCTTCAGACTTTAACCTAACGCTTCAACTTTCCCTACCGTCCTGTCAGGGAGACATCTGCCCGGTGTTCACCTTCTTCCCTCCCCCACTGGTGTTGCGTGGGAGGGGCTGGGCCGGCCTCAGACTAGGGACCTGGCGTCTGGAATGTGCCTGTATTGTTATCGCTGTTTGGTGACACGCTGCTCGCTCCCCCCCCCCCACCGGTGCTGCGTGAGGGTAGCTGAGCGTGGACTTCAACAAAACTGAGAAGCAGGTACCGGTGGTATCCGTCTGGTTTGCACTATTTGCCAGGAGTCCCGGAGGTTGCCGACACTGGTGGCGGGCAGCTGGACATCGCGAGAAGGGGTGAGTTCTCATGTTATTGATCTCCTGGTATACTTTATGTTAAAACAGCAGGCTGCAAGTCCAGAGATGTGCGTCTAGAAGGCTGCAGAGAAGAGGCTAAGTGGGGGTTAATTTAATTTACCTAACTTATAAGGCCTGGCGGTGCCTAGTCCCCTGGAGCTATGGTCTGAGGCAATTCAAAAATAAATGGTGATAACTTCAGAGGTAGACGGTGACACTGGTCAAATGGTTTATTTACTATTTTACAGTACAAGCCTTCCACAGAAACACAGTGCGGGCTAATAAACACGTGAAGAAGAGATATTAAAAGTTACAGGACTCCCATTTGCATAATTATGTTTCTTTTTTGTCTGTAACAGTTATAGGTAGACTATACTTTTTTTTTTTATTTTATGGTTCACAAAGGAAATTTATTTTTATTTTTTTTCTATTGTCTTATGCCATCTAAGCACCTTTTCTGTGACAATTAGATAGGGCTGAATAGACTCCTAAGGGTTGTTTCACTATTCAAGTTATAAACAGGCTAGGGGTGCTAGTGCTCGACTATTATAATTCAGTTGTCTGACACAAGATATTACAGCTACAGGTTTAAGTCTTGAAAGCTATTTAACCTTTTAGGTGCTCAGTGATTACAGCTCTTAAATCTCTGGCTTTTTTTAACCTTAAATAGCTAACTAAAAGTGGACAGCAACTAAGGCCTTAGTAATTATCTGGTTAATATTTCTAAAAAATTTCCAAAGCAAGCTCCCTGGCTCTAATCCTTCACTCTCCCTGGGATCAAGGTTATTGACCCAGGACGAGGGGAAGGGAAAGTTAGGGAAAAGCAGTAATAGAATATATTCTACTCACAGCTTAAGAAACTTCCCTTGATCTGTATACCCCTCAAAGGTGTTGAAGTTCTATATCATCCTCTGTTTAAGTCCTGAGTAGATCCTGGCAGAAGGCAAATTTCTGGTACATGCTCTGTTGGGTCTGTTTCGTCTGCTCCTCCCTTTCTTATATAGAGGTGGGGATCCACTATACAAATAAGCTTAAATCTCTTGCCCTCTATAAATTTCTCAGAATCGGAGGCCATTCATTTAACTAAGGGCTTAGGCCCACGGGTCTTATTCTAGGTTAGCTTCTGTGTAGAGTAAGTATTGTTGTGAACTATTCTTCTTTTGCTATTATTGCTGTCCGTGGCGAGGTGAGTGAGTCCTACTCACTCCCCAATCTTGGGGTTCTTTTTTTTCCCCTTTTCTTCTTTTCATGGTATTAAACTGGTAGTAAATTGACACATTCCCAGCCCTGCACTTTCCTTGCACTTAATCCCCCTCACATCTTCCCTCACTTTCCCGTCCCCCCCCATCTTAAATTTGCTTATTGCTTTGCACCGGGAGGTTCTCTCCCCTTAGATTACTCCCTTCTTAAATTTTGGCACATGGATAAATTTCTTCACAGTCACTCTAGCACTCACTCGCCAGCTATGGCAGCAAAGCAAAGAGACAGGAGAGCAAAAAACGTGTCTGAGATTTCACCTGAAACACAAACAACTCCTACTATCGCACTCCATTTGACTGATACAGTTAATATGCAAACTCTGGTCTCTAAAATTTCGGAGGCTCTAGCACCCAATTTTGATGCACTGAAATTAGAGATTAGAAAATACATCACACTTCTATCACAGGAAGTTAGACACTTCGTTAACAGACTCAACGAAGTTGAACAGAGGGTCTCAGAACTTTAAGATCTTACGGTATCACACAGTGCTAATTTAGAAATGGCTAATTTATCTATCACGACAATCCAGGCTAAACTCGAGGACCTCGAGAATCGTTCCCGTAGGAACAATATGCAAATAATTGGGGTCCCAGAGGACAAAACGTATGAGGACTTAAACACCTTTATCTCAGAGCTTTTGCCCCAAATACTAAAAATCCCATCTAACCATCCCCAGATCATAGTGGAAAGAGCACATAGACTAGGCAGATCTTGGGTAGATAATAGAGGCAATCATAGACCGAGACCTGTGATTGCAAAACTTTTAAATTTTCAAGAGAAGGTCACATTAATGCAATTTTTTCATAAGAATCAGCCCATTACACTTGGCGAATCTAGGATTCTCCTCTTTCAAGAGGAGGGCATTAGCTCCAATCTGTACCAAACTGATTCAACAGGGTCATCAAGCCACTATTATCTACCCTGCAAAATTGAAAATCATAGATGGTGAAAATGTACGTGTGTTTAACAACTCATTAGAAGCTGAACAATTTTTGAAAGAATTAAATGTGTCAGGTTTACAATCGCTAGGCTGAAAATAGGCCACTCATATGTTGTTTCCTTTTTTTTTCTCTTGTGCCATGTCACCTGTGTATGATATACACTGGTACAGATGAAGTAGCTGGTTGGGTTTTTCCTTTTCTTCCTTTTTCTTCCCTTTTTCTTCTCTTTTTTTTTTATCCCTTTTTCTTCTTTTTTTTTTTCTCCTCCCCCCTTTTCTTCCCCCTTCTAGCCTTCTTTCCCCCTCCACATGACCCCCCTTTGTATTACTGATATACGGATATAGGATTCATCCCATATGGCCAATTTTAAAGTAGTCTCCTGGAATGTGGGTGGTATATCCACCCCATTTAAAGGAAGTCTATTCTCACACATCTGAGGAAATTGGGGACCGATATAGCATTTCTACAAGAAACACACCTGACCTCAGAAGCGTCCTTGAAACTTAGATCAACCTGGGTGAAGGATTTTTTTTTTCACCAGGTGTGGGAAGGAGAAGGGGGGTGGCTATTTTGATAGGGAAAAGAATCAATTTAGAGCTCATCCACAGGGAAGTAAACCCTGAGGGAAGATTTGTACTGATAAAAATTAAAATTTTTAAAAGGATTTTTACCCTGTGTAACATTTATGCCCCTAATAAACTTGACTCAGTTTTCTGGTCCAAATTACAGGCTAAAATCCTCTCTGTCTAAGAGGGTCATCTGGTTCTCAGTGGAGATTTTAATATGTCTCCCCACTGCCCATTGGACAGGTTAAGACATTCTACCAGATTGCTTAAACATAAAAAGGACAATTTAGAAGCTAAATTGCTGAAATCAATTATGCAGAATCTTGCAATTAAGGACGTGTGGAGACTTCAGAATCCCGATGTCAGGGACTTCACCTGTCTTTCTAGGGCGCACAAAACGTTCTCGAGAATCGATTTATTCCTTATCGACGAAAGATTATCTAGGTCAGAAGTAAAATCAGGCATATTACCAATCTTTTTGTCAGATCATGGTCCAATCTATCTGGAATTTCAGTTGATCCACCCCAAGGATAGATCAACACATTTTATTTTTCCCGTATTTCTTGCGTCAGATTTGAAATTCAAAAACTGGCTTAAACTCAAATTTTCTGCGTATGTTTAAAATAATCAGGCCCACATAGGTTCCCCTCTGGTTTTCTGGGAAGCCGCGAAGGCAGTCCTCAGGGGCAAAATCATAGCTTACAATGCTCTGAGGTATAGGAAAATAAAATTAAGAGAGAAAGAAATCACTAATTCAGTAATCAATTCTTACAACTCTTTCTTAATGGAAAAATCACCTAGTAACTGGGCGAAATACATCAGAGCTAAAAATACCAGAGACACATTTGCGGTTTTTCAGGAAACACAGAGGGACCTAAAACTCCAAGCCAGACTATATAGATATGGGGATAAATCCGGCAAACTCTTGGCTAACTTGGTCAAAAGACAGAAAAAGTCTTCTCTGATCGAGAATATTCAACAGGAGGGCATTTCTCTCGAGAAGCCAGAAGAGATTGCTGAGGTATTCAATAGATATTACCAGGATCTCTATTCTTCCAGGACTTCGGATCTGGCGCAAGCGATGCAATTTTGGAGTGAAATCTCTTACCCTAAAATCTCAGCCGATATGGCTGGTCTTCTCAATGCCCCAATTACGGAATCAGAAATTACAAAGATCATTACAGATCTCTCTCCGAACAAAACACCAGGTCCAGATTGTTTACCAAATGAGTTCTACAAAATTATGAACACTGAGATTGCGCCTTATCTCAATAATCTCTACAATAGTATGTTTGTTAAGGGTGATCCAGTGGCAGCTTCTTTTTCTGCCTCTAATACCATTTTAATCCTGAAGGGTGGGAAAGATCCCTCTCTCAAAGAATCGTACAGACCTATAGCTCTTCTAAATGGAGATTATAAAATTCTGTGCTCCGTTATTGCTAGGAGGCTACAGCCGGTACTTGCCAACATTATCCATCCAGACCAAGCTGGATTCCTACACAAAAGAAATTCCACAGCAAAAATCAGAGAAGCCTTGGCGGTCACTGAATATTTCAGGACTATGGAGGTGTCGGGGAGTCGGGGGGAGGGGGGTGCCCCTGATCTAGCCATTCTCTCCATAGATGCTGAGAAAGCATTCGACTCAATCCATTATGACCACCTTTTCACTTCACTAGCCAATTTTGGCTTTAGGGGAGAATTTCTTAAATTCATTACGAACCTATACAAAGAACCATACACAAGATTGATTGTGAACAATATTGTATCTTCACAGATAACCCTTGGGAGGGGAACCCTGAGACGGAGATAGAGGACCTGATTTTCCCGTTTAGAAACTCCGAACTAGTACTTTTGGGTGCCTGGTAATAATTAAGAGACAGGGACCAAGAGGCTACCCTGGCTGCCCTAAATCTCGAATCACACAGTTCTCTAACTGGGCGGGGGGGAGTATGGGAGGGGGGCCTTTTTTTTTTTTTTCTCTTCTCTTCTGGGTTGTTACCTGAAGAAATTGTCTATATAGAGATAAAAAAAAAAACTCAGCAGAATACAATTTAAAGGTCTGAGTTGTTTTTGTTTGTTTTATTTTTGTTATTTTGTTGGTTTGGGTTATTTATGTAAAGATAAAAATTCAGCAGAATGATGAAAGAGAATAATGTTTTACTGCTTGATCCAACTGTAAAATAATAATTATAATAATAATAATAATAATAATAATAATAATAATTTGCGATTTATATAGTGCTTTTCTCCCTGTGAGACTCAAAGCACTTTACAAATATACTGTACCAACATAAAAAATGGCATTGATCTGTTCTAATTCTCATAATCTTTTTTTCTTTTTTCTGTGATTTATTGCTGATAAGAAAAATAAACATTAAAAAAAAATAATGATATGCTCTTTCTGAATCATGAAATAAAAAATGGGGGTTTTGTGTCCCTTTAAAACCGTTATGTAATATGAATATCACATAAATATGATTTTACATGTTTTCATCTACTTGACTGCAAAGGGCTACAATGCCCTTATATATATGGTTATTTATTTATACATGTGTATTTATGTGTTTATATGTGTATATATGTCTGTAAATACATATGTTAGCGCTGCGGAATCTGTTGGCGCTCTACAAATAACCGATAATAATAATAATATACACATATAAATACATAAATACAAACATATATATATATATATATATATATATGTATCTCATTGTTAAAGCCCTATGCCTTTTTTTCTTACACCTGAGATTTCATATCTTTGAGCCTTTATAACGTTTTATTAAAATATTTTTTAAAGAATGTTTTTATTAGTTTTATGAGTTTAACTGTACTTGTACTCGCGTAACAGTTAACCAGAGCACTGAGGTCACAGTAATCATTCTAGCATAAATTGTGATTGCTCTCATGCATTCTAATTTTTTTCAACTTGTAATACGAGAGGAATTTAACTTGAGCGCAAACGGCCGTGAAAACCTATTATTGCTCGTGCAAATTAAAGTGCACCACTGGTAATATAGCCCATAATTGTTAATGGACAAAAGCAAGAAGTAAATGTTGATAGTATCAGCTAGTAAAATCTGTTCCCTATATGAGCATGTACTGGCACTGTGATAGATGGTTTGAGATGTGTGCAGGCATATACTATAAAGTAAGAATGAAAATCTGGGAACAAGACATTCAAAAGCTATAGTCTTTCTTTGCATACAAATAAGATGGACTCAAATGTTATTTTAAAAGTATCCTCTTGTGCAAACAATACAATATATCAGTAATATTGAAAAGTTATTTAAAAAAAAAAAACTTACAATTTTTTCCAAACTTTTTAAGGATCAAAAGTTCAAGATTTCACATTGCATTCCAACTAAATAGTATCTTCTGGCAAATATCTCAATGTATGTTGAGTAGTAGAAAAATATATTTTAAAATATTACAAATTCCTTGTTAAGATCCATCCAGACCAAGCTGGATTCCTACACAAAAGAAATTCCACAGCAAAAATCAGAGAAGCCTTGGCGGTCACTGAATATTTCAGGACTATGGAGGTGTCGGGGAGTCGGGGGGAGGGGGGTGCCCCT
This sequence comes from Bombina bombina, assembly GCF_027579735.1. Classification (NCBI taxonomy): domain Eukaryota; kingdom Metazoa; phylum Chordata; class Amphibia; order Anura; family Bombinatoridae; genus Bombina; species Bombina bombina. Next base: position 209,571,203 of record NC_069503.1, read on the forward strand.
GATCTAGCCATTCTCTCCATAGATGCTGAGAAAGCATTCGACTCAATCCATTATGACCACCTTTTCACTTCACTAGCCAATTTTGGCTTTAGGGGAGAATTTCTTAAATTCATTACGAACCTATACAAAGAACCATACACAAGATTGATTGTGAACAATATTGTATCTTCACAGATAACCCTTGGGAGGGGAACCCTGAGACGGAGATAGAGGACCTGATTTTCCCGTTTAGAAACTCCGAACTAGTACTTTTGGGTGCCTGGTAATAATTAAGAGACAGGGACCAAGAGGCTACCCTGGCTGCCCTAAATCTCGAATCACACAGTTCTCTAACTGGGCGGGGGGAGTATGGGAGGGGGGCCTTTTTTTTTTTTTTTCTCTTCTCTTCTGGGTTGTTACCTGAAGAAATTGTCTATATAGAGATAAAAAAAAAAACTCAGCAGAATACAATTTAAAGGTCTGAGTTGTTTTTGTTTGTTTTATTTTTGTTATTTTGTTGGTTTGGGTTATTTATGTAAAGATAAAAATTCAGCAGAATGATGAAAGAGAATAATGTTTTACTGCTTGATCCAACTGTAAAATAATAATTATAATAATAATAATAATAATAATAATAATAATAATTTGCGATTTATATAGTGCTTTTCTCCCTGTGAGACTCAAAGCACTTTACAAATATACTGTACCAACATAAAAAATGGCATTGATCTGTTCTAATTCTCATAATCTTTTTTTCTTTTTTCTGTGATTTATTGCTGATAAGAAAAATAAACATTAAAAAAAAATAATGATATGCTCTTTCTGAATCATGAAATAAAAAATGGGGGTTTTGTGTCCCTTTAAAACCGTTATGTAATATGAATATCACATAAATATGATTTTACATGTTTTCATCTACTTGACTGCAAAGGGCTACAATGCCCTTATATATATGGTTATTTATTTATACATGTGTATTTATGTGTTTATATGTGTATATATGTCTGTAAATACATATGTTAGCGCTGCGGAATCTGTTGGCGCTCTACAAATAACCGATAATAATAATAATATACACATATAAATACATAAATACAAACATATATATATATATATATATATATATATATATATGTATCTCATTGTTAAAGCCCTATGCCTTTTTTTCTTACACCTGAGATTTCATATCTTTGAGCCTTTATAACGTTTTATTAAAATATTTTTTAAAGAATGTTTTTATTAGTTTTATGAGTTTAACTGTACTTGTACTCGCGTAACAGTTAACCAGAGCACTGAGGTCACAGTAATCATTCTAGCATAAATTGTGATTGCTCTCATGCATTCTAATTTTTTTCAACTTGTAATACGAGAGGAATTTAACTTGAGCGCAAACGGCCGTGAAAACCTATTATTGCTCGTGCAAATTAAAGTGCACCACTGGTAATATAGCCCATAATTGTTAATGGACAAAAGCAAGAAGTAAATGTTGATAGTATCAGCTAGTAAAATCTGTTCCCTATATGAGCATGTACTGGCACTGTGATAGATGGTTTGAGATGTGTGCAGGCATATACTATAAAGTAAGAATGAAAATCTGGGAACAAGACATTCAAAAGCTATAGTCTTTCTTTGCATACAAATAAGATGGACTCAAATGTTATTTTAAAAGTATCCTCTTGTGCAAACAATACAATATATCAGTAATATTGAAAAGTTATTTAAAAAAAAAAAACACAATTTTTTCCAAACTTTTTAAGGAACAAAAAATCAAGATTTCACATTGCATTCCAACTAAATAGTATCTTCTGGCAAATATCTCAATGTATGTTGAGTAGTAGAAAAATATATTTTAAAATATTACAAATTCCTTGTTAAGATTTTATATTTAGGAGATTTGTTCTATAACGATAGCCAGAAGGTCAGATTGTTAACAGAAACAGTCTGTGTGCCAATCTAAAACATAGCAATCTGTTAGTTGTACAAAATCGTTGCAAAAGGGATCGATCTAGGCAAAAACGTACAATCAGCGTACATATTATACCCTGCGGAGAAGAAAAGGAGCTAACCTTGTGTTCTTGCTGTTGGCAAAGGTTTCTCAGTAAGAGATTACAAGAAAATGTTCATAGTTACATAAATATTTCATGCCGTTCTTTTATGTCTTTTTCTTTTCAGTATTAAGTCTATTAAGACTATGTATATGCACTTATGGATGGTGGAACTGGCAGTGACCCGTTTCTAATTATAGCATAAATCTTACAATGAATTTTAAACTAAGCAACAACATATTAAATTGGAAGTGTAGTAATTCTGAATTCACGGGAATACAGCAAAGAGAATGAAATATTGGAATAATGTATATAAATATTTTTAATATTGATACTAAAAAAAAATCTTTCACTTTGTTTACCTCAGTGCCGGTGGCAAGATGAAAACAAATATTTTTGTATAATACCTAATCATGCTTAAAAGAGCCCTCAGATTTTGTTCTGCATAAATACAAATTAGTTTATCTTTTAGGACCTATTAAATAAGTCTTCAGCATTTCTGTTTGCGGTTTTTATTTAAGTTAAAGGCCTTCTATTCCATGTTCCATGTTGTGTGCTTTTCAAGTATTTTTGTGCGACTTAAACTATCTCCTATAGATTATAAATATAAAACACGGGGCACCCACTAAATACTTAATGGCACCCTAAGAGTTGAGCGCAAGTGATATTGGCTTTTTGCACACGTTGGAAATAGCATGCATATTAAATGGTGAAAGTAAACGCTATCTTAAGAGCGCAATCACATTTTACGCTCATTAGGTTAGCGTGACTGAAACACTCACATTAAGGGTAGGGCATAAAAAAGTTGCAGTAAACACAACATAAATTTACAGTTACTCTTATATAAACACTATCTGATAAAAAATATTCATAGAAACATTAAAAACAAAAGTTATAAGTTTAAATGTATATTGTATATTTCAAGGTGTTTGACAGCAAAGGGCTTTTATGTATATTTACATACATACATGTGCATATCTAAATATGTGTATGTATGTATATATGTATATATGTGTGTACATATGTATTTATGTGTTTTACTGTATATTTACTGTACATATTTTACATTCCACTGTTCTTCACATACAGGATAATGCAATTTTTATTGTAAATACATACACACACACACACACATATATATATATATATATATATATATATATATACTGTATATATATATATATATATATATATATATATATATATATTCCTATACCTGTATATCTATTCCTAGAGATATATCAGTATAGATATCTTTTATACATTAACATTATCACATATACATAGAAATATATATTTAATATATATTTAATTATAAAATACCGGGATAGGAGATATGTATAGCGCAGTGTTAAAAAATGTTAAAAACCTGTTTAGGGAATATAATCCCTGTTTCTAAAGTCACCTGATGCATTTAGAAGGTATTTCAGATAATCTCCTTCTTCATCAGAGGTAAAGTGTTCTCACACACTGCACAGTTATAAAAGTCGGAGGTTGCGGCTCTACCTCCATTTAGTTATTGTGCCGTGATTGGGTGAAGGGTGTCACATGGTCTAAATGTCCATGTGAGTCAATAAACACTTCCTTTTCCTACTTCTTTGTATAAACTAATTGCCACAAAAAACATAATTTATGCTTACCTGATAAATTTATTTCTCTTGTAGTGTAGTCAGTCCACGGGTCATCCATTACTTATGGGATTATATCTCTTCCCCAACAGGAAGTTGCAAGAGGATCACCCAAGCAGAGCTGCTATATAGCTCCTCCCCTCACATGTCATATCCAGTCATTCGACCGAAACAAGACGAGAAAGGAGAAACCATAGGGTGCAGTGATGACTGGAGTTTAATTAAAATTTAGATCTGCCTTAAAAGACAGGGCGGGCCATGGACTGACTACACTACAAGAGAAATAAATTTATCAGGTAAGCATAAATTATGTTTTCTCTTGTTAAGTGTAGTCAGTCCACGGGTCATCCATTACTTATGGGATACCAATACCAAAGCTAAAGTACACGGATGAAGGGAGGGACAAGCAGGAACTTTAAACGGAAGGAACCACTGCCTGAAGCACCTTTCTCCCAAAAATAGCCTCTGAAGAAGCAAAAGTGTCAAATTTGTAAAATTTTGAAAAAGTGTGAAGTGAAGACCAAGTTGCAGCCTTGCAAATCTGTTCAACAGAGGCCTCATTTTTAAAGGCCCAGGTGGAAGCCACAGCTCTAGTAGAATGAGCTGTAATTCTTTCAGGAGGCTGCTGTCCAGCAGTCTCATAGGCTAAACGTATTATGCTACGAAGCCAAAAGGAGAGAGAGGTAGCCGAAGCCTTTTGACCTCTCCTCTGTCCAGAGTAAACGACAAACAGGGAAGAAGTTTGACGAAAATCTTTAGTTTCCTGCAAATAGAACTTCAGGGCATGGACTACGTCCAGATTATGCAAAAGTCGTTCCTTCCTTGAAGAAGGGTTAGGACACAATGATGGAACAACAATCTCTTGATTGATATTCCTGTTAGAAACTACCTTAGGTAAGAACCCAGGTTTAGTACGCAGAACTACCTTGTCTGAATGAAAAATCAGATAAGGAGAATCACAATGTAAGGCAGATAACTCAGAGACTCTTCAAGCCGAGGAAATAGCCATCAAAAACAGAACTTTCCAAGATAACAGCTTGATATCAATGGAATGAAGGGGTTCAAATGGAACGCCTTGCAGAACGTTAAGAACTAAGTTTAAGCTCCACGGCGGAGCAACAGTCTTAAACACAGGCTTAATCCTAGCCAAAGCCTGACAAAAAGCCTGAACGTCTGGAACTTCTGCCAGACGTTTGTGTAGAAGAATAGACAGAGCAGAAATCTGTCCCTTTAACGAACTAGCAGATAAGCCCTTTTCTAAACACTCTTGTAGAAAAGACAATATCCTAGGAATCCTAACCTTACTCCATGAGTAATTCTTGGATTCGCACCAATATAAATATTTACGCCATATCTTATGGTAAATTCTTCTGGTAACAGGTTTCCTAGCCTGTATTAAGGTATCAATAACCGACTCCGAGAAGCCACGCTTTGATAGAATCAAGCGTTCAATCTCCATGCAGTCAGCCTCAGAGAAATTAGATTTGGATGGTTGAAAGGACCCTGAATTAGAAGGTCCTGCCTCAGAGGCAGAGACCATGGTGGACAGGACGACATGTCCACTAGGTCTGCATACCAGGTCCTGCGTGGCCACGCAGGAGCTATCAGAATCACTGATGCTCTCTCCTGTTTGATCTTGGCAATCAGTCGAGGGAGCATCGGAAATGGTGGAAACACATAAGCCATGTTGAAAACCCAAGGGGCTGTCAGAGCATCTATCAGCACCGCTCCCGGGTCCCTGGACCTGGATCCGTAACAAGGAAGCTTGGCGTTCTGGCGAGACGCCATGAGATCCAGATCTGGTTTGCCCCAACGATGAATCAGTTGAGCGAAGACCTCCGGATGAAGTTCCCACTCCACCGGATGAAAAGTCTGGCGACTTAGAAAATCCGCCTCCCAGTTCTCCACGCCTGGGATGTAGATCGCTGACAGGTGACAAGAATGAGACTCTGCCCAGCGAATTATCTTTGAGACTTCCAACATCGTTAGGGAACTCCTGGTTCCCCCTTGATGGTTGATGTAAGCCACAGTCGTGATGTTGTCCGACTGAAATCTGATGAACCTCAGAGTTGCTAACTGAGGCCAAGCTAGAAGAGCATTGAATATTGCTCTTAACTCCAGAATATTTATTGGGAGGAGTTTATCCTCCTGAGTCCATAATCCCTGAGCCTTCAGGGAATTCCAGACTGCGCCCCAACCTAGAAGGCTGGCGTCTGTTGTCACAATCGTCCAATCTGGCCTGCGAAAGGTCATCCCCTTGGACAGATGGGGCAGAGAAAGCCACCATAGAAGAGAATCTCTGGTCTCTTGATCCAGATTTAGTAGAGGGGACAAATCTGAGTAATCCCCATTCCACTGACTTAGCATGCACAATTGCAGCGGTCTGAGATGCAGGCGCGCAAATGGTACTATGTCCATTGCCGCTACCATTAAGCCGATTACTTCCATGCACTGAGCTACTGACGGGTGTGGAATGGAATGAAGGGCACCGCAAGCATTTAGAAGTTTTGATAACCTGGCCTCCGTCAGGTAAATTTTCATCTCTACAGAATCTATAAGAGTCCCTAGGAAGGGAACCCTTGTGAGTGGTAATAGAGAACTCTTTTCCACGTTCACCTTCCACCCATGCGACCTCAGAAATGCCAGAACTATCTCTGTATGAGACTTCGCAGTTTGAAAACTTGACGCTTGTATCAGAATGTCGTCTAGGTACGGAGCCACCGCTATGCCTCGCGGTCTTAGTACCGCCAGAAGTGAGCCCAGAACCTTTGTAAAGATTCTTGGAGCCGTAGCTAACCCGAAGGGAAGAGCTACAAACTGGTAATGCCTGTCTAGGAAGGCAAATCTTAGGTACCGATAATGATCCTTGTGAATCGGTATGTGAAGGTAGGCATCCTTTAAGTCCACTGTGGTCATGTACTGACCCTCTTGGATCATGGGTAGGATGGTTCGAATAGTTTCCATTTTGAATGATGGAACTCTTAGGAATTTGTTTAGGATTTTTAAGTCCAAGATTGGTCTGAAGGTTCCCTCTTTCTTGGGAACCACAAACAGATTTGAATAGAATCCTTGCCCGTGTTCCGTCCGCGGAACTGGGTGGATCACCCCCATTAGTAAGAGGTCTTGTACACAGCGTAGAAACGCCTCTTTCTTTATTTGGTTTGCTGATAACCTTGAAAGATGAAATCTCCCTTGTGGAGGAGAAGCTTTGAAGTCCAGAAGATATCCCTGAGATATGATCTCCAACACCCAGGGATCCTGGACATCTCTTGCCCAAGCCTGGGCGAAGAGAGAAAGTCTGCCCCCCACTAGATTCGTTTCCGGATAGGGGGCCCTCTCTTCATGCTGTCTTAGGGGCAGCAGCAGGTTTTCTGGGTTGCTTGCCCTTGTTCCAGGACTGGTTAGTTTTCCAGCCCTGTCTGTAACGAGCAACAGCTCCTTCCTGTTTTGGAGCGGAGGAAGTTGATGCTGCTCCTGCCTTGAGGTTATGAAAGGCACGAAAATTAGACTGTTTGGCCTTTGATTTGGCCCTGTCCTGAGGCAGAGCATGGCCCTTACCTCCCGTAATGTCAATGATAATTTCTTTCAAGCTGGGCCCGAATAAGGTCTGCCCTTTGAAAGGAATATTAAGCAATTTAGATTTAGAAGTCACGTCAGCTGACCAGGATTTAAGCCATAGCGCTCTGCGCGCTTGGATGGCGAATCCGGAGTTCTTAGCCGTAAGTTTGGTTAAATGTACGACGGCATCAGAAACAAATGCGTTAGCTAGCTTAAGTGCTTTAAGCTTGTTCATAATTTCATCCAATGGAGCTGTGCGAATGGCCTCTTCCAGAGACTCAAACCAGAATGCCGCCGCAGCAGTGACAGGCGCAATGCATGCAAGGGGCTGTAAGATAAAACCTTGTTGAACAAACATTTTCTTAAGGTAACCTTCTAATTTTTTATCCATTGGATCTGAAAAGGCACAACTATCCTCCACCGGGATAGTGGTACGCTTAGCTAAAGTAGAAACTGCTCCCTCCACCTTAGGGACCGTCTGCCATAAGTCTCATGTGGTGGCGTCTATAGGAAACATTTTCCTAAATATGGGAGGAGGGGAAAAAGGCACACCAGGTCTATCCCACTCCTTGCTAATAATCTCCTGTAAGACTTTTGGTATAGGAAACACTTCAGTACACACGGTACCCGCATAGTATCTATCACAACCTACATAATTTTTCTGGAATTGCAACCGTGTTACAATCATTCAGAGCCGCTAATACCTCCCCCTAGCAATACGCGGAGGTTCTCAAGCTTAAATTTAAATTAGAAATCTCTGAATCCAGTTCTCCCTGGATCAGATCCGTCACCCACAGAATGAAGCTCTCCGTCTTCATGTTCTGCAAATTGTGACGCAGTATCGAGGACATGGCTTCTCACATCATCAGCGCGCTCTGTCCTTAACCCAGAGCTATCACGCTTGCCTCTTAATTCTGGCAATTTAGATAATACTTCTGTCCCTAACAGTAGCCATGTCTTGCAAAGTGATATGTAAGGGCCTCCCTGAAGTACTTGGCGCCACAAAATCACGCACCCTCCTCGAGCGGGAGGCGAAGGTACCTGACACGTGAGGAGAGTTAGTCGGCATAACTTCCCCTCGTTGTCTGGTGATAATTTCTTTACATGTAAAGACTGCCTTTTATTTAAAGTGACATCAATGCATTTAGTACACATATTTCTATGGGCCTCCACATTGGCCTTCATAGATAATGAACAAAAGATTCCATCTGTGTCAGACATGTTTTAAACAGACCTAGCAATGAGACTAGCAAGCTTGGAAAATACTTTTCAATAAATTTACAAGCAAATATAAAAAACGCTACTGTGCCTTTAAGAAGCACAAAAAGCTGTCACAGTTGAAATAACAATGAACCAAATTAGTTATAGCAACCAAATTTTCACAGTAAATGTATTACTGTTAGCAAAGGATTGCAACCACCAGCAAATGGATGATTTAACCCCTTAATACCAAAAACGGATAACAATTTAATAATTAAACGTTTTTTATCACAGTCAAACACCCACTGTCACAGGTCTGCTGTGACTGATTACCTCCCTCAAAATGAATTTTGAAGACTCCCTGAGCTCTCTAGAGACCGTCCCTGGATCATGGAGGATGAAGTAGGCAAATTGTGACCTGAATTTTTACTGCGCAAAAAAAGCGCTAAAATAGGCCCCTCCCACTCATATTCAACAGTGGGGAAGCTCAGTTAACTGTTTCTATGCAGAAACAAAAGTTAGCCATGTGGTAAAAAATCATGCCCCAATAAGTTTTATCACCAAGTACCTCACAAAAAACGAATAACATGCCAGTAAACGTTTTGAACAACATTTCTAAACATGTTATGAAGTAGAATTATATAAATAAGCCTGCTACCAGTCGCTTTTTACTGCAGTTAAGGCTCATACATTACTTCAGTATTAACAGTATTTTCTGAGTCAAATTCCATTCCCCTAGAAAAATACTTCAGTGTACCCACACTTATCAGCCTAATACCAGTCGCTACCCACTGCATTTAAGGCTGAACTTATATTACATTGGTATCAGCAGTTATTTTCCTCAGTCAATTCCATTCCCTTAGAAAAATTAATTTACTGCACATACCTCGTTGCAGGGGGGGCCCTTGCATGCTATTCCCCTTTTCTGAAGTTACCTCACTCCTCAGAATGTGTGAGAACAGCCAGTGGATCTTAGTTACGTCTGCTAAGATCATAGAAACTCAGGCAGATTCTTCTTTCTAATGCTGCCTGAGAACAAACAGCACACTCCGGTGCCAATTTTAAAATAACAAACTTTTGATTGAAGAAAAAAACCTAAGTTTATAAAAACACCACAGACCTCTCACAACGACTATCTTTAGTTAGGTTGCAAGAGAATGACTGGATATGACATGTGAGGGGGAGGAGCTATATACGCAGCTCTGCTTGGGTGATCCTCTCTGCAACTTCCTGTTGGGGAAGAGATATAATCCATAAGTAATGGATGACCCGTTGGACTGACCTACACTTAACAAGAGAAAAATGTATTGAATAGTGTTAGGTATCGGACTTGACATTTTTTGCCGATAATCTGGCCAATCTGTTAGTACTTAATAGGGGTCTTTTTATTTATATTGTGTTTAGGCATTATTAGGCTACAGCAAATCATTTTTTTCCAAACCCATATGTCACTAAACATCTATGTATATTTAAAAAAGGGGTGTGGTTTGTACTTATTCCCTTAATCAGTCCCCC